>NC_133769.1:309134870-309233885 GCF_003597395.2 Chelonoidis abingdonii | reverse complement strand
GCATAGTGTAGACCAGGCCTTAGAAACAGATAAAGCAGTAGAACATCTGTGTGTAGACCAGCCCTACAGGGAATGGTATAAAATATATATACCAGTATCAGCAGCTCAGAAATAATTCTCTATTTAGACCTCCAAACAACACTGAGCTCTGTGTTCTGTCTTCTTTGTTCAGAACAATTCTTTTAAACATTTGTTAAAAACTTTCCATTTGTTCTGAGATTTCTTTGTTTTGTAGAGGGGGTTTAAAAGGTACTAACTAGTTATAGGTCTATGGGGACAGACTTGCAGAGCACTAATTGACCTTATCTTTGTGTTAAATGTTGGTTACCCAGAATGTTTACAGTGCATTGCAAATGAGGTAAGAAGTACACACCTTAACAACTCCCTTTATGTACATATAGCAACACCTGAGCCAGCAAACACTTGTGTAATTTTATCACAGTTGTTAAAATATATGACTTGCAGCCTAATCGCTAAAACAAAAGGATCTGAGACTGCCAAAGGATTAATACCCTTAATACATTTTAAATGTGATGTGGCTTTGTGGACATCAGTTATTAACTGTCTCTTCAGAAGTCAATAAAAGCAGCTGCTACTCCTCAAAGTCTGTCCATTCTTGTTTGAGCTTAGTCATTATCAACAAATAAGTTTACCCCTGCCTGTAGAAATGGATTAGATGCTTTTTTGCATGATTCCATTCTTAATTTTTTAGCCTCTTTCTTGCTTCAGATTAAAGGAGATCCAGATGAGTGAATATGATGCATCTACTTACGAAAGGTTCTCTGGAGCAGTCCGAAGACAAGTTCAGTCTCTCCGAATCATCCTAGACAATCTGCAGGTAACACTTGATTTACTGGTAAAGGGAACTGTCAACTCACTAGATTAGGGCCAAAATATTACCAACTGTTCTTTAACATTATATCACTATTTGATTAATAATATTTTTGGGAGTCGAGAGCAAATTCAGATCCTACATACAATTAGGGCAAACACAGGAATATGCATCCGACAAAGTGGGTATTCACTCACGAAAGCTGATGCTCCAATACGTCTGTTAGTCTGTAAGGTGCCACATTACTCTTTGCTGCTTTTACAGGAATATGTGACCATTTCAAAAGCAGCATTAAAGTGGACCTGTATTCTGGCCAACCCAACAATCAGTATTCCCACACGGCTCACCGTACGGATAACTTGTTTAGGAGCACAATTAAACCAAGTGAGAAAAGAAACATTAGGGGATGAGGAGGTTGTGTGTGACAGTGCATGGATCCCATTCCGTGTCCGTGATTCTGTCTTGGAGCCCTCCTGTGGCTCAGAAGTGTGAATAAGGTAGATTTTCATAGGGGGCCCATGACTCCTGCCTGGTCATAGCTTTTCAGGCATCCAACTGTGTGTAGCAGAAAGCTTCAATTTATAAAGCTTAAATTTGACTCGGTTTAAAAAGAACCTCTCATTGGCACATTTAAAAATAAAAATAGCTGCTCTTTTTACGTAGGATATAACCAGCAAAAACGTTTGTCCTTTATTGCCTTTGTTTGCTGTATCATCAGTTAATTAACCATAGAACTGTGCTAGCTTCCAGCAATGCTGGTACACAAACACTGTAAACAAAAACAAGTATATTAACTTCAAGATAAAAGTGAAGAAAGTGGGGAAAAGGAAAGAAATTTTACATTTTTAATGGGAGTGGTTGGGGCTATCAGTAGAGATGAGAAAACATAGAACTAGTAAAATTATCAGGCAGACATTCCTTATTTCAGGAATATAAAGTCAGTGGTACAATTAAAAGTGGTGTCACTTTTAGGTCAAATTTTACTGTGTAATTATGGTTTTGAAAAATAAGCTCCTTAAAAATCCTCAATCACTTTCTAACTTTGGTAGGTAACTGCAATGAGTAGACATACAAATTCATAACTTTTCAAATTACATTTGAAATAAAGGGAAATTTAAACTTACTATGATTGCATAATGTGCGGACATTGTTTATATTATTCAGACCCTAATATTTGTTTACTTGTCTCTTGCTTTGTCATGAATCCTTTAAAGACATCATTCTATTGACATAAAAACAACTGAAAATCATTATGAAAAAATTGTTTTTTTTTCCTTAAGAGTTTTCAGGCACAGTTTTCTCTTTCTGTTTTAACAGCATCACATGCATTTGCAAAATACATTAAAAACACTTCTGGGTGTTTTTGTTTTGCTTTTACTGTATAGATAGAATGGGAACTGTATGCAGTTCTATGTGGAAGGGATAGTCATTGAATATTCTAAATAATTTAGCAATATTTTGGAGAAGAAACTAGTTCAAATTTAGCAGGAAAAGAACAATGTCAACTCGGTTATCCCTTAAGATATTTACAACTCAAATATTTTTAATTAATGCATAATCAGAATAGCAAATATACTTCAAGAAGAAGCTATCATCACTTGAAACACATCTGTGAAAATGACATCTGTTAGTTTTAAAGGTGCCACAGGACTCTCTGTTGCTTTTTTACAGATCCAGACTAACACGGGTATCCCTCTGATACTGGGATAGCTCAATGGTTTGAGCATTGGCCTGCTAAACCCAGGGTTGTGATTTCAGTCCTTCAAAGGGCCAATTGGGGATTGGTCCTGCTTTGAGCAGGGGGTTGGACTAGATGACCTCCTGAGGTCCCTTCCAACCCTATTAATCTATGATACCATCCCCTCTATAAATTTATCAAGCTTAGTCTTGAAGCCAGATGTGTCTTTTGCCTCCAGTGCTCCCCTTGGAAGTCTATTCCAGAACTTCACTCCTCTGATGGTTAGAAACCTTCATCTAATTTCAAGTCTAAACTTCCTGATGGCCAGTTTATATCCATTTGTTTTTGTGTCCACACTGGTACTGAGCTTAAATAATTCCTTTCTCTCCCTGGTATTTATCCCTCTGATATATTTATAGAGAGCAATTGTATCTTCCCTCAGCCGTCTTTTGGTTAGGCTAAACAAGCCAAGCTCTTTCAGTCTCCTTTCATAAGACAGGTTTTTCTTTCCTTGGATCATCCTGGTAGCCCTTCTCTGTACCTGTTGCAATTTGAATTCATCTTTCTTAAACATGGGAGACCAGAACTGCACATAGTATTCCAGATGAGGTCTCACCAGTGCCTTGTGTAACGGTACTAACACCTCCTCATCTCTACTGGAAATACCTCGCCTGATGCATCCCAGGACCGCATTAGCGTTTTTCACAGCCATAATCACAATGGCGGCTCATAGTCATCCTGTGATCAACCAGTATTCCGAGGTCCTTCTCCTCCTCTGTTACTTCCAACTGATGCATTCTCAGCTTAAAACAAAAATTCTTGTTATTAATCCCTAAATGAATGACCTTGTACTTTTCACTATTAAATTTCATCATATTACTATTACTCCAGTTTACAGGGTCATCCAGATCTTCCTGTATGATATCTCTGTCCTTCTCTGTATTGGCAATACCTCCCAGCTTTGTGTCATCCACATTAGATAGGGTTCTCCATCAGTGTAGGTATTTTTACATACTACTGTTGAGTTTTGCCTCTGTTTTAGTCATCCAATACATTTTCTCACCTGGATGGAAAACACTTCTGTTGTGCCTGTCCCTCTAGCTCTATGGATTTCCACATAGATTCATTTGTTTACCATTTTCCAATATATTTGCAATTAAAATGCAAAGATTACATGGTCCGTATTTCAAATTCTGTATGTGAAAAGGCTTAAGAAGTGACAAAAGTTGTGAGGAAAAATATATTCTTTGTCAGCAATAATTAGTCTCTCAGCAAGAGATACCCAGCATTTATGAAAATGTGTTCGGATTTCACCAACTTGTGCCAGAGCTGTCAGATAATTACAAAGAAAACCCATATCTGTGTCACGTTCTGTATCTCTTAAACAGTGTGAAATGTGCCAGCAGCACTGAATGAATTAAGGATGCTTTTCTCTTGTAGGCCAAGGGTAAGGAAAGACAATGGCTGAGACACCAAGCTACTGGAGAGCTAGATGATGCCAAAATAATTGATGGACTAACAGGAGAAAAAGCCATTTATAAACGACGGGGAGAGCTTGAGCCAGAAGTGAGTATTCCATAAATAATGGGTGCAGCTAGCAAGTTTTCTAGTTCCTTGAGCTTCATTATGCTAGCCTAGTAAAGATGGTTAACAAATTCAAATAAAATTAAATGACTATCACATGTCTTTCCTCACTAACACGCTTCATCATACTATAAGAAAACTTTCAACACTCAGGTTTTTGGATTTGCAAATTAACAATTCTGATATAAAATTAATGAGAAAATAAGTGAATAATTAAAACCTAAATAAAAACTTTTTAAATTCTACTGTTTTATGACTACTCATAATTTTAGACCTTCGTCAGAAAATTTTTTTGTTAGAATTATATGTCATTGAAAAAGAAACCAGTTGACACCACCAAACAAATCAGCTTTAAGGCTAGTTGTCTAGATCAGTGGTTCTCAAAGCCGGTCCGCCGCTAGTTCAAGGAAAGCCCCTGGCGGGCCGGGCTGGTTTATTTACCTGCTGCGTCCGCAGGTTCGGACGATCGCAGCTCTCATTGGCTGCAGTTCGCCACTCCAGGCCAGTGGGGGCTGCAGAAGTGGCGCGGACCAAGGGATGTGCTGGCCGCCCTTCCCGTAGCCCCAAACCGCGATCAGCCGAACCTGCGTACGTGGCAGGTAAACAAAACTGTCCCGGCCCACCAGGGGCTTTGCCTGAACAAGCGGCAGACCAGCTTTGAAAACAAGATCATCATTATATTGTAATAGCCAGATTTAATATAGCAGATTTTTAATTTTAATATTTAATGTTTACACATGAAGGAATTTCATTTTGCAAACAATCATTTAGAATAGCTTTCTTCTCAGTATTTGATACAACTCTCTCTAATTTATTTTTCATATTACATGATCTCCCTATTTGTTGTTTTGAACAGCTTATGCAGCCTAGCCATCCATCAGAGCTCAGTAAGGGAAAAGCTATAATATCCTAATTTACAGTACTCTTCAAAGTGCTGGTTTTGTATTTTTCAATACATTATAGAAAGAGCTTACTCAGTGAAAATAAGGAGGCAATTTTTACATTTTGAATTAAAAATATATAAACATGAGCTTCAATGGGATTGGGGATGGGGGAGTTGATATTGCAGTCATTTGCATTAATAATAAAAAGAAGAAACTCAGCTAAAAATTCTCAAATGGTTGCTGAATGAAAGAGATATGTTTGGAAATCAGTTACAGATAATCATTTTAAATATTTGGTTTTTTGCCAAACCATCTTTTAATAGCCTTTCATTTGAATCCAGACTTGTCTCATTGCATATGGAATAAAATACCTTTCCAGAACCTAGTATGCCAGAAGTTTTTAAAACAGACATTTAAGGGGGAGGTCGCAGAGGAAAGCTTTACAGTCAGAATGTACAAAATTGAGGAGTTAATCAGAAAAAGACTTCACACATGTTTAGAAAGATATTAACTTCAGCAGACAAACTTTACAATCTTATACAAGTCCCCTTTAGTACCATCATTCAAGGAATCATTACCCTTATGACTCTTGGCAAAAAGTGGAAATTTGAGATTCCTTTTATTGTAATAAAATGTTGTTAATTAGAAATCTAGCAACAAAGGTATTAACCCTATAAATGTGTGGAATTATCATATTTTGTTTCCAGTCAATGAGTATATAAAACAGAGAAAGAGAGAGAGACTGGATTCAGGTATCTAAAATAAATTTTTCTCAACTATTAATCAGAAAAATTCAAATAAGTACACCTTTATTAAAATAATCTGAACTTGCTAGAGAGAGCTTTCCTGCTAGGACAGAGTTTTTGTTCTCTAGTGTTTTGAAAAAGTGTGTGATAACTCCTTTTACAGTATTCTGTTCTTATCAAAACTGTAGCTTTCCTATTCATAAAGTTCTTCCTGATACTTTTCTCTCGCAGCTTGGTAGCCCTCAGCAGAAGCCTAAGCGTTTGCGTCTGGTAGTGGATGTTTCTGGCAGCATGTACCGCTTTAACGGGGTAGATGGTCGACTGGAGCGTTCTATGGAGGCTGTCTGCATGGTCATGGAAGCTTTTGAGAATTACGAGCACAAGTTTAAGGTAACTATAGCTGGGCCAGGAGTTTAGTGGTAATGACTACTTGCTCAGGCTGCGTACAGGCTGTGGAAAAAAGTATTTCGTTACTCTGTCTAGCCAAAGAGTATTATTCATCCATGTAAGGAAATATAGACTTAATTAAATCTGTTGCTAGCAGCCTGAAAATAATACCAGTCCATGGATAGGAAGCACTGAACACTATGAGTGAAGATTATGATTCAGTTTATGAAATATGTTTTTTTTAAATAGAAATATTTAAGCCTATAAAACACAGGCACCATGAGCTCAATGCACACACAAGCATGAGTAGCCTTTGTGTGACCAGAGCTCAAACACTCATGCGTACATACTGGAAGAGGAACCAGGTCCTTCCCCTCTGCTACACTCACCATTATTCCTCATCCTGCTCTGATGCTCTGAACATAAGAAAAGTGTCCATTTCTCACCCTGACCCAAATCTCATTTCAGATAACCCATAAAGGCAAAAAAAATTAGCTATATGCCCTCCTCCCTTTTTCTTCTCTGTGATATATAAATATGGTCTAAAAGGTATTCTTAACCTTAGAAATAAGGATGTCAGGTCTGAAGTTCCCTGTTTTGCTGGAGGTCATTCTTGGAGAACCAAAACATGAGAACTCAGCCCTTAGTTGAAAGAGTGTAGGTGTCAGATATTTAGTGAAGACCTTTCTTCCAGCTATTCAGGCATATGACTTAAAGTAGGTGTTAATCAAAACAAAATATGAAAAGTTTTAAACAGAATAAACAAAAATCCTGTCCTTATCTCAGCCAATCCATTTTTATTTACATATTGGCTTGGCGGAATTCAATCTTTTTAAAATTTTGACAGATTCGGTGTTTATTTTTATGCATTCTTTCTATTTTTATCTATTTAAATGTTCACAGTTCTGGGAAGTTATGGGTGTCAGAAAACAGGGGGATCAGACAGTAATTATTTATGACAGACATTGAGATTTGAGAAAGTAAAGCTTTATAACTATTAAAACACAAATTGTCAACATCACATGTCAAAATATAAAATGTAAATATCCTTAAATCAAACTCTAATAAGTTCTCAAACAGCGTTTTTCTTATTTTGCCCATCCATAAATTTCAGTTACGATCAAAGGAAATAATGTGCCCTGGGTTTGTGTGTGTATGGTGAAATTGACATTTACTGACATTTACCAATAAAAATCGACTGGAATATTTTGTCAGTTTTGGTGTCCACACTTCCAAAAGGATGTTGAAAAATAAGAAAGGGTTCAGAAAAGAGCTGCAAGAATGAGTACTGGTTCTGGAGAATGTGCCTGATAGTGAGAGATTTTAGAAGCTCAATCATTTTATCCAAAAGAAGTTTAAGAGATCTATATACAGAAGAGATTTCTGATAGTAGATGGCTCATTAGCATCAGCTTGCAACCATTGGCTCTTGTTACACCTTTTTCTAATAGATTAGGCAAATTCAGACTACAAATAAGGTGCACATTTTTACGAGTGAGAGCAATAAACCATTGAAACAACTTCCCAAAGCATATGGTGGATTCTCTGTCACCTGAAGTCTAGATTTAAAGGCTGGATGTCTTTCTAAAACAGAGACTGTAGCTCAAACAGAAATAATGGTGACTTGATGCAGAAATTACTGGACAAGGTTTTATTGTCTCTATTATGCAAGAAGTCTGACTAGATTATTGCAATGCTCTCTTTTGGCCTTAAAAATCTCAAATTCCTCTGTGTGGGTTACAGAACATCACATCGTATTCAGAAATAATTTCAGTTGGCTGAGCATGTCACCTAATGCATAAGCCAAACCCCACATTTGGCCTTATAAGTAGTTAAAAGTGTAGTTAATTGTAGTATTTGTCACACTTTTAACAACCAACTTAAGGGTTCTAAAAACAGTCATACAAAAATGGACCACAATTATTAGTTGTGAAAATTGCCACTCTTTTAAAGAACTGAAAGGCTCGTTTTATACTTAACATAATAGCGGTGGATAAGATATTGGAAATTTGTGGCACACCAGGGAGGCATTCTCCTCTTCCATTACGTCTGCTGCACTTGAGTTGTACCTTAGCTCAGTTCTCGCATGCATCAGATCTCTATTCAGTACAGGAGAATGAAGGAGCTGTCAGGGACCTAGCTATAGCTCCCTGATTCTGCATCAGCTGGACCCATCTTGAATTAGAGCATCCTAGGTGATGTTCTTATCCAGGGGCAAGTGAGATATTATTCTTTCTCCATTTCTCTCTCCGCCTCTTCATAAGGACTAGACACAATTGCAGCATACGGTCCACAGAAGACCATTGTCATCACTAGTGCGGTTCTCTATAAAATTGGCAATGAGGGGATATGGCCTCGCATTGCACTGACCAGCAGAGGTGACCCAAGTTGTCAATGAGGGACCCTGGACCCATGAAATTGTAGGGCAGTGGGTGCACCCAGCCACAGTTGTTCTCAGAGCTCCTGTTGAGCTAACTGTGCTTCCCCCATACATTACTATCCTTTTTTCTCCCTTCCACGAGACAAAGGCTTCCTTGTTATCAGACTAGTCTTTAGAGTATTTGGGAATTGTAGCCTGACTTACTGATTACATGATAAATGAAGTAGACGCACAGTTTTTCCCTCTGCTACTTTACTTTTCTAGGGGCAAGAGTTAAATGTCTCTCATTCTCTTCTCTTCTGTCTTATCCCTCCACCTTTCCCCATTCCCTTCCCATTACTTGGTTTGACAGAATTTGTTGACCTTCGGAGATACTTGCTGATACCTCTTCCTGTTGTAGACTAATGTAATGGTTTTCAAACCTGTGGTCCCTGGGGGTTCGCAGACTATGTCTAAGATTTCCAAAGGGGTGCGCACTGCCAATTGAAATTTTTTAGGAGTCTCCAAATGAAAAAAGGTTGAAAATGACTGGACTAATCTCTCAGAGAAGCAGCCATTTAAGGGCAGATTTTAGGAGTTTCTGATGCGAGGTCTGGTGGATCTGTGAAGCAGCATTATAAGAAAAACATTCAAAACTGATTACATATTGAAATTCTCTACTCCTGTCATTAAAGTTCTATTTTTGACTGCTTAAAACCACTCCCCAGCCTATGCCCGTTTTTTGTTCTGGTGCTTTAATTAGTTCTCTGCTGAAGAGGGGAATGAATCAGGGAACTTTTTTCCCTTCCTCACTGTGCTTTCTCACTATATATTACCCTTTTGGTCACCATCCCATGAGACAAAGATTTCCTTGTTGTCAGATTAGTCTTTAGGGCCTGACATATTGATTATATGATAAATGAAGTAGACTCACATGTTTTTTTCCTCTGCTACTTTACTTACCATGGGGCAAGAACTAAAAATGTACAGTGTGGTTGTTCCAAGACGGACAATATGGTAGTGATCCATTTAAGGTTAGAAGAGTGACAGTGGACATTTCTTGTCTGTCTGTACGCCTTTATGCCCATGGTGACTATTTGTTTCCAATTCTCATAGGCACAACCTTGTTCAGAGAGGGAGAGAAGGGAGACTCTTTCTACAATCAGGGAATCAGTTGGTCTAAATTAACTGCCATCTTTTAAATTCCTCCTCCAAAATCACCTCTTCCATGCATCTCACAAGGACTTAGCCTCTAACTCAACATATTAAAGGAGTGAGAGAGAGGAGAATGAAGTTCTAACATTGAACCTTCTTCCAAGCCTCTCAATGCATTCTGTGCTGTCTGTTTAGATTCTAAGCTTCTTGGGGGAAGGTAACATGCATCATTCTGTGTCCAATTGTCCTGTAAGTGGCTTAGCTCCTTGTTGGCGTTTAATAAATGTTACTACCACTGCTAACTGTGTTGTATTCCAGGAGATCAAATATTTAAAGGCTACTCCTAAACCATGCATGCAAAAGGTGCATATCCATCGTGCATACACCTGCGTATCCATCTACCCTTTTCATATGTGCAAATGGCAGGATATACATTATAATAACAAAGTCGTTTTGCAGATTTGAAATTATTATAGCATCTTTTCTAGTGTTGTCCATCTTATATGCTGAACCTATTTCAAAATGCAGTATCTCCTAAAATGGAAGTTAGTTCTGTGCTTTACATAAAGTACAAAGTCCTATGGTTTTAGATCAAGAGCCATAACTTAGTTATTAGACTACACAGCAAAGGTTTTATGAGGGTTTCAAAAAACTTCAGAAATGGTTCCATGAACTACAAGCTATATAATTGTTGGGGAAATCCTTAAGTTTTTGATTTATAGTGATATTAAAAGGGAGCATTACACATTTTGTATACACAATTCAGGAGGCCACAGCTGAGAAGCTGACGTTAGAGGCAGTGCCATTGAAATGGAAGTGGAAGAGGAAAGAGGAGAAATGTTTTGTAATGCTTGGCAGCATAATTTCTTTTTTAAAGTCAAGCAGGTGGCAGGCTAAATAAAAATATTAAAGGGTATATTTAGTGTTGTCCAGAACAGGAAGGGATTTGGAAGACAGCAAAAGCCTGTCTGATTCATAATACATTTTCCATTCATCACACATTGCCTTTCATTTTTCCCTATTGCTTTGAAAAAAGCAACGTCTTGGTGCAGAGTGTGGTAGCAGCAGTGGAAGATGAAATTTTTCTCATTTCACGCACACTTTCTGAATTGCACAATAGCAACAACACAGTATGTGCTGTATTTAACAGCATAGTGGAATGAACTTTTACTAACATCTCAAGAAAAGTAATGAACTGAAAGATGATATTTAGGGAAACTTGTGTTTTACAGTTTGTATACCCAGAGCTTTAATAGAGCAAAATCTTTCACAGAGCATCTGATGCTATTAGAAAATTCAGCTCTAAGTAGTGCAATAATCAATTATGTCAGTGAAGTTTGCACCAATTTAAGCATTACTGGGTTGTTTGATTTGTGCTTTAACACACATGGGCTGTAAGTCAGCTTTCAGGAGAACATAAGAACGGCCATACTGGGTCAGACCAATAGTCCATCTAGCACAATATCCTGTCTTCCCACAGTAGGCAATGCCAGATGCTTAAGAGGGGATGAACAGAACAGGTAATCATCAAGTGATCCACCCTCTGTCACCAATTCTCAGCTTCTGGCAAACAGAGGCTAGGGACACTTCAGAGCAACCTCTGGCACATGGCTCGCCAGGGTAAGCACTCTGGGGGGCTGGACCAGTTTGTTTACCTGCTGCATTGGCAGGTTCGGCCAATCGTGGCTCCCACTGGCCATGGTTCACCGTCCCAGGCCAATGGGGGCTGCGGGCAGCAGCGCGGACGAGGGATGTGCTGGCTGCAGCTTCTTGCCTCCCCCATTGGCCTGGGACGGTGAACCGCAGCCACTGGGAACCGCAAGTGGCTGAACCTGCTGATGCGGCAAGTAAACAAACTGTCCCACCCCAACAGGGTGCCTACCCTGGTGAGCCACATGCCAGTGGTTGCCGACTCCTGCTTCAGAGCATAGTTTTGCATCCATGCTCATCCTGGCTAATAGCCATTGATGGATCTATCCTCCAGGAATTTATCTAGTTCTTTTTTGAGCCCTGGTATAGTGTTGGCCTTCACAACATCCTCTGGCAAAGAGTTCCACAGATTGACTGTGTGTTGTATGAAGAAATACTTCCTTTTGTTTGTTTTAAATCTGCTGCCTATTAATTTATTTTAGTGACTCCTAGTTCTTGTGTTATGAGAAGGAGTAACAACACTTCTCTGTTCGTCTTGTTCACACCAGTCATGATTTTATAGACCTACAACATATCCCCCTTTACTCGTCTTTTTTCCAAGCTGAAAATTCCCAGCCTCTTACTAATCTGTCCTCATATAGAAGCTGTTCCATACCCCTAATCATTTAAATGCTGCTGCACATTGAGTGGATGTTTTCAGAGAACTATCTACAATTACTCAAAGATCTCTTTCTTGAGTGGTAACAGCTAATTTAGACCCTTTTTTCCATTTTATCTGTATAGTTGGGATTATGTTTTCCAATGTGCATTACTTTGCATTTATCAACATTGAATTTCATCTGCCATTTTTTTGCTTAGACACCCAGTTTTGTGAGATCCCTTTGTAACTCTGCACAGTCTGCTTTGGACATAACTATCTTGAGTAGTTTTGTATCATATGCAAATTTTGCCACCTCCCTGTTTACCCCTTTTTCCAGACCATTTTTGGATATGTTGAATAGGACTGGTCCCAGTACAGACTCTTGGGGGACACTACTATTTACCTCTCTCCATTCTGAAAACTGACCATTTAATCCTACCCTCTGTTTCCTATCTTTTAACCGGTTATTGATCCATAAGAGGACTTTCCCTCTGATCCCATGACAGCTTACTTTGCTTAAGAGCTATTGGTGAGGGACCTTGTCAAAGGCCTTCTGAAAATCTAAGTACACTTTATCCACTGGATCCCCCTTGTCCATATGCTTGTTGACCCCCTCAAAAAATTCTAGTAGATTGGTGAGAGATGGTTTCCCTTTACAAAAACCATGTTGGACTCTTCCCCAACAATTTGTGTTAATCTGTATGTCTGATAATTCTGTTCTTTACTATAGTTTCAACCAATTTGCATGGTACTGAACTTAGGCTTACTGGCCTGGAATTGCCGGAATCACCTCTGGAGTCTTTTTTTTTAAATTGGTGTCACATTAGCTATCCTCCAGTCAGCTGGTACAGAAGATGATTAAAATGATAGGTTACATACCACAGTTAGTTCTGCAATTTCACATTTGAGTTCCTTCAGCACTCTTGTGTGAATACTATCTGGTCCTGGTGACTTATTGCTGTTTATCAGTTTGTTCGAAAACCTCGTCTAATGACACCTCAAGCTGAGACAGTTCCTCAGATTTGTCAAGTTTGGAAATCTCCCTCACATCCTCAGCCACAAAGACTGATGCAAAGAATTCATATAGTTTCTCCACAGTGGCCTTCTCTCTCTTAAGTGCTCCTTCAGCATCTCAATCGTTCAGTGGCCCCATTGGTTGTTTAGCAGGCTTCCTGCTTCTGATGTACTTAAACATTTTTTACTGTTACTTTTTGAGTCTTTGTCTAGCTGTTCTTCACATTCTTTTTTGGCCTGCCTAATTACATGTTTACACTTCATTTGCCAGAGTTTATGGTCCTTTCTATTTTCCTCACTAGGATTTAACTTCCACTTTTTAAAGGAGGCCTTTTTGCCTCTAACTCCTTCTTTTACTTTTGTTGTTTAGCCATGGTGGCACTTTTTTGGTCCTCTTACAATGTTTTTAAATTTGGGATATACATTTAAATTGAGCCTCTATTATGGTGTCGTTAAAAAGTTTCCATGCAACTTGCAGGGATTTCAGTTTTGGCACTGTAAATTTCTGTTTAACTAATATCCTCATTTTTGAAATTCTGAAATTAATTGCTACCATGATGGACTGCTTTGGTGTTTCCCCTTCCCCCAGGGATGGTACATTTTGTTATATTAGTGTCACTATTACCAAGTGGGTGAGCTATATTCACCTCTTGGACCAGATCCTGTGCTGCACTTAGGACTAAAACAAGAATTGCCTCTCCTCTTGTAGTTTCCAGGACTATCTGCTCCAAGAAGCAGTCATTTAAGGTGTCATGAAACTTTATCTCTGCATCCTGTCCTGAGGTGACATGTACCCAGTCAATATGGGAATACTTGATATCCCCCGTTATTTTTTTTATGTTTATAGCCTCTTTAATCTCCCTTGTGTGTGCAGCCATGCTTGTGAGGCTAATGTGTGAGGCAAACTTACACTGTGTTTAAAAAAAAACCTCCACCAGGGTCACACTCAAAGTCCTTAATTCTTACTTAATCTTTTCTCCCAATGCAATTCATGAGAAAAAGCATTTGGGGTTCTACTTCTGCTGCTAGACATTGAAAGATAAATAGAAGGCCAAGATGTTCTGCATTTGACTTCTTTTTATAATAGTTGTTCTTGGGAAGCTGCGTTCTTAAGCCTTTTTGTGCTAATGATTCTTAAAGCATGAGACTAATAGCATTGATTAAGTCAGTCCTACTGCAGCCAGGTGCTCAAGCTTCCAAGTAATTTTTCAGATACCTTTTAGCCTTCACCTGAAGTTGTCCATATACGCTAGTCGTGTACCTCTCTCATACAGGGATGAGAAGCATACTAAACTGTGGCTTGGTTGTAGTGATGTATGGACTAGAACAGGGATCAGCAACCTTTGGCATGCGGCCCACCAGGGAAAGCCCCTGGCTGGCCGGGACAGTTTGTTTACCTGCCGCAACTGCAGGTTCGGCCGATCGCGGCTCCAGGCCAATGGAGGCTGCAGGAAAGGCGGACAGCACATCCTCGGCCCGTGCCACTTCCCGCAGCCCCCATTGGCCTGAGACGGCGAATCGCAGCCAGTGGGAGCTGTGATTGGCCGAACTTGCCGACACGGCAGGTAAACAAACCAGCTTTCCCTGGCAGGCCATGTACCAAAGGTCCCTGGTCTAGGAGCTACTCAAAGCCTATTTTCACAAATCATCTAAATTCAATTTGAACCAAGTAGTTCAGAGTGAAAGGCTCATTCATTATTGTCTTGTGCTAAGCAGCAGGGTAGTATTCCCAGGCTGCAAAATATGAAATACCTCCTTAAAGTTGGTATGCTAACATCAGTGTCAGAACAGATATCCTGGGAAGAAATCAGAAGGTCCAGCTCTGAAGAGATAGCACATTACAAAAGTCATACAACTTTAAACCCAAGAGAACCTCATCTCTGAACTTTATGTAATTTAGAAAGTAACCTATATTGTTTTGGACAAAATTATATATAATTTTTGGAAGAGATATAGTATTGAATACTGAGCACTGTGCTTTCACCGTGTGACCATTACTGTGCTGGATTTGTTCCTCTACTAAGCCCAAAGTATGCTGAATGCAATCCTATTATTATCATTATTAAAAATCAGAAAACATAATGGGGCTCTTGGAATTCATTCCTCTGTGTATTTCCAGCCATAGGTTTTGATCTATTGTGCAGACCTAAAAAGTGAAGGATGGATTTTAAAAAATAGTGTGTAACACTTTTTTTTTCCCAGAACGAGATCACATAAACAGCTTGTCAAACCTCAGAGCTACACTTTAACAGTCCACTTCTTGTGTGCCAGATTGCAGGTAGAAGAGAGTAAATTTTAACTCTACAGATAAAATGAGCAGTGTGAAAAGCTAAGATTCTAATCTCACTTAACACCACTGTAAAACTGGTGGAATGAGTCAGAATCAGATGCTAGAAATATAATGAGTTACTGCTGCTTATTTTCATTAGTTTGGGCAATTTTATCTCGCAAAAGTGTTTTAGTGGTAGTGAGAAATTGTAGTCAGTTCCTTTAAACTGATCATAAATGTAAACTGCAATCAGTATTTATCTTTTAGTTAGAAGCAGATTGCCTTTGATCAGACCTCATGTCATTCTGAGTCAGCAGTCATTCCTTATTCTTAACAGATTACACTTTAATTCTCTTTCCTGCAGTACGATATCGTTGGACATTCAGGAGATGGCTTCAACATTGCATTGGTTGGGAGTGACAAAGTTCCCAAGAACAATAAGCAAAGATTAGAGATTATTAAGGTAAATCCTGTTGATAAATAGCTCTGGATAATCAAGGATTCTACAATGCTGAGGATAAGTTCTACAGGTCACAGAATACAAAAAGTAAAGAGAAGGGAAGTTGCTGGAAGGGAGGCGAAGGAGAGATACAAGGAGCCATGTATGTAAACGTGAAGCTGGGGGAAAACCTTTTAGACTTTTAAAAAGCCTGTGCCATAGTAATAGAATAACAACACATCTCTCTTGAACTGTCTTAACCAGTCCATTAATGATCATAGGAAGTTCCATACACACTGATCAGTTGTACAGCTATATGGAAAGCTCTCCGTTAATACAAAATATTATTGTTAACATGTAGCCATTGAGAAGGGAAACTGTGGGGGTGATCCTTAATACTTGTTTGTACAGTCCTTGGAAGCCATAAAGTGCTGTAATAGCAGTAAGAGTATGTAAACTCCTGGACTGAAAAGATGTTAAACCATCATTGTGAAGTGAACATGTACTGTAAATGTAATTAGGAAACCTTTGCTACATCAAAGCAACAGAAAATCTGAATATAACATAGAATTTAGCTAATTAACAGAATGGCGCTGTGGAACTGTATATTTAAGCTGGCAGTTTCATGGGAAAATCTTTCTTTTCTAAATCAGTGTGTCTCTTATGAAGTGTTGGGGATTTTTTTTTCAGAAATAGGCCATTATATTAGACTAGGAGAACTGCGTTTTCCACTAACCAAACTCCCTAACTTTTTCATAGGAAATGGCTTTGTCTTCCACATTCTCCTATGCAGAATAACACGTTTCTCTCTTGTTTTGTAAACCATATGTTTAAATAATTTTCAAGTCTATATTGTCACCATGAGCAGGCTCAGATTAACGAATGTTCACTTGTTTTGTTTTGTTTGGCGTTCGGGGGCCTCTTCCATGAAGGAGCCCCACTGAAAGAGGCCCCCGAACGCCAAACAAAACAAAACTGAATGTTGCAGCCATGCTGTGCACCATATCACAATGTCACTCACTCAGATTTGGGGCATAAACCCCTCTGTCATGATGGAGGAGTGGCTGGGCCAGACGTGAGCGGTTCGGGGCCATGTGCACATGGGCCGGGAAAGGGGAGGGCATGGAGCAGGGCGACTGGGATTGAGAGAAGCTGCCCTAACCTGGGATGGGATCACTGAATCGAGGGCAGCAGTGAGGAGCTGGGACAGCTATGGGATGACTGCAGAATATTGGGGCCTGTGGACTGGGATGTATTTTAGGGCTGCTGGGATATGTGGGTGGCTGTCAGAATAAGTAGAGGCTGGTGTAGGGTTGTGGGTATATGTGGAATAGGAGACGCATTCAGGGGTCTGTGTGTGGGGTGGGGGGAGATGGGGGGCATTCTGTGATCTGTGTGGGGTGGTGACATGTATGGGACAAAAGCACTTTAAGAAAGGTGAGGGGAGCCCAATTTGCACAGTGCAGAGGGCAACAAAATTCTTTAATCTGATCATGAGTCTTATATTTGGTAATAACACTTCATACTGAAGTCCATTAGTCTAATATACTTTATGAACAGTTGGGATTTGGTCAGGGTATTCTCCCTCAGATCTATAGCAATGTGGAAACCCAATCTCCAGCCTACCATAGTGTTTTACTTCACTCTCTAGTTCTGAAAGCTAAATTCCCTCTGTGTGATTTTTCCAGTTCTGACATTGCAGATTGGATTTTAAGAATTTATGTTTGTATTGAGTGAAATGAACCTTTGACTGAGCCCTAAAATGCCACATATTCTCTAAAATATGGAGCAAGATGCATATTTCTAAATATGTTTCACTTAATATGGTTTAGAAGAATGTTTGCTCCTTTTCATACCAACTAAATGTGTGTTTTATTTGGAATAGTTCTCTCTGTACATTTCCTTTTGACTGTGTTGTGTACCCAGATAATGCATGCCCATGCTCAATTCTGTATGAGCGGAGACCATACTCTGGAAGGGACGGAGCATGCTGTTCGTGAAATTGCCAAAGAAGAGGCTGATGAATATTTTGTCATAGTCTTGAGCGATGCAAACCTTGAACGATATGGTATCCCACCAGTAAGATTTGCCCAAACTTTGACCATCAACCCTCAAGTTAATGCTTTTGCCATATTCATAGGATCCTTAGGAGACCAGGCAGACAGGTAAATATATAGCTTCTAGTCCCTGAAATATATTATGATTTGCCTTTTTCATGAATCTAAAGAGTGCTTTCAGAAGAATGTGTGTAGGTGCAATAGCCAAGTAGTAGTGTTCTTCTCTAAATTACAGGTCAGTAAGATCTGATTCTTGTCCCGTGTTGTTTGATGAGCAGTGGTGGCAGCATAGGCCTTATGCTACTTAACAGCAATTTTTCTCCAGCAAGTTCAGGGCATTGGTGGCATCAAAAGGGTGTCCATTCAGTTCTTCGGCTCCAAGGTAGTGGCTTTCAAAGACATAAATCCAGTATGGAATTAAAGGTTTTGGCCACAAATCAGCACCCCTGGATTCTTCCCTAATGAGGGACTTAAAAATACAGGTACATAAGTCTAATCCAAAGTAGCTTAAACTGAAACTCGGGAGATGTTTAGCAATGTGAGAGATGCCTAAAAACTAACTATATTTCTGTTTATGGCTCCATAGCCTATATTATAACTAAGGCCCTACCAAATTCAGAGTCCATTTTGGTCAATTTCACAGTCATAGGTTTTTTAAAAAAATTCATGATTTCAGCTATTTAAATCTGAAATTTCACTGTGTTGTAATTTTAGGGGTCCTGATCCAAAAAGGAGCTGGGGAGGGGTCTCAAGGTTATTGTAGAGGGGGTTGCAGTACTGCTACCCTTTCTTCTGTGCTGCTGCTGGCAGTGGCACTGCCTTCAGAGGTAGGTAGCTGGAGAGAGGTGGCTGCTGGCTGTGATCCCAGCTCTGAAGGCAGAGCTGCCACCAGCAGCAGCGCAGAACTAAGGATGGTATTGCTTCCCTTACTCCTGTGCTGCTGCCTGCAGGGCTGGGCCCTCAGTCAGCAGCCGCCACTATCCAGCCGCCCAGCTCTGAAGGCAGCAGTGCAGAAGTAAGGGTGGTATGGTATTGCTATCCTTACTTCTGCGCTGCTGCTGGTGGGGCACTGCCTGCAGAGCTGGGCATCCAGCCAACAGCCATCACTCTCTGGTTGCCCAGCTCTGAAGGCAGTGCAGAAGGTATAGGTGGCAATGCCCCAATCCCCCTAAAATAACCTTGCGACCCCCCCTGAAGCTCCCTTTTGGATCAATATCCCCAATTTGAGAAATGCTGGTCTCCTCCTTGAAATCTATATAGTATAGGGTAAAAGCAGATTTCATGGTGGGAAACCAGATATCACAGTCTATGACGTATTTTTTGTGGATGGGAATTTGGTAGGGCCCTAGTCATAGCTTGAGATGGTATAGGGAAGTTTTATACAAACCAACCTTCTGCATCTGCTGCCCAGTCGCCAGTACATGCAGCACAAAGCTGTTATCTCTGTTGTAAACATGTGCCAGTTACCACTGATGTTAAAGGGACAAGTCTGCTTTTTTTAAAAAAAAAAAAAAAAAGGAAAAAAGGGTCATTGACTGAAAGGCTGGTAGGATCAAGCCCGGAAAGAGTTCGATCACAGCATGTGGTATAATTTTTTAAAAGGTTTGGAACATGCAGCTGCGCAGTGGTTGCTATTCATTGAATTTCTGCAGGTTCCATCCATCTATTGTTTGTGTTCCCCATAAAGAGCTCCTACTTTGAAATATTATTGGAGACTGAGTTTTATTTTTCCTACTGGAAAAATGGGCTCATCATTCACACTCATCCCTGAGGAGAAGAGGTTATCAATTTGCCCAATTTACTAGATATAGAATATATCTATATATATATATAGGACACAGTACCACTGAAATACAACTGCATGTATGTGCATAATTAAGCAAAGCTTTCCTTTCAAATATAATTTTAGGTTGGAAGTGGGGGAGGGGAGTTATTTTTAATACTTTTTCTTTCCACGTGGTTTATATATTTCCACATGGTTTATATTTTCATTTCAAATGGGAGATCTCTGGGACTGAGTTTATAGTCTATGGGGCAATGACAGTGGGACACGAATATAAATGAAAACTTGTTTTAAAAAATCAGTGAAACAATGTACACCAAACCTGCTGATTAAATATGAGTGATGTGAATTTTGAAATGTATATCTTTTATACTATTAAAAGCTTTGAATAAAAGTGTACAAGGCTGACTACCATAGGCCTCAGGCAAGCAGCTGTAGTAAAACATTAATTCAATTTAACCTAGAAACTGAAATATCAACAGCACATTTATAGCCAATATATAAAACTTCAGATAAAATCAGTAGTTTTTGTGGGGTGGAGGAGTTAAGGTTTACCAAACACTTAGGTTAGTATAGTAACATTTTTAAATGAACTAAATGATCCCCCTACAGAGAGTGAGTTTTTAGTTGTTTCTGGAAGATCAGCTGTGCTAATACTGTACCTTGTTTGGTCATTGGTACCTTAATCTCAGCAGAGATTTTCACACGCCAGAAACAGGGACAATAACAAAAGAATGGAAATCTGTAGAAACAGGTCAGTTGTCTTGCTGAAAAGACCTCTGTGACATAACAACCCCCTTTGTTTCCTTGCGCTGCTGCTTTCCCAAGCTTTTAATTGCATAGTGACAGCAGTGTGAATGGCATGTACCAGCAAGGTATTCAAAAGTAAAAACATCCTTTCTTAAGAAACTCTCAGGACTCTTTGGTTTGCTGTCAGGAACGTAATTTGCAATGGTAATTCTTGTTCCCTTCCCATTCTGATCCCCAGGCTGCAGAAGATGCTACCAGCAGGCCGGTCTTTTATTGCCATGGATACCAAGGAGATCCCCCAGATCCTGCAACAGATCTTTACATCCACCATGTTGTCCAGTGCCTAAGAAGTTCCCGTTACGATTAAATAATTGGACATTGTAACAAGCGCAATTCAGAAACAAGCTTGCTGATGAAAGACAAAATCAGCGCCTGATTAAGATAAGAACTATAAAACTGATAAATATAATTTTCATATTGAAATATTACAGTCCCTTAATCAAAATGCCAAAAACAATGCTGTAGCTTAGATTTTTGGTGAAATTGTACAGCATAGCCATCAGGTCACTTAAAGTTCTGCATTCAGAGGGGTAAGAGAGTTCAAGGGGGTTGATGTAGTGCACAGGATATCTGTGTCAAATGAACAGAGGGACAGATGACACATCATTTGTGATCACTCTGGCTGATATATTGCCAGCAGCTCATTTTACTTGGTTTTATTAGCAGTGTTTCTTGGGGTTGAATACCAAGTTATACAGCAATGTGCAAGTCAGACCCAGCTAATCTGCCCCACTGTTGTGTGTGCTGTGTTCAGAATTAGAAATGCAAGTAACTGCACATTCAAACAAGACTGCTCATCCTGACCTGCATCCGATCTTTGCTATTGGACGTCAGGAACAATAGAATGGTGTGGAAGCACAGAATATTGCAGTATAAACATTAGATCTGGAGCACAGCTCAGAGTAGTGAAAATCCCTAGAAAAAAGTTAATTTATTTTTTCCTGGAAAGACAGAGCTGAAAGGGGTCAAAGTGGTCTAAGACCCACCTATGAAGGGTGCACCATCTTGGCTTTCCCACTGCATGGTAGCAGATGATGATGTCTAGTTTCTCTGTTGCCAGGAATCCTAGGAAAGTGCCTCTTCCCCCAGGGCTTGGATGTGCTCATGGTTTTTTACATTTTGCTTCCATTTCAAGAGCTCTTTGCACTTTCTGTTTTGGTTTCTAAAATGTGAAGCTGGAGGGGCAGATCTCTGTGTTAGAAAATGACTTTTAATAAAGAAGAAAATAAGTAAAAAGGAAAAAATAGATCAAGAGAGTAAAAGTATGTGGTTTTCGTTTTGGTAGGAAATCTGTGTTTGGAGTCTTCTTTTAATGCAGAACACTCTCAGTGCATCTTTTCTGTTGTAAGTATTTTCCTCCCATTTCCACATTCTCAAACAGGAACTCTTTCTTTAGAACTAAATTGGTTGAAGTTTGTACTGCACTCTGAAGATGGAAGTCCCTAGATAGGGGCTAACTAATAGTACTTTTGCAATCTCTGTGCTTCAGGAAGACTGGAATACTTAATAAATTGAATTCACCGTCCTACCACGAGTAACTGTTAACAGTCATCACCACCAATAAAAAGACTCTTGCCCCGTGGTTGATTATTATAAACTATTATAAAGAGATGAAAGATGAAAGAAAGAGCATTGTCTCCAATCATGCTTAGAAGTTGTGGTACTTCACTGCAAAAATGAGCTTACCCTGGCGAGCCGCATGCCAGAGGTTGCCGACCCCAGTATAGAACATATCACCTCAGATTATTAAAAATGTTTAAAATCTAATGTACTAGTTATTTATGCTATTTATTTATGTGCCGTTCTCTCACCTGGCATAATGAAAATACTTGTTTTATTTTGTTTCCAGCCAGTGTCTGTTCAATATTACTTTCAGATTCCATTTACTAACAGCATGCTGCAGTGAATACAACCTAAACACTTAAAGGGAATTTTTTTTAAAGCATTTTCTGGTGGAATTTAAGGCACTCCCCCTCCTCACTCCATTTCCCCCCCTCCCCAAAAAAACCTGTGAAATGATTTCAGTTGGTTCTGGAAGAGTCTTTACTTGTGTGTCTCACTTCTGGGACATAGTTAACCTGACAGCGTCCCTTTACATTGTTATAATGTGATGTGAAATTCCATCTGGACTCTATATCCCACCTACTTTAATATCCATCACTCAGGCATTGAGAAATCAAAATTGTAGCTTTTCTTCCCCTCCCTCTAGAATCTACAAAAAAAAAATTCTGCTGCTGAGCCAGTTAATAGAAGGATTTAGCAAACTCACACTGGTCTTCCATGTCCTTAAGTCATGACAGAGCTTTAAAATATGCATTTAATTAAAACAGTTATGAGAAACATGTTGATTAGCTGTTCACTTCAGCACTGCCTGTTTAGCATCTGTATTTGTTAATATTCCAGAGTCCACCAAAGCACATGTACCAACAGTCCCCTTAAATTACCATTTGATTTAATAAGACTTATTGTATCGTAAAAGGACATATGACTTCTCCTTCTCTCACTGTTTATTATACCATCTTAGAAGTTTGAAACAAATCTATTATTTACTGAACTGTCATTGCTTCGTTGCATGGGTATTATTGTTTGTTATTGTAGGGTTCTGATTTACTGCAACTGATGTTACATTAGCATCCTTGCTTAAATAATCTTAACTACCTCTAATAATGCAATTTTTAATTGGTTTTTATTAAAATCATTAAATGATTGTGTGTATAAAGTGTAATCATACTGAATATTTGTTGTTTTTCATTTCAAGCAACATGAGACAGCCTGATGTATTTATTACCATCAGGATTATGATGCATACTGCAGCAAATGGTATAAATGGAGTACAGAATGTATTCTGCTGGAATGTGAAAAGTGCATTAAACAAGCACATTTAAAAACTTAAAGCAGCCTTTTATGGTTACTTGTAAAATGCCCTCTGTTAGTATAAAGCGCTTAAATAAAGTGTGAAAGATTTAAGAGCAGGTTGCTAATCTTTGACATTGACTCCTGCAGTGTTGTAGCTGTTCTGGTCCCAGGATATTTGTGAGATAAGGTGGGTGTAGTATTATCTTTTATTGGACCAACTTCTGTTGGTGAGAGAGACAAGCTTTTCTTCAGCTCTGTAAGATCAAAAGCTTGTCTCTCACCCACAGAGGTTGGTCCAATAAAAGATATTACCTCACCCATCTTGTCTCACTGACCCCATCACTCATTCAGTTACATATTTTGAAGTTTATGTAGTTACAATCTATCATCTATAGCTTAGTTTCCTTTGCAGACATGCCAGGAAATCATTATGTATGTGATGCTACAGCTCAGAGTCTTCCTTTGTAAAATTTAGAATATATTTTTAATTTCTTAATTTAATACACTGATGTAACAATCAAACATACAACAGGAACAGTGCACATCAATCAAACATAGAACAGGAACAGTGCTATTGAATTGCAGTATGGCCCCTGTCTTCAAAATTGGGTTCTTATCAAAAAGTTTATTGGGCTACTTTGTATCTGTAAAATAAACTTCATGGCTGCTGTCAGGCTAGGGACAAATGTGAGAGCTCTAGAGGTTGTGCTTTGCTTGCAGGGACTACACGTTTTAAAGTCATGGATCAAAACTGCTTGAATACTTGTGTTACAACTAAGAACATACAAGCTAATTTACTTGATACCAATAAAATTCACTAACTTGTACTGAAGGCAGAAAGATATACCAGAGCCAATAGTTTATTTGTATGTTTGTATTAGAGGGGCTTGATATTTTTTTTAGTTGTTTTATTTGTAGTTTGAATATAGAGTTTTTCCTCACTGCTATAAGTGTAGTAATGGCTAGCAGGGTGCTGTATGGCTGTGGGATAACCCCATTCCTAGAAGCACTAGAATTGATTGGAGTTTGGCCTCAGCCTTACTTTGCCTCACTCCTCATTGCCTATTTTTCTTTTCTTCTATAATTCTGAGAGGATAAACCGATAAACTGTCTTGCTGACATTATAGAGAACTGTTCAAGAAAGGGAAAGGTAACATTTCTCACCTTCAGTCTCTGCCCAAATTATTATAAGAGGGGCACTCATGGCATTCAAATGTTTTTACAGCTGAACAGACATACTCCATTAAGAGTTTAAGATGAAATTCACTCAGTGTGGCCTTTCCAAGTCCCTAGTCACCACACAAACTCTGTTGGAGGCTTTTAGCTTCCAGGGGCACTATGCACTGTAGTGTATCTCCCTGTTAATAAGGAAGGAGATATATACACGCAGCTGCCAAATCCCCCCTGCCAAATGAAATGCTGAGTGCCCTCAAGTGCCAGAAGAGTCAATGGGATTTTAACACTTTTAGGTTCATGCTGTTAAGGAATGATAGTTTAAAGAAAATCTGTAAGCAAATCTCTTAAGTGACTAAATGCTATTCACTGAGAATGTTGCCGGACCTTTCTATTCCTACAGAGCAATGTGTGCTTGTTTATTTTAAATGGTGTAAACTCTATTAAACAAAGATTCCCCTAGAAAAAAAAATGCTTGCAAAGCAAACTCAACTGGATAAGGACTGCAGAGTTTTTGGGAGCCAAGGAGTAGTCTGAGCCTTAACCTTTAAACAGAAAAAGTGTTCTCCTTGCCACTCATACAGTGATTCATAGACAGATTATTTTAGAATGCCAGTGTTGCATAACTACTAAGTAAATCAAATTTTACATGTGGTATTTTTCTGGCTAGTGTGCACATTGCTATGAAATGAAGCAGTGTTACGTTCTGATAGTAGAAGTGTTATTACTTGGATGAACAATACATATAACCTTTAAACTGAAAAGAACCATAGTCCACGTTATTATCCAAATGAACAAGTAACTATCTACCTAACTTAAAAGATATGCTTTTAAAAATGACGCCATTCTCATCTTCCATTTCTCACTGGTTAACTTTTCTGAGTTGAGTTCACATTCTCTTTCATATACAGGTTAGATTAGTTTTCTTTCTGATGCCCCCACCCCCAGCGTCCTATTAAAAACTCCACAGTCCCCCTGTGCCTCAACAACTGTTTTTCTGGATATAAAAGCAAGGACCAGCATTAGGGGGTAGCAAGCAGAGGAACTGCCTGGAGCCCCATGCCACAGGGGGCCCCATGAAGCTAAGTTGCACAGGCTTCAGCTTCAGCCCTGGGTGGAGGGGCTCAGGCCTCTGGGCTTCAACCCCATGCAGTGGGACTTAGACTTGCTGGGACCCAGAGCAGAAAGCCAAACACTAGTCCTGCTTGGCGGAGCCCCTGAAACCTGCTTACAGCCCCACAGGGACCCTGGACCCCTGGTTGAGAACCACTGGTTTAGATCAGATGATCACATAAGTGGGCTTGAAAAGGAGACCGGCCGTGAACTTTTCAGCAGCTAAAGGAGTTATGCTCTTTCACTGACTTTCAAAGAGCTTTTGGAAATTCCAGACAAAACCAAAAGATGTTATAATGTCAGAACTATTTTACAATCAGATTCTACAACCAAGCTAAGAAAGATAGATTTAAAATATACAAACTTTGGCTTTCTGACCTTTGTATACAATTTTTCATT
Source organism: Chelonoidis abingdonii (assembly GCF_003597395.2). Taxonomy (NCBI): domain Eukaryota; kingdom Metazoa; phylum Chordata; order Testudines; family Testudinidae; genus Chelonoidis; species Chelonoidis abingdonii. The sequence continues at coordinate 309,208,058 of NC_133769.1, read as the reverse complement.
TTGACACAATATGTGAGCCTGTGAAGAGCTTTCTATTTATCAATCAAATTTTGTTTCAATATTGTGCACAACATTCTCATGGTGTAACTCTGTGATAGGTATGTTCTGCAGCCCAGCATCTCCCACAATTCTAGTATGGCGGTGCTGCTCCCCTTTACTCTGCAGTTCCCAGAGGCTGTTCAAAGCTGCAGCATAGTGTCTGCTGATCTTACCTCCTTTTCCTGCTTACCAACTGGTCTCCTGCCTCCGCGATAGCAATCAAGTGTTGTTTCATTTACCTCCATCCCTTTCTGTTATCTTTATCACCATTTCTGTGCAGTAACCAACGAGCCTTTTTTCTCTTATCTTACTCCTCCTTCAGGAGCCCTGCAGCAGTGCTGTACTGCCCCCAGAACCTCAGATGCAGCTCCTTCCTGCTGAGCTCCTCTCCCCCATTACAGGCATGACAGAGCCACTGTGCAAGCACAGGGCTAAGTATAAATGGGGCTGTAGATGTGAGGGAGCTTTCCCAGGAGCAGTTTGCTCCCACCCAGTTAACCCTATTGCTGCTAGGGCACGAGGCTCTAGGTCAGATAGGCATGTTGGGGCCCCTATCCTTTCCAAGTAGCCATGATTGCCACAGAAAAAAACTGGCCAAGAGCAGAACAGAGACTCTGAGGACAACCACTACATCCAGATAAGCAAGGAGTAAATCCTGGGGTGACACAGGACCGTAGACATAAGTCCCCTGCATGGTTACCAGTCCTCTCTGCCCCCTCCCCAAGTCTGGAACTAGGTCTCAGGTAGCCTTGGGAGAGAATCCGGGCTTACATCCAGCCCCCCTTCCTCCCAAAACAAGCCAGAGAACTCTGATTATAAGAACGTAAGAATGGCTGTACTGGGTCAGACCAAAGGTCCATCTAGCCCAGTATCTGTCACAGACGTGCCAGTCCAGTGCCCCAGAGGGATGGAATCTAACAGGCAATGATCAAGTGATCTCTCCCTCCATCCACTCCATCCTCTGACAAACAGAGGCTAGAGACACCATTCCTTACCCATCCTGACTAATAGCCATTAATGGACTTAACCCATGGATATATCTAGTTCTCTTTTAAACCTTGTTTAGTCCCAGCCTTCACAACCTCCTCAGGTAAGGAGTTCCACAGGTTGCCTGTGCGTGTGAAGAAGAACTTCCTTTTTTTGTCTTAACCTCTCCCATTAATTTCATTTGGGCCTCTAGTTCTTTATTATGGGAACAAGTAATAATTTTCCTTATTCACTTTCTCCACACACTCATGATTTTATACACTCTATCATATCTCCCTTAGTCTCCTAGCTTCTTTAATCTTCTCATATGGACACGTTCCAAACCCTAATCTTTTAGTTGCCTTCTCTGACCTTTCTAGCCAGAATATCTCTTTTGAGATGAGGAGACACATCTGTACACAGTATCAAGATGTGGCTACCATGGATTTATATAAGGCAATAAGATATTCTCTTCTTATTCTCTATCTCTTTTTGAGTATTCTAATATCCCATTGCTTTTGACTTATAGCTATACATTGCGTGGATGTCTTTCAGAGAACTATCCACGATGACTCCAAGATCTCTTCCTGATTAGTTGTAGCTAAATTAGCCCCATCAATTATTATAGTTGGGTTATTTTTCCAATGTGCATATTTACATTTATCCTTATAAATTAATTTGCCATTTGTTGCCCAATCATTAGTTTTGAGATCTTTCTGACATTCTCACAGTCTGCTCTGGTTTAACTATCTGAGCATTAGTATCGTCTCAAACTTGCAACTTTGTTTTCCCCTTTCTCCAGATATTTATGAATAAGTTGAATAGGATCGGTCCTAAGACTGAAACTTTGGGACACACTAGTTTACCCTCTCCATTCGAAAATTTACCATTTACCTACCCTTTGTCCCTGTCTTTTAACCAGTTCCAACCATGAAGGGATTTCCCTCTTGTCCATGACAATTATTACATAAAGACCTTTGTGAGGACTTTGTCAAGCTTTCTGAATCTAGTATAGAGGAGTACGTTAGTCTGGATGTAAAGCAGCAGAAGAGTCGTGGCACTTATAACTAACAGAGGTTTTGGAGCATGAGCTTTCGTGGTGAATGCCAACCACTATCCATGGTTCCCCTTGTTCACCGTTGTTGATCTGTTAGTAAACAGATTCCCTTTACAGAAACATGTTGACTTTTGTCCAACATTTATTTTTCTATGTCTGACAATTTATTCTTTACTATTTTTCAACTAATTTGTCCAGTACTGATGTTAGACTTACGTCTGTAATTGCCGGGATCACTCTAGAGCCTTTTATTTACCTCATGAGATTGATTCCACTTTTTAAAAGATGCTTTTGTCTCCCACAGCTTCTTTACATGTTTGTTAAGCCAAAGTGGCTCTTTTTTTTGTTTTTTACTGTGTTTTTAATTTGGGTACATTTAAATTGGCCTCTATTATGGTGTCTTTGAAAAGTGTCCTGCACTTGCAGATTACACTCTAGTCATGTACTTTAATTTCTGTTTATAACTCTCATTTTTGTATAGTTCCCTTTCTGAAATTAAATGCCAGTGTCGGCTGTCGAGATTTCTTCCACACAGCTTTAAATGTTGTTATTATGCACTATTCCAAGGGTTTGTTATAGTACTTCTTGCACCAGAATCCTGTGCTCCACTCAGGACTAAATCGAGAGTTACTCTCCCTGTGGGTTCCATACACTGCTCCAACAAAGAGTCAATTTAAAGTATCAAGAAATTTTGTCTCTGCATTTCCTGATGTAACTGTACCAGTCAATATGGGAATATGAAATCCCCACTATATTGATTTTATTTGATAGCATCTCTAACTCCCTGAGCATTTCAAGTCACTATCACTGTCCTGGTCAGGGGGTCGATAATAAACCTACTGTATATTCTATTAGAGCATGGAATTACTATCCATAGAGATTCTATGGAATATGCGGATTCATTTAAGATTTTTACTTCATTTGATTCTACATTTTCTTTCACATATAGTGCTGCTCCTTCCCCCCGCCCCCCAACCTATTCTGTCCTTCCGATATATTTTGTACCCCGGAATGATTGTGTCCCACTGATTGTCCTCACTCCATGAGGCTTCTGTGATGCCTATTATGTCAATATCCCCCTTTATCACAAGGCACTCTAATTCACCCATCTTATTATTTAGACTTCTAGCATTTGTGTACAAGCACTTTAAAAACTTGTCACTGTTTGTCTGCCCTTTTCTGATGTGTCAGATTCTTTTTTATGTGAATGTTTGTCATCTGATCTGGCCCATACTTTATCCTCTTCCATCTTCTGCTCCTGACTAAAACCTAGAGAATCTCTATCAATAGACTGTCCTCTAAGAGAAGTCTCTGTCCACTGCAGCAATTGGCTGTCCCCCATCTCTTAGTTTTAAAACTGCTCTGCAACCTTTTTAATGTTAATTATGAGACCCCCACTCTGGAGAAATTAGACCCTGAAGTGGAGGACTTCCAAGGAGAAATTTCTAGAGGTCTCTGTACAAAAGGAAGCTGCAAACAACTGTGTGACAAAAAAAATCAAAAAAGAATAAAGAGGGGAAGAAAAGGTACATAAAAAATCCAGAAGGTACTCCACCTCTGACTCAGACTCCTCCTCTGCCAAGGAAGGAGAGTTTTCAGGCTCTGAATCTGAGCAGATGAGAAAAAAATTCTTGCAGTTTTTCCCAAATCTGAGTGCAAAAAGGTGGTGGCCACAATACAGATTCAATTTGAGCAGGCTCCTGAAGATAAGCCTCAAAGCAAATACTCTCACTCTAGATCCCTCCCTGAGACAGCGATGCCCTTGTACACCTCCTTCGAGGATGTAATCAGGGAAGAATGGGAAAAGCCTGGCACAGATAAACTTAGCAGCAAGCATGAGGTTAGGTTCTACACATTGCAAGACCCAAAGAATGTTCTTACTGAAGTCCCAAAGTTTGATGCTGCAGCAGTGTCCCTAGCTAGAGACTTGGTGGTTCCTTCAGAAGAGGAATTCTTCCCTAAAGGACCTAATAGGAGAATGGAAGCCACGCTTAGAAGGGATGTCAAAGCTTCCTCAGCTGCCCTCAGAGTGCCCCTGTCAGCCACGTACTTTGCGAGAACAACACAATCCTGGCTGGCAGACTTCAGGGCCCGACGGACAAAGACCACCCAGACACTGGCGCCACACTTAGGAAAGATTCCCTGGCAGCTGCATTTGTGGCTGAGGCCTCGCTGAACACAATGAGATTCTCAGCCAGGGGCATGGCATCCAGTGAAGCAGCCAGGAGGCTCTGCTCCAGCAAAGTAGATGCTCACTCCAAGCACCTCCTATGCTCCTGCAACTTCACAAGATCTCTCCCCTTTGGAGAAAAGCTGGACAAGCTAGTGGCAGAAAATGCTGCAAAAATCAAAGCAGGCCTTCCCTTTTCTGCCATGTGTTCTATGAAGGGCATATAAGCCCACTTTCAGGCAGAGATGCTCCTTTTGCCCCTCTTCCTCACAGACATATCACAGGAAGGATACCAGAAACAACGATGGTAAGTTCTGGGAATTAGGCTGTAGTGGAAAGTTCAGGGGTGGTCCTGCAGCCCCCAAGAACCCAGCATGACAACGACCAAATCTGGCTCTGCCCAGATCTGACACTAGAAGGCAGGATTTCCCACTTTACAGAGGGATGGTCTGTGTCAACCACAGAAGTGTGAAAGAGTGAATCAGGAATGCTCCCTTGAGCTATAGGCTCCATGCCATCCCTTCTTCATGCAGTCGCCCATATCCAGTGACTCTGTGAAGCATGAATGTATCCAGAACAAGGTCTCCCAGTTCCGGGATGTAGGAGCAATAGAAGGAGCTCCCTTAGAAGAAAAGTTCTCAGGGTTCTACTCCATCTTTATTGTTCAGAAGAGCACTGGGGCAGTCAAACCCAACCTCAAAAAGCTCATGTCATAAACCGATAGTTAAGGGTTAATGTCTCTTTTACCTGTAAAGGGTTAACAAACAGGGAACCAAACACCTGACCAGAGGACCAATCAGGAAACAAGATACTTTCTAATCTTGGTGGAGGGCAGCCTTTGTTTGTGATTTTTGGGTTTTGCGTTGTTCTGTCTAGGCTCTGAGAGTGACCACACATACCTACAGGCTCTCTAATCTTCTGTTCCAATTTTGTAAGTACAAAGGTAGAAAGACAGCTTAGTCTTTTTAATTGTTTTTCTGTTATTGCAACTGTGTATCTGGCGGTATTATGTGTATTCTGGCTAAAGTATTTTAAATTGTATTTCTCTGAGAAAGCTTCTCTATTTTCTATAAGTGAGAAACCTGTAATTTACATCTAGATTACAGAGAGAACTGTTACATTTTTCTTCTTTTATTAAAGTTTTTTTTTAGAGCTGTTTGATTTTTCCCTAGTGAAGCTCAAGGGAAAAGTCTGTACATCAGGATGTGGGAAGGAAAGGATAAATTTCCTCTTGTGTTAGATTCACGGATGAATCTGTATTGCTCTGGGAGAAGGGGGAATCCATTTGTTAGATTCATAGGAGCTTGAATTGTCTATCTCCTAGGTAGCCGGGCGGAGAATCTGGAGGAAGAAAGGAGGGCGAAGGAAATAGTGTTATTCCCTTTGTTAGACTCGAAGGAATCTGTCTTTGGGGTCACCCAGGGGAGGTGTTGGGAGCCAGATTTAATCAGACACTCAGAGTTCTGGATTCGTGCGCTCATCAGTCTAGATGGTAATTAAGCTTAGAGGATTTCATGCTAGTTCCTCATGTTTGGACTCTAAGGTTCAGATTGAGGAAAGTATACTATGACAGCTCAACAACTGGATAAAGACAATGAGATTTAGGATAGATTCCCTGGCTTCCCTGGTGTCATCTCTATTCCAAGGGGACCTCCTAACTTCAGTGGATCTAGCAGATGTGGAGCTTCATATTCCCATATACTCATGTCACTGCAAGTTTCTGAGGTTTGTTTGTGGCACAGATCACTACCAGTTCTGAATGCTCCCATTTGGGATCTCATCATTCCCTCTCCCCCCACCCAAGTCTTTACAAAGACTCTTATGGTGATCATTGCCAGATTCAGGTCTCAGGGGGAACCACCTTTACCCCTTTCTGGGCAACTTCGCAGTCAGAGTTCTGACCCAAACTGCAGCACACAATGCCACGATTCAGACTCTGGACCTCTTGCAGGTGCATAGTTTTGTAATAAATCTAAAGAAAAGTTCACTGATTCCCTCAACAAGGATATCACACCTGAGAGTGGACATGGACACCTCAATGATGAAAGTCTGTCCATCACTGAGAGTGCACAAGGCCAGCCATAGTTCAATGTCTTCAGCTATTGGGCCTCCTTGTGTTTTGCATAGGCAAGATCACACATCAGATGTCTCCAGGCCTTCAGGCTCAAAGTATGGAATGCTCCCTAGAGTGCATGAAAGAGCAAGTGCTGGTCCCAAATCAAGTGCATGATTCCCTAAAACTGACAGGCCCAGGCGACATCTGCAACATCTCCCCATATGCCTTCCAGATCCTCTGGTTCTCACAACCAGCACTTGCCCAATGGGTTGGGGTGCTCATTTAGGAACCCAAACTGCACAAGGACTCTGGAGCCATGGGAAGAGGAACTACAGCATCAATCTCCAGATGAGAGCTGTCAAAGTACCCTTTTGAAGGTTCCAGAGCCACCTCAAGGGCAATAATGTCCAGGTTCAGTCAGACAACACAACCATGGTCACATACATAAACAGCCAGGGAGGGACAAGGAGCTCAGTGCTACATGCAGAAGGAATGGAGTCTCTTCCTTCCCTAAGAGCTCCAACTTTCCACCAGCTGACTTGTTTGCAAACCACAAGAACAGAAAGTCCCAAATACTTCACCAGAGAAACAGATCCCAAGTACACAGGAACAGATACCCTGTTGCACAGATGGCCCCAAGGCCTGTTATATGTATTTTCACACTTTCCACTCTTAGGGAAAGTGAGGTGGAAGATAAAGCAGGAACAAACAAGTTAACCTTATACTGCCTGAGGCAACCCTAGTTTTCTGAGTTGATGTTGCTGAAGCTGAAACCACTGTTGCAGCTACCGTTGGGACCAGACATCCTGTTCCAGGGTCCATTTCTCCATCTCCCTTTCTCTATCGTCTCCAGCTAATATCCTGGTTATTGAATGGTAACACTAGCAACATCTGGCCTCTCTTCCAAAGTCATCAAAACTTTACTGTCATCCAGGGGAGTCTCTGTGCTAAAAGCCTACTCCTCCAGCTGGGCCAAGCTCAGTGTATGGGGCCCCAGGAGCACATTGTAGACCCTAGAGATCCAGGAATCCCAGCTATTCTGGACATCCTACAAGAAGGTGTGGAGAAAGGTCTCCAGCCCAGCACCATAGCACTCCAGGTATGTTAGCAGGATCCTTGGCAAAGAATCCTCAGGATCCAGGTTCCTCAGAACAGTCAGACTGGCCAAGCAAGCAGCGCGGCCACACGGGCATTGGCTAAATTCTTTATAAGATACTCTAAGGTGAATTTTCTGTCTTCTGCAGAGGCAGGCTCTAGCAGGAAGGTGCTGCAGGCTGTTCTTTTGCCTTTGAGCGAGCTTTAGAGGGAATTTCCTTTCTATCTCATTCTGGGTTTTTGATGGTTTCTGGATCCCTCCCTGCTTCTGTTTCACTGCTCACCACTTCCCAGATATAGCAGAATTGTGGGAGACACTGGGCTGCAGAAGGGAAACATTCCTTTCTGCTAGCAGCATCTCCCACAATTCTCTTCCTGGATGGCTTGTTAGCCTAACGGTCAGCATTTGATTTGGACTATTACTATGCAGACAACTGCCTGCTGTAGATAGTTTATAAATTGGCTTTAATAGTATCTATTTATGAGTATTTACACAGCTTGGGAAAGACTCATCTGGAAGCAAGCAGGAGAAGGAGGCGTGGCCAGCACATGCTGCACATTGGCTTTGAACCACCTCTGAGAACTATAGAATGGAGGGAAGCAGCCCATTCATATCAAAATTGTGGAGGACGCTGCTAGTGGAAAGGAAATGATTGGGTAAGAAATGTTCCATGTCCATTGCTTTGCTATCTAATGACCTGGAAAGAGTGACCTTCTCAGAAAGTAAATACACAAGGAAAGAGAAGAGTTGTTTTAGTCCCTGACTAGAAATGATAGGCTGAAAATATCCAGAATAGCTGAAGATCAGAAGGCAAATTCTTTTAGACAGTCTTGCACAGGAAGTGGTGAGAGCCCATCACTTCAGAGCGTTACTCAGCACTAGGGACTGAGCATTTTTGAAAGTTCCAGTAAACTAGGTAAAACTCTCATTGATTTCGATTGGAACAGACTTAGACCAATGCTGAGTGCTTTTGAAAATCCTACTCTAAATGGACAGGATGAGCTAATAAGGGTTTTTCTTTGGTTTTTATTTTTTTTGGGGGGTGGGGAAAGGGTTGTTTTTTATGATTTGATGGTGAAATTCTATGAACCCTGAGCTTAAAGCTTCTACTCTTGCTCTCATGTAGCTGTAACTGAAGCATGTAATTTACAAAGATGTTAAAAAGTTGGTAGAAGTTACGTTCTGACAGTGTGTCTCACTTTCTCCTATTTCATTGCAAGCTTCCCAGGAAAAGCAGTACCCTGAACTAGCAGTCGGCCTCTCATTCTTCACAAGGACTACTTCTGTAAAGAAGTTCATCTCTTTGTATTTTTTCCTGGATCCCAAACATGTTGGACTATTGTCTCTAAATCTCTGATCTGTGAACACCTGTCTGAACATGATCCTCAGTCCTCACAATACAAGTGCATTTGGAGAGTCTTCCTGTGGAGAAAACCTATAATGTCTCAGTGAGCATTAAAGCACATTTTACAAGAACACAGATATTCAGAAAGTTACAACTATGATAAGGTACGTCATCCAATACAGCTTCATGGAAGAAGTGAGTTTTAAAGGAATGATTTGATTTAACAGAGCAGTGGGATTACCTGATATACAACAGGAAGAGTTTGTCAAGCATAGGGAGCAGCATAGAGGACAGAGAAGATATCTTAGCAATGGCAATGCTAAGAAGAAAAGAGTGCAGAAATATAGGTAATAAGCTATAATCAGATGGAAGCCACCTAGAACAGTTTGAGAGGGGAAGCTAGCATAGGCACGGGAACTAGGAGTGCGGGGGGTGCTGCAGCACCCCCAGGTTTTACACAGGGCTCTGCTGCTGGCCCCGCATGTGGGGTCCCAGCTGCCGCCCTGTGCCCAAGGGACGTGGCTGCCAACCCCACGCCCGAGAGTCCCGGCTGCCGGCCCCAGCTTTGGCCCCCTTACCTCTGTCTGGGTCCCCCACCCTCGCCCCGAGACATTGCCCTGCTCCCAGCCCCAGCTCTGGGGGGACAGGGGCAAGAGGCCTGGCTTTCAGCACCCCCACTCTTAAAAGTGTTCCAGCACCACTGGAAGACAGGACAAATTTTGAACATGATTCATTTAACATTACTGTAGCCACAAGGTTGAATTTTGTTAGGAAACTACAAATATTCCCAGGTTTGGGCACACCACATCCTGTGGACTATTACTTAGGTGAAAAATAAGCTACATTCTCCTTTTGCTATACCATGTTCCTTGCTTTATATTGTATGTTAGACTTAAGCTCTTCAGAACAGAGTGTGTGTTTATGTTCTGCAAAATGTGGTGTACATCTATGACACTATAGAGATGCTTCATAATAAAACAAAGCTAGAAATCATGAAAAGTAATGTGTTTTCTATAGCACTGCATACAGACTCTTCTAGCCATCTTTGAATGGTGCTAGACTTTGATACAAAGCAAATTCAAGAGGCTATCAGGCTACACTTAAAAAGAAATCCAGAGAATTGAAGGACCTTTGAATAGAGAACCCAGCAACTTACCCCTTACAGACAGTAAGTTAAACATGGGGAAAGCTCACTGTTTCTTTAACTTGGGCTCTGTTTTGTATTTTTCCTTGTCATTTATAAAGTTTGCACCATAATAGTTGGAAAGGGGGGGAAAGTGTTTTCAGGACTTGTTCTTTCTTTTGCACACTAATATATTTAGTTTAATGAAAATGGAGTCATTTCTGTCTGTCACTTTTTCAATGGACTAACACAGCCTATACAGGATTGTTTTTTAAACTGTCAATGTATATAGACAGTTGAGGACTCACTCACTCACTCATGCCCGTCACCCCAACCAGGGTATGGGCTGCCAACCACAGATCTCCGGAGTCCTCTATCCTGGGCCATTTGCTCTAGCTGGTTCCAGGTATAGCCCATTTTTTTGCTATCAGCCTGAAGGTTTAACTTTAGGCCAAATTATCGCTGCCCTCTACTGACTCACAGAGGTCCTTGGGCATCTGCCTGTCCAAGTCAGGATAAGAGGAGGGTGGGGGTGGGTGCAACCCATCCCGTAAAAAATCAACCTGTACAACGCAACATAGAGACAACAGGACTTTTACCTTGGAAAAGAAGTCTTCAATCAGATGCATGAGCTGTTGACAGAGGAGGTAGGTTCACTAAGCCTTACTCTTGAGCGATTCAATGGGCCACATTGATACTGAGACATTACGACAGGAAGTGGCAGGTTCAGAGAGATGAGGAGCACACACCTTGACCCTTATTAGCATTAGCGGATCAATGGAGCAAGCGACAGAGACGACTGTTACAGGACCAAATACTGCACCTGACTTGGGACAGGCAGATGGCCCAAGGACCTCTCGTGGGGATCTACAGTAGAGGGCATCCCAGCGATATAAATTTGGGCCCTAAGGTTATGCAAGATCGAGAGAGGGATGACGACCTAAGAATTTGAAGACTTGGGTTCTGTTCTTAACCTATGCTTCAAACTTCATGTATTGTGACCTCAGGCAAGTATTTAATCTGTGTGCAGGGGCCCCCAGAGGGGGGAGCAAGTGGGCAATTTTGCCTGGGCCTGACAGGGCCCTGCGAACCCTGGCCCAGCGACGATGTCCGGGTCTTCGCAGCATTTCAGCGGTGGGGGGCACCCTTCAGTGCTGGTGAAGACATGGACTCCGACTGAAGGACCCCCACAGCTGAAATGCCGCTGAAGACCCATGACCACCCCCGCTGGGTGACCAGTACAAGCGCCTTAGCGCCTCCGCTTCTGCGCTCGGGCACCTCTGAATGCCTCTGGGCGCGAGCCTTGTCTGTGAGCTTCAGTTTCCTCATCTGCTAGTCGAATGCAGATAATAAAGCTACTTCTCTACTCAGAAGGTTTGAGGTCTAAATTAACTAAAGTTGCATTATATCCTCAAATAAAAAACAAGTGTTTTGGATTAAGATGAATTAATCCTCTTAATAGATAAGCATTGTTCCCCTTAAGCAAGCACATACAATTCAGGCTTCCTAGACAAACTCAAATTTAGCGACCACTGTAATATTTACTTACAGTGGAAACTTTCATTCAGCCTCGTCTCAATATGATGAAAAATCCTTTTGCTTTGGACAGATATTAATTCCCATTTTTGCCAATGTCTTTTCAGTTCAGTCACATTGTTAAGGTAATTATCTTGACCAGCTTATTAAGCAACATTGAATAGCAGATATTACCACGAGACAGTGGTTTGGATAACAGTCCAAGGGATAATATTTACTTGGTTGCGGCAAATGTGTTACGCTTAGATAGTACAGGTCTTGCCAAACCAGGGCAGGTACCATCCTTTTTTCCTTATTGATGAATTAATCATAGTCTGGATGTGGTCTGAAATTAGTCAGTATAAACAGCTGTAATTTCAAGACTTGGATGGGTGTCATGCCATTATGGGCCATCACATGCAGAAGTTTTCCTATCTTGAGAATGAATAATAGAATGAAGGCTTGATTTTCGCTATATCCGTGGGGTTAGTACGCCATATAGCGACCATCCAGCACTCATTCTAATATTATTGCATATGAACTGTATTTCCATATATTGAGTTTATATTGGAGACTCTGATGTAGCCAGATGAAATAGGTCTTCAAATTTGAGTCAGTGCCAAACACAATCAGCAATTAATAAATAACGATCAATAATAATGATGATGTGAGGCATAGTGCCATTTAACCCATCACCCTTTTCCAACAGTTTACAGCGAAAGCCGAAACGGAAAGAAACATACTTTCAGAGCTGAGAATTAGTCAGCCGTTCAGTCCTCAGTTTGATTACTTTTCCTCTTGACACTATCTCTATATATTTCAGATATCCGTGCTGATCTAACTTTCTCCACGGATGTCTAGCCTTACAACAGTTTTACCCTCTGCAACAAAAAACTACAGTGGAATTTTGGTAAAATACAAATGAGATGCACCATGTCATAGCATACTCTTTCTGGACACCTCCCTCCCCCCCAATGCCACCTTATTCAATTTTCTTACTGCTGTTTCAGGCTTTCAGTTTCACTGAATGCCCAAGGCTGAAAGACCAAATGGAAACACAGAAGACCAAGATGTCCCTCTTACTCTGAAAACCAACCCGCCACAATGACAAGTTTCTTCTTCTTCCCTGCGGGGGGTGAAGTTCTAGCCTAACCTAAAGGTACCACCCTGAAATCGGAAGGAGTCAGTAGTTCAGGCTTTGCATCTTTAACCAGTAACCAATCTTACACTTGCCAAACTGTGCATAATTATGATGAGAATTCGAGTTTAGGTATTTTATGCTCCTCTGACATGGCCGTCAATTCTAATATTTTCAACTTTTCACTTAAACCGTAATGTGAAAAGACCCAGGCCTTGTGTACTGACCCTTGTCCATTAAGTTTTGCATTTTTAAGTCTTCTTGACGTATATCTATGTGTAAACACATTATCCAACCTCTCAGTACTGGATCTGGTTCAATAGACATCCGTTGTGTTGAATGCAGAGTCTTGAAGCTCTGATGTGATGGGCATATTTTAAAAATGCCTAAGTTGTGGCATATGGGTAGGAGAGGGAGACTAGGATTAAAGCAGCCAGCCGCCTATGAATGTAGAATTGATATGTAGACATCTTAGTGTTTCGGACTGATAATATCAAGCGCAATGGGCAAAATGGCCCCAACGCCTGCATTCATACAGGATCATTGACTTCTAGTGGGACTGCCCTGCTCAGGGCAGTAGACAGAAATATATTGTTAGATATTGCTGGCATTATAGAATGATAGAATTAATCCATAGAATATCCAGGGGTTGGAAGGGACCGTCACGCTAGGTCATACACAGTACCAAAGCCACACCACACTCAAAAGCAAGGCAACGAATTCCCAGACGAAAATCGTTCCACAGCGCGTAGGAGACTTATTGTCACAGTCCAAATAACCTATAATAAATCTTCCTAATGAGAAGCAGAGTGTCCCGAAACACACTCGTGAACCTAAGTGGGATTACTCAACCAGAGGTCCTAGTTTTCAATCCACTCTCATGAAGAGTTAAGTATGTTTTACTAGAGTATCCAACCCTAAACCTCCCTCCACTGAAACTTGACGATCAGTTGCCTCCTTGTTCTGTCTATGGGAAGGTACCACCGAAGAACATCTAGATCCAGCCACTTTGGAACCGCCCTTTCAGGTAGTTGAAAGCAGCTATCAATATCCCCCTCATTTTCTCTTCGCTTTAGGCTAAACCAATCCCAGTTTCCTCAACCTTCTCCTGCAAACGGTCATTGTGCTCCAGTCCCCTAAATCATTTTTGTTGCCCGCCGCTGACTCTGGACTCTTTCCAATTTTTCCACATCCTTCTTGTAGTGTGGGACCCAAAACTGGACACAGTACTCCAGATGAGGCCTCACCAATGTCAAATAGAGGGGAATGATCACATCCCTCGATCTGCTTGCAATGCCCCTACTTATATAGCCCAAAATGCCATTAGCCTTCTTGGCAACAAGGGCACACTGTTGACTCATATCCAGCTTCTTGTCCACTGTAACCCCTAAGTCCTTTTCTGCAGAACTGCTGCCTAGCTATTGGGTCCCTAGTCTGTAACAATGAATGGGATCCTTCCTTCCTAAGTGCAGGACTCTGCACTTGTCCTTGTTGAACCTTTTGGCCCAGTCCTCTAATTTGCCTAGGTCCCTCTGTATACTATCAGGGCCACAGTTTGTAGGACCAGCAAAACCTCAAGGTCTTTAGTGGGCCTCGTCTCACAGTTCTCTAATTTAACTGATAAAAGTGAGGGTCAGGTGTTGTTTCCACAGAAGTCAATGACAAAAGTCTCATTTCCCCGATTTTGGTGTCCCCTTGGGAGAAAATTGCTTTTGTTCCCACTACCGGAAAAAGCTGTCTCTGGCCTACATGCTGCCTTTGATTGGTGCTCAATGCAGTTATAACATAGATCTGCAGCACGCAAGCTGATTTTCAGTGGCACTCCCACTGCCTGGGTCCTGGCCACCAGAGCTCTGCATTTTAACTTAATTTTAAATGAAGCTTCTTAAACATTTTCAAAATCTTATTTACTTTACATACATCAATAGTTTAGTTCTATATTATAGATTTATAGAAAGAAACCTTCTAAAAACGTTAAAATGTATTACTGGCACGCAAAACCTAAAATTAGAGTGAATAAATGAAGACCCGGCACACCACTTCTGAAAGGTTGCCGATCCTTCCCATAGATGGTTATGGTCATGCTGAAAAGGGGAAGGACACTTTCTTCTGAAGTAGAGTGACCAACTCGGGGGCTGTTGTCGTGGCAACAAAAAATTCTGGCTGGAAGAGCCATCAAGTGTCAAGCGTCTGGCTGTTCTGTCCAGAGGCCAGAAATACCCTGCTGAATCAGCAACCTCCATGGTACTGTTGGAATAGCTGTTGTAATTCATTTATGACTAGTTCAGTGGTAACAAACTCTCTCTGTGACAAGTTGGTTCCAACAACGGATACTGTAAGAAACCAGCATCATCCGTTGCCTTAGGTTTTCAGTTCAGCACTGCGGAGTGGGAACACCTACAGCTCAGCTTTATAGGACGGTTTCTAAGGCAGCTCAAAGATGCCTATGCATTTTTAAAAATATATTCCCTTATAAATAAGTATAACAGGTCAAAAGAGTAGTATTAAACATGAGATTAATTTACTTATATTCACAAATGGCAAAATGTTACACACACCCATGAAGCAAGAGTATTCTGTATAAGATATTTAATGTTAGCACAGGAAAACTATATGAAAATTAAACTTACCTCTTAACATTATCTCAAGAACTGTGACAATTAAGTTCCTCAGTGCTCCTACATTTGACCACTGTTAAGTGTACCTCAGACCAAGTAAATCCTGCCCTCTCCCAGACCACCTTCCCTGGTCTGTTATTGAGGGGAAGTAGAACTTCAGTGAGGTCTGCATGGCTGCTTCTGATTCACATAAGATTACGTGAGAGGAGAGTTGTCTCCTCTCATGTAATCTCATGTGACTCAGAAGCAGCCATGCAGACCTCACTGAAGTTGTACTTGTATAAGAGGAAAGGAGAGTCGATATATAGTGAATAAGTCTGTGTGTGGATCCACGTGGAGTTAAATTCTATTGGCAATTACCACAGTGTAAATTTAGAGAAAATCCACCACAAGCAATGGATTTATTTGGGTCCGTGGGCCAAGATTTGGTGTGGAGGAGACTAAAGACAGCTGCAGCGGTACAGCAGCCAGCAAACAAAGCTGTAAACAGAGGAGTTTCAGTGGGAGTTCTGTTGGAGGAGCAGGTTTTTGTATTTTGTGTATTGTATTTTGCAGTTTGTATGTGTGGAGGCTGGTAGGGGCAGGGTGCTGGGAGAGAAGCTGAGCCCTGCTTAGGGGGTGGGGTTTCCCTGCTTAGGGGTCCTATAAAGGTAGCCAGCCAGTCAGGCAGCGACATAGGCAGCTGCAGTGGCACAGCAGCCAGCAAACAGAGCTGTAAACGGGAGTTTCAGTGGGAGTTTACGGGGGGAGGTTGGCGAGGAGACTTAGAGACCTAGGCAGAGGAACTGACAGGCTAGTGAAGGGAGTGGGTGGTGGTCTGCCAGTGTTCTGGTGCCTGTTGGGGGTTTATGTTGGTTTGTGTTTCTTGAACTAGCAGGTTTTAGGTGGGAAGGCTGTGATCGATACAGAGGCAGCAGTGAAAGACACAATGAGGATGACTTGCTGATTCGCTACTCCACCACTCTTTGCCTTTTATTTCTGTTTTTCCTAAAACAGCACATAGCTCTTCATACCTGTACTCCAGTCATTGACTACTATTCCACCATGTTTCTAGTTTTATCCTTAAAAAATATTTCTGGTTTTCACTTCCTGCACCAGTAGCTCTAGTTCCTCCATTTTGTTAAACTAAGTCCTCGCATTAGTGCTACAGACATCTTAATTTTTAGCTGTTGGCTTTACTGACATTCTTTGCCTGGTTAGGCTACAACATTCTACCGTACAAGTATCTCCTATTAGACTGGTTTATCTACACTAACCCTTCCTCCTTGTGTCCATTATCTTCTGCCCCACGTCTGTTATCCTCTCTTACTTTGTTTTCTTTCCCTCTCATATCGTTTATATTCTGGCAGGGGAGATTACCTGGACAATCTCCCAACCATTTGCCCCAAATTTCCTAGTTAAGTCTCTTAATCAGTTTGGGAGACTCAAATCGTAGAAGTGGCTAATTTCCCTCCTTTACTCAGGTGGGAAGTCCATCCCGACAGAAAAACAGTCCTCTGTCCATTGAATGTTCCAGTTGGGCGTTACATCCCTAAAGCCCTCCTGTATAGCACCACTGCACTGTAGGCCAACTGTTGATCATCATAATCTTGTCCCACCTTTGTTGCCTCTTCTCTAGGTAAAAAAGGCAGAATCACTGAATGATCACCTGAAGCCTCGATTTCCTTAAACATCTTCCCCAGTCTGGCATAGTTTCCCTTGATGTGCTTGAACTCGTGTTTCCAGCGAGAAAATCTAGCCATAGTCATTCGTTCCCACATTGAAGGACAATCAGTGGATTTCTTCCCCGTCCGCATTAGGAATCCTTTATTCATGCCTCAGGGTCCACATCCCGTATTCTTAGACACCCGGCAGACAGCACATCCTTCTGTTCTCCAGATGAGTTCTAGTTACAGGCCTGTTTATTCTTCTACAGTAAGGAATCCCCAGTATTGTAAGACTGCCTTTTTCCTGGTAACAGTGTTGTATTCTACTGGTCTATTCCCCTCCTCCACTGGCTGCAAGTCCTCTTCGAATTCCCATTACCCTTGCAATCCTTCCGCAAACCATCCCGTTCCTCCTGGGCTCCATATTTGCTTGTTGTCTTCTCTTGGACTCTTCCTCCTCTTCCTGTAGGACTAATGCTCTTCTCTTTATTTCCTTGCTCTTCTCTCCTTCAGCGACACCTGCTGTGGCCCTTCTTCATTTTCCAACTCCGCAAAACCTGTCCTGAGCTCTATTTTCTCCTTCACTGGCGTCTTTTCTTCTGCCTGGTTCTCTAGTCACATGCTTCCACCATTCCCACTTTCTTTCCAATCACCCAGCAGTCTCCCCTCAGATATTCTTTGGTCCTGCTATCATCTGCAAGTCTTGAAGCTTATCCCTTCAGCCTCCTCCTGTCTTTGCTCCATCATCTGCTCGGAACCCCCCTTCTTTAAACTCAACAGAGGTTTTCCACCTGCATTTCAGTCCTCGATCTTTTCTTCCATTAACTCTATCATGCAGCACTTCATTTTGAGACAAAACTCTTTCACCCCCCTCCCCCCCCCCTGATGTACCCCCTCAAGATTTCACGTACAATGCCGCAAAGCTTCCACAATCCAGTGTGCTACAGACCGCCGGGATCTGATTTGGATATGGATAGAGACCTCTTTAATGTTTTTAATGAAGTAAACACTAATGGGAATTGTGTGATCATGGGAGACTTTAACTTCCCAGATATAGACTGGAGGACAAGTGCTAGTAACAATAATAGGGCTCAGATTTTTCTGGATGTGATAGCTGATGGATTTCTTCACCAAGTAGTTGAAGAACCAACAAGAGGGGATGCCATTTTAGATTTGGTTTGGTGAGTAGTGAGGACCTCATAGAAGAAATGGTTGTAGGGGACAACCTTGGTTCGAGTGATCATGAGCTAATTCAGTTCAAACTAGATGGAAGGATAAACAAAAATAGATCTGGGACTAGGGTTTTTGAACTTCAAAAGGCTAACTTTAAAGAATTAAGGAAAATTAGTTAGGGAAGTGGATTGGACTGAAGAACTTGTGGATCTAAAGGCAGAGGAGGCCTGGAATTACTTCAAGTCAAAGTTGCAGAAACTATCAGAAGCCTGCATCCCAAGAAAGAGGGGAAAAAATCATAGGCAGGAGTTGTAGACCAAGCTGGATGAGCAAGCATCTCAGAGAGGTGATTAAGAAAAAGCAGAAAGCCTACAAGGAGTGGAAGATGGGCAGGGATTAGCAAGGAAAGCTACCTTATTGAGGTCAGAACATGTAGGGATAAAGTGAGAAAGGCTAAAAGCCATGTAGAGTTGGACCTTGCAAAGGGAATTAAAACCAATAGTAAAAGGTTCTATAGCCATATAAATAAGAAGAAAACAAAGAAAAAGAAGTGGGACCGCTAAACACTGAGGATGGAATGGAGGTTAAGGATAATCTAGGCATGGCCCAATATCTAAATAAATACTTTGCCTCAGTCTTTAATAAGGCTAATGAGGAGCTTAGGGATAATGGAAGGATGACAAATGGGAATGAGGATATGGAGGTAGATATTACCACATCTGAGGTAGAAGCCAAACTCGAACAGCTTAATGGGACAAAATCAGAGGGCCCAGATAATCTTCATCCAAGAATATTAAAGGAACTGGCACATGAAATTGCAAGCCCATTAGCAAGAATTTTTAATGAATCAGTAAACTCAGGGTTGTACCGTACGACTGGAGAATTGCTAACATAGTTCCTATATTTTAAGAAAGGGGGGAAAAAAGTGATCCGAGTAACTATAGGCCTGTTAGTTTGACATCTGTAGTATGTAAGGTCTTGGAAAAATTTTTGAAGGAGAAAGTAGTTAAGGACATTGAGGTCAATGGTAATTGGGACAAATACAACATGGTTTTACAAAAGGTAGATTGTGCCAAACCAACCTGATCTCCTTCTTTGAGAAGGTAACAGATTTTTTTAGACAAAGGAAATGCAGTGGATCTAATTTACCTCGATTTCAGTAAGGCATTTGACACGGTTCCACATGGGGAATTATTAGTTAAATTGGAAAAGATGGGGATCAATATGAAAATTGAAAGGTGGATAAGGAACTGGTTAAAGGGGAGACTACAACGGGTCGTACTGAAAGGTGAACTGTCAGGCTGGAAGGAGGTTACTAAGTGGAGTTCCTCAGGGATCAGTTTTGGGACCAATCTTATTTAACCTTTTTATTACTGACCTTGGCACAAAAAGCGGAATGTGCTAATAAAGTTTGCGGATGACACAAAGCTGGGAGGTATTGCTACACAGAGAAGGACCGGGATATCATACAGGAAGATCTGGATGACCTTGTAAACTGGAGTAATAGTAATAGGATGAAATTTAATAGTGAAAAGTGCAAGGTCATGCATTTAGGGATTAATAACAAGAATTTTAGTTATAAATTGGGGACACATCAGTTGGAAGTAACAGAGGAGGAGAAGGACCTGGAGTATTGGTTGATCACAGGATGACTATGAGCCGCCAATGTGATATGGCCGTTAAAAAAGCTAATGCGGTTTTAGGATGCATCAGGCGAGGTATTTCCAGCAAAGATAAGGAGGTGTTAGTACCGTTATACAAGGCACTGGTGAGACCTCATCTGGAATACTGTGTGCAGTTCTGGTCTCCCATGTTTAAGAAGGATGAATTCAAACTGGAACAGGTTCAGAGACGGGCTACTAGGATGATCCGAGGAATGGAAAACCTGTCTTATGAAAGGAGACTCAAAGAGCTTGGCTTGTTTAGCCTAACCAAAAGAAGGTTGAGGGGGGATATGATTGCTCTTTATAAATATATCAGAGGGATTATATTAGGGAGGGAGAGGAATTATTTAAGCTTAGTACCAATGTGGACACAAGAACAAATGGATATAAACTGGACACTAGGAAGTTTAGACTTGAAATTAGACGAAGGTTTCTAACCATTAGAGGAGTGAAGTTCTGGAACAGCCTTCCAAGGGAGTAGTGGGGCAAAAGACATATCTGGCTTTAAGACTAAGCTTGATAAGTTTATGGAGGGGATGGTATGATGGAATAGCCTAATTTTGGCAATTAATTTAGCAATTGATCATTGGTTATCAGCAGGTAAGTAAGCCCAGTGGTCTGTGATGGGATGTTAGATGGGTTGGGATCTGAGTTACTGTAGAGAATTCTTTCCTGGGTGCTGGCTGGTGAGTCTTGCCCACATGCTCAGGATTTAACTGATCGCGATATATGAGGTCAGGAAGGAATTTTCCACCAGGGCATATTGGCAGAGGCCCTGGAGGTTTTTTGCCTTCCTCTGCAGCATGGGTCACGGGTCACTTGCTGCAGGATTCTCTGCAGCTTGAGGTCTTCAAACCACAATTTGAGGACTTCAATAACTCAGACATAGGTTAGGGTTTTTTTATAGAACTGGATGCATGAGATTCTGTGGCCTGCATTGTGCAGGAGGTTAGACTAGATGATCATAATGGTCCCTTCTGACCTTAAAGTCTATGAGTCTATAAAGTTAGACTCCTAAATCCATATTTAGATGCTTAAATAACTGTCCTGATCACCTAATTTCAGAAAGAGCTTAGCACACAGCAGCTCCTAGGCCCAGATCCACAAAGGCGCTTCGGTGCCTAACCTCAAATTCAGGTGTTTAAGTCCCAGTTTTAGGAGCCACTGCAATCCATAAAACTCCTGCTCAGCCACTGCCTAACCCTGTAGGTGCCTATATTTTTACTGTAAAAGTTCTCTAGTCACCTATGTTTCTTCCTCTGGGTATGTGCACTGCTACTTCACTCTAGGCATCCAGATACCTTGCTCCAGCAGAAGCTCCAAAATGATCCAAGAACCAGGGGAAGATAGATAGAGGAGCATCTCATTCATCTGTGGAGAGATGATCTAATAGGCCTGCTCAGAGGCCACCCACAGGATTGGGTCTCATTAAAAGGTGGCTGGAGGAGGTGGTGATGCTGCTGTTACCCACCTTATCATGTTCAGTGTAGTGATTACAGCAGGGGTCGGCAAACTGGCACGCGGCTCACCAGGGCAAGCACCCTGGTGAGCCGGGCCAGTTTGTTTACCTCCCGCATTGGCAGGTTTGGAGGACCATGGCTCCCACGGGCTGTGGTTCGCCATTCCAGGACAGTGGGGGTGGCGGGAAGCCACAGCCAGCACATCCCGCGCCGCTTCCTGCCGCCCCCATTGGCCTGGGATGATGAACCGCAGTTTGACTGAACCTGCTGACGCGGCAGATAAACAAACTGGCCCGGCCCACCAGGTTGCTTTCCCTGGCGAGCCACGTGCCAGAGGTTGCCGACCCCTGGATTACAGCATTCACCTGGGATGTGGGAGACCCAGGTGCAGTTCCCTTGCCAGACAGAGAACATTTAAACAGGGATCCACCCCCACCCATCTGTCAGGAGAGTGCTCTAACCACTAAGCTATGGGGTATTCTTCTGTGGAGCTACCTCCATCTTTCATTATTTATCCACAGTGGAACAGCTTCAACAGGAAAGAGTCATTAGGCCAAGGAGAGAAGGATTTTGTAGCCCAGCAACTAATGCACCCACCAGGGAGATGAGAGACCAAGGTTTTGGTCCCCCTTGCTCTAATGACTGTTTAATTATTTATATAAAAGGAACCGGTTCAACAGCAGGGATTGAGAGAGCCTCACATCAAAGTACTGAGTTTTCTGAGCAGTGGGAGATGCGTGTTCAAATTCTTTCTCCCTATCAAGAAGAGCAGGAAATAGAACCTGGGCCCCCTTGTCCTAGGTGAGGGCTCTAGTCACTGGGCTAAAAGCTATAAGCTGGCCAGCCTATCACTGCTACCAGCTCCACTTTGTGAGGAGTGAGGCAGGCTCCTAACTCATTTTCACAAGAAGTGACTTAGGCACCTAAGCCTCACCTGACTCAGGAGAGTGGTTCCTGAGTGTGGATCCCTAGCAGAGATTGACACCCAGTTCCATGAGGGGGCAGGGTTTAAAACACATTCCTCTCACTAGCATCTCCCATTGGCTAGCTTAGTCTCCCCATCTAGGACACTCTTAGGTGCCTTTCTCTCTCCCCATTCAGTGGTTAGGGAGCCGTGGTGCCTAACTCAAGATTTTT
This sequence comes from Chelonoidis abingdonii, assembly GCF_003597395.2. Lineage (NCBI taxonomy): Eukaryota > Metazoa > Chordata > Testudines > Testudinidae > Chelonoidis > Chelonoidis abingdonii. The sequence continues at coordinate 309,185,855 of NC_133769.1, read as the reverse complement.
GGATACCATTGTTGACCCACTGATTTTCTAGGTACCTAAAAGTTAGGTGTGGGGCCAGTGAGCATCACAGCACCTGTGTCCATTTGTGGATCCAGGCCCTATTGGCTTCAGTGGGAGTTACTGAGTGCTCAGCACTTTTGAGACTCTGATCACTTATGTAAGAGCCTAACTGTGAAAAGAGATACCTGATCCTTAGGCTCCTGTCTTGTAATATCTTGGTCTCGTGCACAAAATGAGTGCTGATTCTTCACACTCAACAGCAAGGATAAAAGAAAGTTATACAACTCAGCTTCTTCATTCATAGGACAGCACCAAGCCTATACACTGAGGTCCTGAGCCTCTTCTCCACTACATCTGGTTTAGGCTAGTATAATGCCATTTAAGTCAGTGGCGTTGCACCTATGTTGTAGACTAGAGAATCAGGCAGGAGACCTGTGGAGGTATGTGAACTCACAGTGAAAGGCAGCACACCAGAGTCTGGGTTACACCTGATCTGCAGAGTGCATGTTGGAAGGGATGATACAGAGGTGGCTTAAAGCTGATCTTTGCACTCCCCTGGTCTTAGTGCCAGCTCAGTACAGGGCTACTCCTCCCTCATTTACAGTTAGAGAAGCCTGAGGCCTGCTAATGGCCCAAAACTGCAGCTGGGGAGGTTGTGTGGGACAGGGACACACCAACTGTGGCCCCATTCCCAAGCAGCAGGGACAGGGTGTGTCATAAAAGCCTTGCAAAAACTCTACAGGAGAGTGAGCTTCCATTGGCTGATTATACCAAATTTAGTGCCAGATTACTATGGCAGTGTGCCACAAAACAGCTGCCCCACACCAGAGAACTAGGCCCTGCATTGTTAGGGAAGGGGGGCAGGATTAAGAATTGCTTGTGCCACCTGAACTTTGGCTTTGCTGACTTGAACCTTTCACTCTGCAAACTTAATGTTTTTTAAATTAGGTTTTTAGTATGGAATATTCTCGCTTCAACATCCTTAGCGTCAGGATTAGATTTCATTGTGAAACTCAAGTAGTTCTCCTTTTGCCTTTGACATTTTCATGAAAGCACAAGTTGTTGATTTTCATCCAGTTTTAATAGGCTCTATCTCAAAATGTGTGATTACAGAACAGCTAGTCACTGCTATAAGAGAGAGATGCAGCAGCAGTAATGAATTTTTAACTCGGTTAAATGAATAAAAGATAGTTGCAAAATGAATTTAAACAAAAATGATGTGTGATAAAATAGCACAGCAATTTCTGAAACATATTGCACCATTCCAACACTTTAATGTATTGGCAACAGGTAAAGAACCAATTCCAGATTTAGTAGCCTGATTCATAGTAATCCTTTTTACCTTAATGCGCCATCTGTTAGCTGAATCAAGACTGACAGGCAGATGGACTATTACTTTAACTTCAAGTTAAATCTCTGTCATTAGTATTCTTAAGTGCTTAGATGCACCACTTTTTCCTAGTCAGCCATTATAAAAGTGATCTGGAAACCAAGACTTCATACTTGACTTTTTAAATGTAACCCTTCTGCCCCTCTGAGTTGGCAGCAACAAGGGCTGGGTTCAGTATCCAGGGGTTCCGTTTCAATAACACAATGCCAAACGCAGTCTCGAGCTGGACTGAAAATTTAACACACACCTGTCGTAGTATTGAAAGCTCGATTTGAACATAGAGTTCAAATAAAGTGACATCATGAAGTCTCTAAAGTAATCCAGCTTAGATCTGAATTAGCTGCCACCGGTCAGAATTGATAGGCCTGACCCCTTTCTCTCTCTGGTGTTCCAAACTCCTCTCCTGGGACAGAACTTCCAGTTGTCCTGTTCCCAAGAGATAAGCGTTCTTCCTCGGAGACATATTGGATCATGCAAAATGATCAAAGCTGGCTGCTTCCCCCGGCGCGCTTCCCGTGAGGGGACATGATACTGATACAAGTTTCAATTTGCTCTGCTACTAAAAAGAAACACTTCCACAAGTTTTGAAAAAAAAAGCTTATAATGAAAAGAGACAGTAAGACTAAGACTTGCCATAAACATTACATTAAGGCCTCACTTAAGAAAATGAATAATCCAGTCTGATTTATAAAATCGCGCAATTTAATAGACCAGCCAATCACGACACAGTTAAGTTACATGAAGCAAAGCATATCATAGGCTTTTTACTTTGTCCCGTTTACCACGTGCTGTTGGTAGAATAGAAGAAGATTGAATTAGCAAAGATACTTGCTCTGCACAAGCCGATGGAACACAAAGCACCAGCAATCTAATGAATACCACACAAAGCCTCATAGACGAATTACTTTTGTTTCCTTGTACTTACAGACTTTTGTGGTAGAAATTTGAGCATAAGAGGGAGTTAGGCGGAAGACTTTGTACTCATAGCTAGAAACAACAAAGACCTCCGATATACAAGTCCCGTCCTTACTTTTAACAAGTCCTATTTTGATGTGTCTTGGTCAGTGTGTTACGCTTCTCCAGTAAGGAAACTTAAACCTTACTACCTATTATGAACCTACTACTTATGATCAACCTAAAGGTCTAAGAGGCACTCTTCCCTCTCACAAGCACAGCGTCCGGTATCAAAAAGGTTAATTAAGAGAAATAAACAACAAGCACTAAATTGGGAAAACATCCTCAACTAGAATTCTAGCCAACGTGAGCACGGACTCCACAGGAAATGGCTGGTCCTTTTCCTGTCTCTTGATCACAACCCCCAATACCCACACCAAAAGTCCACAACCAAAATCTCTGTCCGGGTAGTGCAGCGCTCCAAAGGTCGAGAGCTCTCTGCAGAAGGTCCTCCCCCAGCAGGTAGAAAGACCTACTGGTCCAGCCAGACTAACTGCATCTCCGGTAGCTCCGCCTCTCCACTACCTGCTCTGCTTACCAGTCGCTCCAAGCTCTGCTCCTCCAGCATCACGCAAACTGCTCCGCTCCACACTGCTTGCCCACCAGCCTTCCATGAGTTGCCCAGTTCTGTGCAAACTGCCGATCTCACCCACAGCTGTGGCCGCTCCATCCCATCCACAACTCCACTGTGCTCCACCACGTCCGTATCTGCTCAGCCAATCCTCACAAACTCTCCACTCCACAGCCTGCATCTGTTCCACAGATACACACACTCCTCCACCTAGTTACACATTGTATCAAAGCACAGGTAATTCCTCTTTATTGATTTCCGAGCTCATAGTAGGAACCCAGTGCTAGGCAGACATATGCCCAAAGTGAGTTAGCTCAAGTACCTTGTATCTAGATCTAAGGGAAATAAAATAACTATTTGACATTCCACAGTGGAGAGAGGGTAGGTGAACTGTGGCTTCTGCTCCTACAAGGAACGCAAGCCACCAAGCACAATACCAGTCCCAGCCTCTTCCTTCAATCACTGGTTGGAACCCAGTCTTGTCAAGTACCACGTCAACTGAGTTGATCATTTCTTGTGCACAAAGAGTCCACAGCTCGGCAGCCTGGATGGTCAAGCGGCTATGCAAATACACCTGAATTTGTTCCACCAGATCATGGAAGCTCATACGACTGCCCTACGTCAGAATAAATAAACCCAAATATTTATTCTATCAATGGAACTTTAAAACACCCTAGTTTTCATGAAGCTTTGTCTTACAAGCACCTCACTATCAATGCGTGAATACCTTAAAGATCTACATTGTATAACACCAACTCCCATCTATAGGTAAGGCGGGCTACAGTGCGTATTCTAAACCTTTGACAGCTTTCCTTGGACTGCTCGCTCCTAATATTAGCCTTGTCACATCACGCGTGTAAACTTGTTGCCACGAGCTGAAAAAAAACACCTGAATGGACAAAGTTAAACGACTCACGGAGTCACTCGGGCGAGCTCTTAAACTGCTTCCCACGAAAGCCATCAGACTTGGGGACTCCTTCCTGAGCAGACTTGGTTTCCATGGCAATGAACTCACAATTCCTCCTGGGTCCTCTGTGGATTCATTATCCCTACCCCCCGTGCGCTTCCACAGTGACCCGTCAGTGGCGCTGGGTAAAGCCACAGAGTCCTGGGGAAGCCACAGGGTCCTGCAGCCCCACTTCACAGTCAGATGTGACTCTCAGCCAGCCAATAAAACAGAGGTTTATTCGATGACAGGAACAGGGTCTAACACAGAGCTTGTAGGTACCACGAACCGGACCCCTCGGCTTGGTCCATTCTGGGGGGGCAGTGAGCCAGACCCCCACATCTGCACTTTACTCCTCATCCCCAGCCTGCTCCAGACTAACAGTCCCCTCCAGCCCCTCCTCCTCTGCTCAGCTCCTTTCCCGGGCCAGGAGGTCACCTGATCTCTTTGTCTCCAACACCTTCAGTTGACACCTTTGCAGAGGAGGGACCCAGGCCATCAGTTGCAAGGAGACAGAGTGCCAGGCATTTAGGTGCACTGTCCCTTTGCTCTGTAGAAATCACACACCCTTATTCCACTACCTAGATACTTAAGAACTACACAGGGGACACTGAGGTACCAACACAGTATTCAGAGAAAACATTAAGAACATTCCCAGTTCGCCACAACAATGAAAAACGGCCGTGTGGACAATGCTTCATCAGCGGGAGATGCTCTCCTGCCAATGAAGCTACTGCCCCTCATTGGGCATGGTCTTATTTTGTCATCAGCAGAGCTCTCTCCGAGCACCAAAGAGTGACTACACTATGTGTCTTACAATGGTGTGGCTGTAGCAACATAGCCATGCTGTTGTAAGGTGTGCAGTGTAGACATAGAGCTCGGCTACACTTGCAAATTAGAGCACATTAAATCGGCCCTGGGGACCCTAACTCCTGGGGTGTTCACACTGGCAAAGCACATAGAGTGCCCAGACCCCACGGCTGGAGTGTTCCTGGCAATCCACCTCCACGAGAAGCATAGAGCTTTCTGCCTCCCAGCTGGAGCACCGGGGTGGTCAGTGTGGACAACATGTTGCATTACTGTGCTGTGATTGGCCTCTGGAAACGTCCCATAATCCCCTGAAGTCAAGTGGCCACTCTGGTCATTGTTTTGAACTCGGCTGCAGGCATGTGGCTATCCCCTTTCAAAGCTCCGTTTCTGACAGCGAGCATGCTTATCTGCTCCAGAACACAAAGCAAACCATTACTGTGGAATGCTTCTGCTGCAGAGGCAGGCGTTTGTGCGTGTGTGTGTGTGTGAGAGAGAGAGAGAGAGAGAGAAAGGCAGGGGGTAAGGACCTGATGCTGGGTTTCCCCCTTCCCCCTGCCGCTGTCTGAACTTACAAGATAGCATGCTGACACACTGCCCCCACACTTTGCAAACCCTTTCCAAAGCACACTGCAGCCCCTTGCACACTGGGGTAGCTACCACAATGCATTTCTCTCTGTGGCATTGCAAGAGCTCCTAATGTGAACACGCTCCACAGTCACAAGGAGCACAGCGCTTTCCTGGCTGCTGTCTCTGAGGGCTGGGTTAACTCCCGGTGCTCTGTATCTGCCCATAGCCTTAAAGTTGTTAGGTAATGAAGAAAGATATGAGAGAAGAGTTGCTAGGGAAAATTAGAGAAAGTGATTCGAAAACAAAGTGGCACCAAAGTGAGTGACAGTGAGGAGAGTACCAGCGTGTAAGACAACAAAGAGAGATGCCAGCATGAGCCAGCACTAATTCATTTCTTTTCAACTTTATTCGTGGCTATAGCACCTGAACTAAGGGTGACTCACAGACGTTCGGCATTCTTCCTCTACAAGATCTTAGACTCTGCCAGCCTAGTACAGACTATTCAAACCCAACATTCTGCTGTATTTTTCCAGACATTATATAACAAAGGGAAATCTGAAAAAACCCACTGCATCCAGCTCTCAAAGTCCCTGTATTGTGAAGAGTGTATGAAATCATGGCATGTGGCTGCCATTGACTATTCTGCAAATTCCAACCATAATCGGGTGGAGCTTAGAAGAAAGACAGCTAAGTTGAGGTCATGAAACCTTTTCCAATATTGTAGCAGGGACTTAGGATATTTAAGGACAGCCAATTAGGTTAACAAAAGACACTTTGTTTCCCTGGATGATTTTTTCTTAGCAAAAGCATGCGTGCAAATGTGGAAAACTCTGAGTCTACAAAGCCTGTGAATGTCTGAGTTCAGTCAACTTCTCTCAAAATAAAAGTCTAGGGGGTTGATGGATTTTTAAGTTAAAATATATTTAAATTGCTTAATTTTTCTCATGCTACTGAAACTGGATGTTTCAAAATTGCAGCCATTTATTTGGACTCTTCTGAACCTCTAGTTCAGATGCAGCATATCCCAGAGTTCTTTGGCCGGTGTTGCTAAAATACCAGATTTTGTCACACTCCCAACCAAAAAAACTTCTTAAATATAGACCAAGCCCCATTCAGCCCAATCTGGCATTTGCTTCTGTTCCATTTAAGGTTCTTTTCTCTGGAGCTGTGCAGAATATTATGCAGTCTCTTACAGGGCTGCCCAGAGGATTCAGGGGGCCTGGGGTCTCTGGCAGTGGGAGGCCCCCGCTTCAGCGGTAATTCGGCGGTGGGGGGTCCTTCCACTCTGGGACCTGCTGCCAAAGTGCCCTGAAGACCCGCAGTGGGGGCCCCCAGCCGCCGAATTACCGCCAAAGTGGAACCCGGCACTTCGGCGGTGGCTCCCGCTTCGGCGGTAATTTGGCAGCAGAAGAAACTCCAGGGCCTGGACCCCACAAGAGTTTTCCGGGGGCCCCAGAGCAAGTGAAGGACTCCGCTCCAGGGGCCCTGAAAAACTTTTGTGGGGGCCTGGGGCAAATTGCCCCACTTGCCCTTCCTGGGCGGCCCTGGTCTCTTATTGGGTTGTTGATCATTTTTATTCCAAATAATCAATAACTTCTTCCACCTCAGTGGCTTCATAAATCCAGGACTTGATGCTGCAGTTTACCTCTGAAGAGACATAACTGTCCCTGGCACAGGAAGAAATTTACATCAACTACATTTGACAAGGTTTTTTTGAGGATACTGAGCTGAGGCTATGCAGTATTAGATTGTCAAAGGACAATTATTAAGAAGTTAGTAATAGACTAGTACAGGAACTCCTCACTTAACGCTGTAGTTATGTTCCTGGAAAATGTGACTTGAAGTGAAACAATGCTAAGCGAATCTAATTTCCCCATAAGAATTAATGTAAATGAGGGGGTTAGGTTCCAGGGAAATTTTTTTCACCAGATAAAAGACTATATATTGCTTGTTGTAGCTTATTGCTTCTTTTTTTTCGATTGGCTCCCCGCAAACAGGGGCAAGGAGGGAGAGCATCAGGGGTACACAGCAGGCCACCACAGTCCCAGACTGCAAGTTGGGGGGAATCTAATCACACAGAGTGTTGGGGTTCTTGGGGGTTGGTTTGTTTTGGCCTTGTTTTGAAATGAGATTGGCTTGATTTTTGGTTTATTGTGAAATTCGGGCTCCTTATTTAGAGAGCTGATTTCAGTCTGTGCCTGCAGTTGAGTGTGGCCCTACCTGTATTCATGTGCTGCAAGATGCCCGAGAGCCTAATTCAGCAAAACAGGGAGAGGGAATCCAGGCTAGTGGAGCAGGAGGAGTCAGTGAAACCCAAGTACATCAGGTGGCATCCCAGAACGGGGGGTCTAACCTGTCACCATTGTAAAGTAGTAAATATGCCATACTCTTAGCTTGTAACTAGGATTACAGTTGACCCGAGCGTCTAGTATGAGATTTTCCAGTGTTTGCTTTCTCTGGCAGACACAATAGCTACATGTCAGATCAATGCCATATGCCATACATTTTCCTAAGAAACAACCAACAGCATTATTTTAGGTTACCTATATTTAGACTATGACTAACTCCTGTGCCATTTTCCCCAAATTATCAACTGATCATCTGAACTTGTGCTAACACTAACAAGCAACAAGATTAAACAAGTTCTCCAAACAGGCAAAGACTCAGAGAGCTATTTTCAATAAGCAATAAAAGAACTAAACTATTCCCTTGATTGGCCTTAAACAAAATAAAAGCAATTCTGAAAGCAAAGCTGCTATTCTGGTGTAATTGTATTATTCCTCTGGGATGTGAGACATTTCGGTTCTAACATTCCTCCTCTACCTATGTCATCTCTACATGAATGGTGTACAGAGAGATGTGTGATGGGCATTTGCTTGTGGGGATGTCTTACCATGCAGACTTGCCATTAAATTCACACATCTGCATTGCAGCTGGAATAGGATGCTCCTTATATGTCATTGTTGGAGCAAGCTAATACTGATGTATCGTCTGTACTAGAAATAGGTATTGACAAGATGTGGCAACAAAATGGAGTCGCATGGCCGTTTGGGGGTGATGTGTGTGTGTGAGAGAGAGAGAGAGAGAGGGTTGTTTTATGTAAACCATGCAAATAAAAAGAGGAGAGAGTAGTCTAGGCTTTTGATGGGACAGGCGCCCTTTTTCATTAAGTCTCTCTGTTATGGTGCAAGAACATTGGCTAATATCAGGTAAAGGCCTCTCCTCCCAATATGTTGTTGAACTACAGTACAGCCTCTGTACTTTTTGGTGCCAGCCTGATTTCACCCACACTGGTCTCACCCAGTCCACTGACCATGTGAAAAACCTAGGGAGAGACAGAGAGAAGGAGCTCAGTACTCAAGGGAAGGCAAAAGTGGCTCTCGGGGCGGGTGTCACGGATGGGGTAAAGAGGGTATGACCCTGAAAAGTTTGGAGACCACTGTGTTGAAGGATAGCGTTACTAGCCCTGGGTTGTCTTTCCTCAATTTTATACTGCGCACTCTTTCTGCCTAGTACTGTCCATTGCAGAACTGTTTGCAAACTGCACATCCAAGTGAATTTATGCCCCCTATAATTCTCCCAAAGTCAGTAAGGCTGAATGGTGAGCTGCTGAAGAAGTGCTGGTAACACACTTGAAGCTGTCTGGAGGCAACTCACCAAGGGCTTGTCTCCACAGTGTGGGAAGGCTCATGGGGGGGAGATCTGTAAAACGCTCGAATGTACAGCAGTCTAATTGCCCCATGTAGATCCTGCTGGCACCAACTAAAAGATACCTAGTTTGTGTTTAATGTAAATAAATATATGGAGATATACTTATTTCAGAACTGGAAGGTCATCAGGTCCAGCCATCTGCCTTCACTAGCAGGACCAAGTACTGATTTTGCCCCCGATCCTTAAGTGGTCCCCTGAAGGATTGAATTCACAACGCTGGGTTTAGCAGGCAAATGCTTAAACCACTAAGCTATCCCTCCACCTTTAATGTAGGCTGATAAATGATTACATTAATGCAAACTAGGTACATTTTAGTTCACACCAGTAAGGTTTGCACAGGGCAGTTAAAACATGCAGTACATTAGAGAACTTTAGAAATCACAGCCTTTCTAATGCATTGTGCAGACAAACTAGAAAAAAAATAATGGATTGATGTAGCTCGCATTCAGGCTATAAATCACCCTCCCCCCTCCATTTTTCTAAAATTTCCTCAATCCCAGGAAGTATCAATCATCAGTCTCTCATTATCTTAACACCAAAACCACCTCATACTCTCCAGTTTTGGAAGTATGCCCAGCTCCTTCTTGAGTTACTTATTTAACTGATGATTTTGGCAGTTTGCTCCATGCTTTTTAGGTACCCTTCTGTGAAGAATTCATAGCTAAATTGCTTATATTGTGGCGAGATTTGTCTTCAATATTGACTCTGTGACCTATTTATTCTTGCATTAGTACTAGACTAAAGACTTGAGCGGAGTGAATAATTAACAAATAATGTACTTGACAGATGCTAGTGGGCATCCTGGAGCAGATTGTAAATTTATCTTGCATTTGCTCATTATTTCACGAATCTATTTTTCATCTATTTTCATTTTTTCTGGATCGACTACATAGAAATTTAATATTTGAGCTCTGATGTCAAGCTTAAATTTAAAACTTGATTTCACCTACTCCACTCTCATGCAGCATTAAAATTTCCTTTCCCTCTTTTGGACTGAAATAGCAGATCAGGATTGAAGCAACATGCATAAAAATTGAAGTGAGAAGCACAGGTTGCAGGAAACAAGAGTTTGATGAAGCATCAGGAGGTTAATCTGTGTGTGAAGGGCTAGACTGCTAGCTGCAGTATGGCTGTTAACAGTTCTCTTAATAATGAGCCAGATTAGTTTTACAAGTGTGAAGTCTTCTCATGTTATTACCCAGCACACGGTTTATGAAACAAGATCAGAGTAAACAGCTTTAGCCTTTGTTAAAAGAATCATAGTCTTTGCTAACCAAAACTGGTCATTTGAGCAGCCTCAAGATACCAGCTGATACAATGGGCCAGATTGTTAAGGTATTCAGATGCCTCAAGATGCAGATGGGTGTCTAGTGGGATTTTCAAAGGTATCTAGATACCTAACTCCGAGCGATATCAGGCCAGTGTCATGTCATTCTTTATACTGTTAATAGGGTGGCCAGGTGTCCGGTTTTCAGTCAGAAAGTCACCCACACCAGCACCTACTCAGCCAGCTCCAGCTCTGCAGGTGAGAACCTCCTGACCCGGGGAGAGGGGAGGGGGAAAGAGGAGTTAATGGGGGCATGGCCTTGGAGAGAAAGGCGGAGTATGGGCAGGGCTGCGGGGGCAGGACTTGGTGGGGCAGTTCTGCCACTCCTGCTGAAGTGTCCAGTTTTTAAATATTATAACGTTGGCAACCCGAACTGTAAGGTGCCTATTTTTACAACCCCAAAGATTAATTGCTAGAAAGATCTGTTGTTTTAGCTAATTTGACACTTGAGCAACATATTCCCTAATCTTTTTCTGTCTCTGATCTAGTTTGTGGTCCCAGTATCATCATCAGTAGGTGACATGTTTGGGCTTTTATGTTCTTTGCATTTGGACACTTCACTTACTGAGCCTCTTTGTAATGATATTGCCATAACATGGAGACTTCGGTTAGTCCTAGCAATAATCACCTAGTATCCTGTTGGTCCTTTTCCAGTGCAGCTGCACATTGCACTGAATGGTTTAAGTGGGATGGTAGAAGCTTTAAAAAATATAACAACCCTCACATCTGCAGCTGGTAGATGGAATGCACATACTGTACAGATAAACACTGATGCACCAGCTTCTGCATTTCACTAATGCAAAACTGGAAGATGAGGTAGGAGCCTGGGGAGGAGGGGGAGTATGTGTTTGAGAGAGGCTTATTTCCTTGGAAAAGAAAATAGAATGTCTCTTCCCTCCCAAGAAAATATACAGGACTTTATAATATTTTCAGGGTGTCTTAAATAATATCCCATCTCAAATTTGACTTCAAGTCACATTCTTTATCTCATTCCTCATCTCTTCAGAGCTGTAGTTTCCTGTTAGTCCGGATACATTAAGTGGTAATGCAAATGATCCAAATCTCAACTCGTTCTCACTCACAGTTCATCACTATTCCCTGTTCTTCCCAAATTAGCATCACTGGGAAACTTGGAAATCTTGTTTTCAATACCCCCATCTGCTGTATAAACAATGAAAACCTGTGTTCCCAAGCCTGACATTTGAAAGCAGTACAGAAATCTCTTTGTAGCCCAAAAAACTACAGCTCTGTTTATAGCGCTACTTGGGCAATTTTACATTCAATGAGAAACATCCTTCTAATTTTAAAACATTGCACAAACCACAGATATAAGATTTGTGAAATGCTCTTTGGAAGCCTTTAAAAGATCAACTCAAGTGATTTATAATCAGATCTTACATAGAGAAATATTTTTAATCTCCAAATAGATTTTTTTAAAGAAATACCTGCTGCAGCCATAGTATTTCTGTCGTAGAACATGGATGTGCCTTTCATCAATGACAACTATCATTTTGGGAGGAAATGCACAACATAGGACTAGCAGAAACTCATTCTGTATTTCACTGAATGGGAACAACAGGATACTCTGAAGGCTTTTTGACAGTTACTGAAGAGGATTTCAAGTTTGCATGGATAGCTGTTTACACATTCCTGTTGTCCCCATTCATGGAGTAACTGAGGGCATTTATTAGTTCTGATATATGTCACTTCTCCCAAAAAATGTTGGACTCCATGTTCTTTAATCTGACTCTGTGATCCGGACAGTGCCCTCGACCTGGGGCTGGAGTGGAACCAGCACCCCCTGGAAGGCAAAGGGCCTGCATTCCATTCCCAACCCCGTGAGTCAGTGGTTTTAAAACAAAAACTCCTGTGATTTTTGAAGGACTGACAGCACCAAAGTACAAGAGTGTTTTGTTGTGGGACAGTTATTGTTTAAAAACAATGGGGCTTTAATTTACATACACCGATACCAGAGATGTGCATTCAAATGGCCAGACAGAGGTCAAGCCTGCTAATACTGAATGTCTTCTACCCTCACAGGATCTGCATATGCACATTAGACATGCCTTGCCATGTGCAGCCAAAACCAGTCCCTGAATCTGTATTTTGCAGTAATAAAGGAGTGAAATGACATATGTTCATGCCAGTTTGGTTTGGGCTAAAACATTACACTGTCATCTTAAAGTCTTAATTCCTGTTTCTTTAGGGAAAATACTGTGAGTTTATGCAATTTATTTTCAGGCTATGAAGGTTTTAACTTCAACGATGCCCCTAAATACTATGATTTACATGCACTGCCCAACTTTCACTCATGAACTGAGTGGACAGTTTATGCCTCTTCTTTAGCTGTTGAATGTATTCAGTGGCTAAGAAATAAGCAACTAGTGGTCCGTGTCATATGAAGCTGATGTGGGATTTTTTGAATCCAGAGATTTACTAAGGCCTTGTCTATACTGCACAGTTTTGTCGGCAAAAGTTTTGTCGCTGACCAAAAAGCTCTAAAAGAAAATCCCTATTGCATGTTCACACTACGCTCTGTCTGTTGGCAGAGGGCGTCCACATTTGGAACACTAGCATTGCCAGTGAGATTAGTGCACTGCGGGTAGCTAGCCCACACTTCACCTCTCCACCTTCTGCCACTAGGTCTTGTGGGACAGTGGTGTAGATTGTAGCACATCATGAGTCAGGGCTCAATGTCCCATGAGGCATTGCTTTGCATCCCAGCATTCCATGTGGCCCCATCTTTGGTTCATGGCATTTTTCAGTGGGCCTTGTTTGCTTTTTGCTCCACCATCTCTGTGCAAAAGGATGTGTTGCTTAATTCTTAGCCATCCTGCACTGTTCTGCTAGCTGTCAGTAACACATTGTGGATTGCAGTTTATTAACTGGGATGTTCCTAACTCAGCAGGATTCACAGTTGCCTGATGCACTGTCTGACATGGATAGGAGCAACATTAGATTACTTTTTGCATTCATGGAACAGTTGTCATTTTTGGGCTCAGGAAACTAGCACTGAGTGGTTAGAGTTCATTGTTCTGCAGATCTGGGATGACAAGCAGTGGTTTTTGGATGCAGAAAGCCACTTTCCTGGATCTGTGTGCAGAGCTCTCCCCAGCCCTATGGTGCAAGGACACCCAAATGAGAGCTGCCCTCTTGGTGGAGAAATGTGTGTAAATTACAATGTGGAAGCTGGCAGCTCCAGACTGCTACAATAGAATTATCAGTGTTGGAAGGGACCCCAGGAGGTTATCTACTCAAACCCCCTGCTCAAGGCAGGACCAATCCCCAGACAGATTTTTGCCTGATATCCCTAAATGGCCCCCTTAAGGATTGAACTCACAGCCCTGGGTTTAGCAAGCCAATGCTCAAACCACTGAGCTATCTCTCCCCCCCCTCCCGTTGGTTATGCATCATTTGGTGTTGGGAAGTCAATATTGGGGCTGCATTAACACAATGTGCAAGTGGCACAATTAATTGCATCTAGGCTACGAAGAGCCATGACTCTTGTCCTTCGTAGCAAGTGGGTGAATAGTGGATGGGCTTTGCAGAGATGGTTTTCCCTAACTCAGAGGGCAACAGATGGCAGCACAATTCCAATTTTTGTTGCCAGACCACCTTTGCAACAGAGTACATCAACAGGAGGGGTACTTCTCTTATGGCTGTTGCAGGGTGCTTGTGGGTCACCGTGGGTGTTTCACTGACATCAACGCAGTGTGGTCCAGAAGATTCATGACACACGTATCTTCAGAACAGCAGCCTGTACAGAAAACCTGCAGGGGTGGGACTTCCTTTCCATGACCAAAATATTACTGTGGGGGATGTGAAATGCCCATAGTGATCCTGGAGACCCACTGGCAATCAGCATACTTCCATCTTTCCAGGTCTGTGTCTAAGCCAGATTGGCTCTCATTTCAGGATCCCTCATCTGGGCGAGGGAATCCTGAATGAAAGCCACCTTCACACTTGAGTGAGATAGTTGTTATGGCACATTTCATTAACTCTGTGAACTTGGAAGGGCTTAATGTCATAGTAAGGCACAAAGTCAGACACAAACATTCTCGTCTACACCTTTACGAGATGGCCAAGATTTAGTCCTGCCACCATTAATAGCTACTCAAAAGCATAGAGTCAGGAGAGAGTCCATTATCTTGTGGCCCGTAGAAAACAGCAGTTTTATCCTACTGAGTAAGGGACGATATTTAGCAATCCCTGGGAAATGGCAATATTGCTTTTGATCACAAGTTAACCATCCTTAAAGACATGAAAAGTCTTATGCCTAGAAAAGACATTTTAAGTAATCTCTGGAGAGGTTTCCCTCCCCACTCCCCTGCCCCAGCCCTGTAGAATTGAATTCATGGGAACTAAGGAACAGGCTTTAAGGCAGAGGGAAATAAGAACTAGTTCTGGTAATTTTTTTCAAGATATCTTTCAACACATTCCAAAGGCCTTTGGGGGGGGTGGGAAGCCGCGGCCAGCACATCCCTCGCCTGCACCACTTCCCACCGCCCCCATTGGCCTGGGACGGTGAACTGTGGCCAGTGGGAGTCACAGTCCACTGAACCTGCCAATGCGGCAGGTAAACAAACCAGCCCAGCCCGCCAGGGTGCTTACCCTGGCAAGCCACGTGCCAGAGGTTGCCGACTCCTGGTCTAAGTATTAGTCCAACACACCCATCCAGCTACAAGGCTGAAAGATGTCTGCATTCCAAGGGTTAAGCTCCAGTGAAGACACTCGGGTTACTCCTTTGCTAACAGTAACCAAAAATTAGTAAACGTGTCCAAAGAACTGGGAATAGTGCAGAAAGTGTTAATTAAGTCAAGTATCAGAGGGGGTAGCCATGTTAGACATGCATCTGACGAAGTACGTATTCACCCACGAAGGCTTATGCTCCAATACATTTGTTAGTCTATAAGGTGCCACAGGACTCTTTGTTGCTTTTTAATTGTCAGTGATGCTCATTCCTCCAAGTCAGTAAGGTAAGGTATTATGCAAGGCTCCGAGTAGGACACAATTACTGGAGGGTCAGTCTTTGACATGAGCCACTTTTTCATTAAAGATCCCATGGCTTTTTGTGTAAAAGCATAGAACTTTTAACCCTAATGTCCCAGCCAAACTCCTATTCTGGTGATAGCATTCAGCCTAACCGAGTTCCCCTTGGAGATTAATTGGCTACATTTTTTTTATTTCCTTTCCTAAACTGATGTGTAATATTGCTATGTGTTAAAATGTTGCCTCTACCTCAGGGATCAAATATTGCATTTTCAGTGGCAGATAAAGCGATATCTGTGGCCAGATTGTGTATCAGGCCTTGTCAATACTCAGGGAGAAGTCGATCTAAGATACGCAATTTGAGTTACGTGAATAGCATAATTCAAGTCGACGTAGTTTAGATCTATTTACTGCAGGGTCCACACTACGCGATGTCAACAGGAGATGCTCTCCCATTGACTCCCCCTACTCTTCTCGATCCGGTGGAGTACAAGAGTCGATGGGAGAGTGATCTGCAGTCTATTTAGCGGGTCTCACCGCGTGTCGATCCCATGGTAAGCGTAGACAAGCCTTCAAATTAACGGCCCAATTTTTGCAAGATTGAGTTCTATATATGTAAAGTGCTTTGGGATCCTTTACAAGATATTGCTATTCTATGCATGAAGCTACAGCTGCTATTTCAATTAAAGACAAATCTAAACCTAAGACTTACATTTTCAGCACAGCCCTTAGAGATTCAGCCTTGCAACTGTCATTAACATTAATAATAATTGGTTGGAAGGAATTCTGGCTCACCACTCTGAAAATATATCCCATTTGTAGGGTATGTCTGCTTTCCAGATGTAATTTATTGCTAAAGTTATCGTAGTCTGGGAGGGAGAGAAAAAGCCAAGATTATCCTGGCTTCTCTATAACATAATCATTGAAGTGTCCCTTTTAAGCTTTTTGTGTGCTTAGGGGGACAATAAATTCTGCAGTAACAGAGGCTTTCTTGGCTAAAAACATAACTGTGCTTAATAGTTTACATATTAGAAGCTTCTTCACATAGTGGGGAAGTTGTGTGAGCAGCTACTACCTTAAAGTAATACAATTGTAGATACGGGCCCCAGACTCAGAGCTTAGCTACAGATAACACAAATTATCACAATTACAAGTTATAGGCTTGATGTAGGAAATATTGGATGAAATCCTATGGTTTGTGTTATGAGGATCAGATTACCATAAAGGTCCCTTCTGGCTTTAAAGTCTATTGTCTGACCTTTATCCATGTTTGAGGGGGTTGGATCCAGGGATGTTTTTTCAGTCCACTCTAGAGAGACCGGGCTCAAAGATCAGATCCTCATCTGGATCTGAACTTTCCCAAAGTTCAGGTGTTTTGATCCTGGGCTTGGTTCAGGCCCATCTCTATTTAAATCACATCTATTATACCAGAAACACTATCCACATGGATGCTGAGGCCTCCCAAGACAATTAATCTTGTGCACTTCATTGCCATATCAGACAGAGCCACTATTAGCTCCACTAGAAAGATTTTGGTATTGAGAGGTTTATAGACCAGCGAGATGCCAGAATTGCCTCTAGGCTTACAGAATAAATAAGCAGCCTCAATCCTGCATTTGGAACTCATAGCATGGAGTCCCGCTGACTAAAAGATCAAGGTGTGTTCCTTTAATTTAGCCTGCTCTTACCTTTCTAGCAATTATTTGATGACTATCAGTTCAGAGGACTGTATTCTGAAGTTTTAGTTGCAGGGTCAAATTCTTCTCTGTTGCATTAGTATAAATTTAGAGTAACTTGCATTGAAACCAGTGGAGAGACTCTAGATTTTCACTAGTGTAACTGAGCAGAGTTTGGCCCATTATGTCTAAATATCTCCCCGAAAGTCACAGCTATCGTGATCTGTTGACTGCCTGTTTCAGGGTAAAATGAACAAAGTAAGATCAGGTAGCGCTCAACTCTCAAAATATCTTGCCAACTTGAACAGTTTATACACCAGCTGAGTGACAGCAGCAGTTACGAAATGGATGTCTCAGCCCCAGCCTACAGAAGCCAAATTATTGCCAGAAAGCAGCCCTTTCATATACGAGCGTAAATAGGCAATCCCTGATCAGCGATGCAGTGATTTACATAGTTCTGATCTAGGGTTGCAAGACATTTTGATTTAAGAGAAGTCATTCAAGAGCAATACTGGGCTGCCAAAAGTGAGGATGAAAACATATGTGAGGATTTCCCTCACAGGGTCTGTGGCAAACCTTCTGTGCTCCCAAGGTTCACATCTGGGTGTGCCTCTGTGCATGCAATTTATCTGCCTCATTTCGCAGCCATTCCCATCTCCAGACACTGCTGAACCATCCCACATAGGTTTGACATGTCCCTAGATCATGAATATACTTATGAAAAATCACTAAACCCTTTTTTGTGTCTTTGGAATGCCTCCAATAGCGGCTTTGTTCTGTTTTGAATTCCTAGAGGAGGACACAACTGGATCTCCCCCTTGCAAATGAGTCAATCGCCCAGACCACTTTGCACCTGCCAAAGACGATCCCTGAAAAGCCCAGCCACATCCCGAGCCCTATCACATTAGAATCCGCAAGACTGGAGGAGTGCAAAAGGGACAATTCTAGTTATGGTTAATACAAGCATTTGATTGGGGGAAGGGTAGTGGGGATCTGAATTTTGTGAAGAAAAGGATCTGAAGGCTCAGCAAAGCAGAGAACCACTTATGCATGCTGCATCCATATGGGATATTTTCCACTCTCCTAATCGGTTAATGAACCTGAGGACAAACTCATCAACCAAAAGAGCTGGACAGTGGGGTGATACACGGCTGAAAGCAGAAGACTTCCGAAAGCACAGAGCAACTGCAGCACCATTCCTTGGAGACTGTCTTGGCCCCATGACTGAGCATCCCTAATGTGGCTACACTACAGATGACCACCAAGACCAAATAATCAGTGCAATGGCAGATCTTCTGATCCAGTGCCTGTCCCTCTCCTCCACCCACTCCACTCCACAGGGCAAAGAAAAAAATCTATGGAGCAGAGCAGATCACTGACCCACAGAAAGCAGCCCCCGTCCCCTGGAATCCCTTGTGCAGCAGAGAAGTCCTAATTCCTGGGGGAAGCTTCATGGTCAGAGAGGTAGGGGGTGGAAGAGGATGAATTCCATTCCCCTTCCATTGTGAAACTTCTTACCTTTCTAACTTGCAGGATGCAAACTCACTGAAAGATCTCTGCAAGGAAAAACACCCCCCATAGAGACATTTTGAACTTGCGTTAGTATTGCCGAAGAAGAAGAAATAGTCCACTTGGCTTTGTTTCCACAGTGGGATGAACCCTTAAATGATGTGCTTCCAAACTGATGTGATTTCACCAAGGACGTGCTACAATACATTAAGGCCATTTAATCTTAAAAAGAGCCATATACATTTGTTATTCCAGTGCTGTGCAAAGAACTCTAATAGCTCAAAACGACTATGCTGAACTGGCAGTAACAGCAGTAGGTCGGGATTTTTAAGTCACTTCAGCTTCTCAGTCAGATCCATAAGGTTTCATAGTTCAGAGAATGAGCAGCATGCCCAGCTCTGAGTATTGAACAACCCCTGCTTGCTACAATTTTACCAATAAGAATCTCAAATATTACAGTTCAAATGATATAGCTTATCAAGTGTCATAAAAGCTGAAAAGAAATTTCCCCTGTATTTCCTTTACCATCTATGAATCTGTTGTTTAATGTATTATTGTGCTTTATTATACATTTAAAGAGAAGTGTCACAACATCACCAGCCACTAACTGTGTGTTTTTCAAAGTTATTTAGGCCCTATCCTGCAATCTGAAGCTTTATGCCTGTGCAGAGTCCTACTGAAGTCAATGGACCTCTATACAGGTACACAGGGCCCCTTGTACAGAATATATGAAAGGATCAGAACCTGGATTGTTGTTGAACACTTTCTTTTAAAGTGTTTATATTACAGGTTTAAACACGTATAATGGTAGTAACAATCTTAGGGCTGGTCTATACTAGGGGAGGGGATCGATCTAAGGGTATGTCTACACTACGGGATTATTCCGATTTTTACATAAACCAGTTTTGTAAAACAGATTGTATAAAGTCGAGTGCACGTGGCCACACTAAGCACATTATCGCGGATGTGCGTCCATGTACCGAGGCTAGCGTCGATTTTCGGAGCGTTACACTGTGGGTAGCTATCCGTGGCTATCCCATAGTTCCCGCGGTCTTCCCCACCCATTGGAATTCTGGGTTGAGATCCCAATGCATGATGGTGCAAAAACAGTGCCGCGGGTGATTCTGGGTAAATGTCGTCACTCATTCCTTCCTCCGTGAAAGCAACGGCAGACAATCATTCGCGCCCTTTTTTCCTGGATTGCCCTGGCGGACGCCATGCATGGCAACATGGAGCCCATTTTGCCTTTTGTCACTGTCACCATATGTGTTCTGGATGCCACTGACAGAGGCGGTACTGCAGTGCTACACAGCAGCATTCATTTGCCATTGCAAGGTAGCAGAGATGGTTACCATTCATTCTGTACTGTCTGCTGTGCCATTGTAAATTGGCGATGAGATGACGGTTATCAGTCGTTCGTTACCGTCTGCTGCTGTCATGGTGCTCCTGGCTGGCCTTAGCTGAGGTCGGCCGGGGTGCAAAGACAAAAATGGGAATGACTCCCCGAGTCAATCCCTCCTTTATGGTTCATTTAAAAATAGAGTCAGTCCTGCCTAGAATATGGGGCAAGTGTACTTAGGAACCAGTGTATCAGAGAACCAGAGAGCACAGCCGCTCCGTGTCAGATCCTGCAGAAATGATGAGCTGCATGCCATTCACGGGGGGTGCCCCTGCAACAAACCCAACCGTTGATTCCCTTCTCCCCCAATCTTCTGGGCTACCATGGAAGTGTCCCCCATTTGTGTGATGAAGTAATAAAGAATGTAGGAATAAGGAACATTGACTTTTTAGTGAGATAAAATGGGGAGTCAGCCTCCAGCTGCTATGATAGTCCAGGCAGGACATTAAACAGTGGGGGGTAGAGGAGCCCAGCATCCCGCTGCTATGATAGTCCAGGCAGTACAGAATATTTTCTTTAGACATGAAAGGCGGGGGCTGATGGAACTCAGCTCCTAGTTGCTGTGATGAGGACGGTTACCAGCTGTTCTGTACCATCTACCGGGAATGACGGGAGTCATTCCTATTTTACCCAGGCACCCCGGCCGACCTCACCTGAGGCCAGCTAGGAGCACTCACAGGCTGATGACGACGATGGATACCAGTCATCATTGTACCGTCCAAGGTGTAGCGAGCGCCCTCCGTACCCTCTGACCAGAGGGGGCCCCGCAAGGAAGGGGGCCCCTAAAAGTGGCAAAAAAAATGGAAGGTATAACTAGGTAAGTGACATTTATTGACGCTATTGCACAATCCATGTCGGCTTTTACTGACAAAACCGTGAAGTCATTATGATACATCATAATGCTATGGGCTACATCAGGTTGTCTGTCAGTCAGTTTCGAATTTTAGTTGGACTCATTCAAAGAATGTGTATTTGCGTTCAATAATGGCGGTCGGCAGATAAATGTTATTAATTTAGTTGTTTAGTTTTTTAATCGTTTCCAACGCAGAAGCGTGCTTTGTGATGTCTAAGAGAATGTACAAAGAACGGAGCTATAACGAAAGGCAGCAAAAGATGCGAGAAGGATTTGAGAAAATTCCAAAGTTGTCAACGTATTTTGCGCTGCAATCCAACATACAGGTACAGGCACATGAAATGGACAGCGCTAGCAATGACGAATCGTATCCAGAAGTATCAGAAGTGCTTCAAGTGAAGTCGAAGGTGAAGCCAGTTGTTCTACCAAACAAACTGTGACAGATATTCCAGCTGCTGCCAGGAAAGAAGTATCTGATCTGAACCACTGACTGATGATCCAGGAGATTGGCCGTCTCTAATATCGGACAGGCAAGTGTGTGACATTGTTGCACGTGGCCCACCGCAGCAGAATGAAAGTTACAAATTTCCATTTAACGAGGAAAGACGGAGGTTCACAAGTACTCATTTCTATCGAACATGGCAAATGGCGAGAAAATAAGACGTTCATGGTTATGTACTCAGTTCAGAAAGATGCCCATTTTTGTTTTTGTTGTAATTATTTGGCACTGGCGACATAGCGCTACATCGTGGAACATCTGCTTGAAAGCACTGTCAAAAGACTTCAGCAGCATGAAACAGTGCAAAGGTCATCAAGACTGTATGTGAAATGGTTTGACCTTCTGTCAGGCATAGTAAACCGTACATCTATTGACCACTCGAATTGCAGGCTTTTCTGAAAGAAAGAGATTCTGGAGAAATGTTGTCAACGCATGGTTGATGTTGTTATTTCTTGTCCGAAAGAAACTTGGCATTTCGAGGAAGTAATGAAAAGCTCGGCGATCCTTCGAATGGCAATTTGTTGGGACTGTTTGAATTGCTTGCAAAGTATGATACTGTCCTCAGCGAACTTTTACAGAGGATTAAGAAGGCAGAGACACATGTTCAGTACCTCAGTCCACAGATCCAAAACGAGCTGATTCAACTTGTTCCCAGTAACATTCAAGAGGCCAACATAGCGCAGCTTAAAAAGCAAAATATTATTCAGTTATTTTGGATTGTACTCCCAACGTGTTACATGAAGAACAGATGTCTGTGGTGGTTACGCTTTTGTTGAATGCAACGGTGAAGATGGTGTCAATATTCGTGAAGCGTTTGTTGGTTTTCTTAATGTTCATGATACAACTGGCGAGGGCTTATTGGAAGCTTTTCTTGAAAGGCAAACAACTTAGGAATAGACATTGCTGACATGAGAAGCCAAGCTTATGATAATGGCGCAAATATGAGAGGAAAGAATAAAGGTTTCAAGCCCGCATACTAGAAATAAGTGACCCGTGCCTTGTATGTACCATGTGGAGCTCACACTTGGAATCTTGTGATCTCAGACGCGGCAAAGTCATCGAAATATGCCGTTGACTTTTTGTAAGGGCGCCCGGACATATGTTCAAGGGGGCCATGTTCTTTGTTGCTACGGCCCTGGTTACCGTCTGCACACGGGAGGGGAGGGGAGGGAGGGGATGCTGCTATTCATTTGCCGCAACACCGCGTCTACCAGCAGCATGCAGTAGACATAGGGTGACATATAAAAAAGTCAAGAAATGATTTTTCCCTTTTCTTTCACGGGGGAGGGAGGGGAAATTGATGACATATACCCTGAAACACCCTGACAATGTTGTTTGACCCTACAGGGCATTGGAGCTCAAGCCAAGAATGCAATGCTTTTCAGGGACTGTGGGATAGCTGGATTCCTCAGTACCCCCTCCTTTCCTCCATGAGCGTCCATTTGATTCTTTGGCTTTCCGTTACGCTTGTCACACAGCACTGTGCTGTGGCCTCTGTCTATCATAGCCTGGAGATTTTTTCAAATGCTTTCTCATTTTCGTCTTTTGTAACGGAGCTGTGATAGAACAGATTTGTCTCCCCATACGCGATCAGATCCAGTATCTCCTGTACGATCCATGCTGGAGCTCTTTTGGATGTGGGACTGCATTGCCACCAGTGCTGATCAGAGCTCCAGCTGGGCAAACAGGAAATGAAATTCAAAAGTTCGAGGACTTTTCCTGTTTTACCTGCCAGTGCATCTGAGTTCAGATTGCTGTCCAGAGCAGTCACAATGGTGCACTGTGGGATATCGTCCGGAGGCCAATACCGTCGATTTGCGGGCCACACTAACCTAATCCAATATGGTAATACCGGATTTTAGCACTACTCCTCTCGTCGGGGAGGAGTACAGAAACCATTTAAAGAGCCCTTTATATCGATATAAAGGGCCTCGTTGTGTGGACAGGTGCAGCGTTAATCGGTTTAACACTGTTAAATCGGTTTTAAACGCATAGTGTCAGACAGGCCTAAGATACGCAACTTCAGCTACGTGAATAGCGTAGCTGAAGTCGAAGTATCTTAGATCGAGTTACCTACCGTCCTCACGTCGTGGATTGACTCCGTGGCTCCTCCTGTCAACTCTGCTACCAGCCGTTCACATTGGTGGAGTTCCGGAGTCTACAGGAGCGCATTCGGGGATTGATATATCGCGTCTAGATGAGACGTGATATATCGATCCCCAAGAATTTGATTGCTGCCCGCTGATACGGCCGGTAGTGAAGACGTACCCTTAGGGAGGGGTCTAGTTCCACTTTTCCACCATTGAAAATATGTCTGTCTGTAGGTTGTAACTGAATTTCATTTATCAGGGGTTCTTAACCTGGAGTGGGCACGGAGGGGTCAAAACCAGATTCAGAGCAATTGTAACCACCTACCCTGCCCTCTTGTACCTTTTGTTTAAAATGAATCAGTTACATTTCTAGGCCCCTCATCGTTGCAGAGACAACTTTTGAAAACATGAGCCAGGTTTAAACGGAGAGAGTGATGTCGGCCTGGAGCTGCAGAGAGCCTGAAATAAAAACTCTAAGAACATGGGGTCTCCAAAAGGCCACACACTCCATGGGGGTTCACAAACAGGCAGTAAAATGGTCCATGATTACCCTGCCCTTCCATATTGTTCAATGGAGGGGGGATCCAGAGAAATGGAAGGAGGTCCCCAGGGGGATCTGGAATGGAAAAGGTTGAGGACCTTTGGTCAAAATAGTTGAGCATGAAACAAAGATTTATAATATATTTCCCCCCTCCTCAAAGTACATAAAAATATTAATATGATCGTAGATAATAAACTTTAAACTAGGTTCTGTATTACTGTGGCTTAAACAAGCCAAGAAAAAAACCCACAACATACACTTGGGATGTTTGTGGATTTTCCATTTTTACTTCATAAGGAACAGCATAAGGTATTCAAATTAGTTGTTGCATTAGTGCTTCTTTATAGATGTAAAGCATATTAGCATGATTATGTGCAAATAAAATTTGGGTAATACTGAAACTAATATCCAAACAAGACTGAGTACAATGAAAGATTAATGGTAAGCTCTGGTTCTTGCAGAGCACTGTGGGGGAGAGCTTGGTACACTCACACATGTACTAATGTAAGCATTTTTTAAAAAAAACAGGGAGGCCTGTGGGGTTGCTAATTTGGATTTAACAAAAACAAATGATTAACATTTATCTTGGAAAAGTAGAAGCTATTCCTAAAGCCAAAGCTATGACAGCATTGACCCTTGCCGTTGAGAAATGGTCCGTACACCATCGAGAAAGCCACTTGAAAAAATATCATTGGCTTAACAACTACATATTGATAATGTACGTATAAAGCATGCAACATATGGTGCTCATTAAAACAATTAACTAGAGACAGAGCAAAATTTCCCTTGAAGTCTAGTCTGCTGCTTCTCTGCAGTTCCAACACTGGGTTTCTTCTCAGCTAGTCAAGCCAAATCCTGGTTTTGTAATGGGGACAATCACCAAAGAACTAGTTCAACAATACTCATTGCACTTGTGAACACAGGTTTTCAGCAGTGCAGGGCTGTCTGTGGAGGAAGGACGAGTTCAAAGCCACTTTCCTTGTTGCAAATGTTTTTGTTGCCATCTTGCCTCTCCTCCCCCGACCCTACCCTGACATTACCTCTAGGGTGAAAGGAGAAGAGGCACAATGCCAATAATTCGTTTTAGTACAGACCCCTATTTATGTCATCTTGTGAGGAAGGAGGACACACAAAGCCAGCTCTGTCTAGTATTAGTTGCTCTTACACAGTTCAGGTTCCAGACAGGTTCCTCCTGATGACATCTTCTTGCAGAATATGGGGGGTGAGGGTGTTAAGGGAGATTTGTAAGTAGCTTCATTGCTTGGTTTTCTTACTGGCTTTTGAAAGTTGCTT
This sequence comes from Chelonoidis abingdonii, assembly GCF_003597395.2. Taxonomy (NCBI): domain Eukaryota; kingdom Metazoa; phylum Chordata; order Testudines; family Testudinidae; genus Chelonoidis; species Chelonoidis abingdonii. The sequence continues at coordinate 309,160,730 of NC_133769.1, read as the reverse complement.
TGTTGACATAGGCAGTGTGCAATATTTCTCTTCTCCTCTCCAGAGCGGTGGTTTCTCTCTCATTTACTCTTCCATTTCAGCATTAGGCCACAGAAAGAGAGCTAGGAGAAGAGACTACCACAAAGTCTTAAGGCATCCCAAGGTATGGCCCATTTTCTCAGGTCAAGCTTCCCCATTAGCAAAAGGGGAGCTGCCAGTTAGATTTTTCCTTGAGGCAATTCCATGTACCCCATAATGGTTAACTCATTAATTGGACAATATTGGGCTTACTGGGAGTGAGATTACTTTGAATGGATTGGGGGGAGGGGGGAAGGGGTCCATGTTGTGAAAGAGAAGGAAAATTAGTCACCTATATCTCCAAACATCATCTGTGTAATAATACAGTCGCTCATGGGGAGAAGTTGCAAATAATGAGCACATAAAAGACATTCAGAATGGACTGAAAGCAAGTAGGCTTTGTCTCTTGCTTAGGTGCCAACTCCATGGGGGCTCTGGGGCTGGTGCATCCATGGGAAAAAATTAGTGGGTGCTCAGCACCCAGTAGCAGCCCCACCCATAGGCACCGACTTTCTCCGGTGCCGGCGGGTGCCCACCCCGCCCACCTCTTTCCCCACCCCTGGCCCCGCCCTGATTCCACCTTGTTCCCTGCCCCCATTCCAACCCCCTCCCCACAGTCCTCACCCTAACTCCTCCTCCTCCCTTCCCCTATTGGATCCCTTCCCCAAATCCCCACCCCAGCCCCACCTCTTCCCCCAGCACGCTGTGTTCCCCCTCCTCTCCCCTCCCTCGCTGCCCTGCGAATCAGCTGTTTCACGGCACAAGCGCTGGGAGGGAGGGGGGAGAAGCAGGACATGGTGTGCACTCGCAGAGGAGGTGGAGGTGAGTTGGAGCAGGAAGGGTGGGGCGGGGAGCTGCTGGTGGGTGCTGAGCACCCATCAATTTTTTTCCGTGGGTGCTCCAGCCTCGGAGCACCCAACGAGTTGGCGCCTATGGCCCCGCTGATCAGCTTCTCCCCCTCTTCCCCCAGTGCCTCCCGCCCACTGATCAGTGCCTCTTCCTCCCTCCCAATGTCTCCTGCCCACCACGATCAGCTGTTCAGTGGTGTGCAGGAGGCGCTGTGAGGGAGGGAGCAGAACGAGGGTAGGACATGCTTGGGGGAGGGGGCGGAATGGTGGCGGAATGGGGGGTGGGGTCTTGAGGAAAGGGGTGGCATGGGGGCAGGACCTTGGCTGGAGCAGCGGTCGAGCATCCCCAGGGAAAGTGGAAAGTCGATGCCTCTGGTCTCTTGTGCTTGCTAAAGAAAAAATTAGTTTTCCGCAAAAGAGTGGCATCTTCGGAGAGTTCCCAGCGGAAGTGTAATTTGTGTAGCCTGAGTTCAGCTGAACAGCTCCTTGTCATTGAGACTGCTGAGTATATGGGGTGGGGGAAATAAGGGGATCGTAGTCATTGAAGGGAAAATTGGTTCCAGTCTTAGAAATATATAAACCTGTAGAATCCCTAGATCAGACCAGGAGTCTAGGGATTTCACCTCCATTTAAAAGTTACTGTTCTAACAGGCCATTTTAAACATTTGTCTGATAAGATTATTTTTATTATTATTTTAACACAAACTAACTAACCAACCAACCAAAAGGATCTATTATGTACTGGAAACAGAATTAATGTATTTTTGGATTTGCCCTGGGCAATTTAGCAGCATATCACAGAAAGAAATTATTTTAAATTTCTAAAAGTGAATTCCAATAGCTTGGAGTGGAAACAGGTATGATTGGTTATAGTTCCAAATGGGAGAAAGTATTTTTTTTTTAATGTAGATCATGAAGAAGCTACCTGTTTATTGGATAATAAATTATTTGTTAAATGATCTGAAGATGTACAGAAGCCAAATCAGGGTGATAATTATGTTGTTATTCAATTTGCTTGGGCTATTTGATCATGCCTGCTTATAAAACAATTATAGAAGAGGCCAGAGGAGGACTTTCCACAAGGTTCTCTTAGAAGATTTCTCCCCAGTTGTTTTAAGGGAAGGGAAGGAGCAAGATTCACAGATTTGTAAGGCGAGAAGGGACCATTATGGCGATCTAATCTGACCAGTTGGTCTCAAAAAGGGGTACGCATAACCCTAGGGGTACACAGAGGTCTTCCAGGAGGTACAACTGCTCATCTAAATATTTGCCTACATAGAAAGCACTAGTGAAGTCAGTACAAACTAAAATGTCATACAATGACGTTTATACTGACTGCTCTCTATACTATACACTGAAATGTAAGTCCAATATTTATATTCCAATTGATTTATTTTAGAACTATAGGGTAAAAATAGAGAAAGTAAGCAATTTTTTCAGTACTAGTGTGCTGTCACTCTTTTATATTTTTTGTCCGATTGTGTAGGCAAGTAGTTTTTAAGTGAGGTGAAACTTGTGGCTACACAAGACAAATTAGACTCCTGAAAGGGATACAGTAATCTGGAAAGGTTGAGCGCCGCTGACATAGACCATGGAATTTCACCAGAGAAATTCCTGCATCAAGCCCATAACTTATGGTTGATTTAGAACGTGGGTGAAAACCCAGCTTCCTTGAAGCCAATGACAAAACTCACAGTGACTACAGTGGCACCAGGATTTTATCTTTTATCTTTTCCAAATACTTCCAATCTTGATTTAAAAATACTTTAAGTGATGGAGCATCCATCACATCCCTATGTAAATTGTTCCAATGGTTAGTCATTATCATTGTTAAAAATGTGTGCCTTATTTCTATTCTATATTTGTCTAGCTTCAATTTCAGCCACTGAATTGTGTTATGTCTTTGGCTGTTAGATTACAGAGTTCTCGATCAGAGATTTCCTTCCCAGGTTGACACATAGATAGTGATCTCTTGGATTCAACCTTCTTTTGGATAAACTAAAGATCTGACCAGTTCCCTGAAGAACTGACAATGATATTGGTCCCCCAAGCCTCGTATCCTGGGAGGTGGGCAAGGCTGTATTTACATCTTGCGTGCCCCTAGTACCCTTGGTGGCTGGGCAGCTGCAAGGACCCCAGCTCCAAACTCCTCCCCACTGCCCGTAGGAGCTCAGAGCTGCTGGGGGAAGGGGGCTGCAGGGGTCCCCCACCACTTGCACCGGCCGGGAGCTGCGTGGGCAACGTGAGTGCCTTGCCACTTTTAACTTTTAGGCACCGTATCACATAGCCCACCACAATTAACCAGTGCCCCGTCTAGACCCCATTGCCCAGCACCTGAACACACACAGACCTCCTCTACTACCCAGCACCCCCTACAAGCCCCCCACTTCCCAGTGTCCCCCACCCCTTTACTGCCCACCTGCTGGGAGGTGACTGTGTCTGCTGGGCATCACTCTGGCCCCTCGGGAACGGTGCGATCAGCCAGGTTGAAGCAGAAGCAGGGCCTGCCAGGCCAGACTCCCTCAGGACCCACTTGCTCAGCATGGCCCCCTGCATTTGGGCTGCTGAGCTCTTCCCCTGCCACAAGGGGCTGCTTCATCTTCCCTACGGGCAGGAGTGCTCCAGCAGGGCTGCGTGGGGCCATCTCCCCCTAAGCCGGCCCTGGCCCCTGCACATAGGTGCCGGAACTAGGGCTACTGGGGGCGCTGCAGCACCCCTGCCTTGAAGTGGTTTCCATTGGATCCACGGTTTACAGTTTTGTTCAATGGCTCTCAGCACCCCCACTGTATAAATTGTTCCAGCACCTCTGCCCCTGTCGGGACCCAGGAGCAGCAAACTTTGAATTTTTAGGCACCCCTAGAACTTCAGTGCCCCTAGGCACATGCCTACTGTACCTAATTGGAAATCCGGTCCTGGGGGCGGGAAAGGGGATCAGTGAGAGGCTAGGGCCACCAGAGATTACATACCTTGTGAAATGGCTCCCAAAGGCAGTGGCTGCCCCGGGGAAGGCAGAGGGAGGAACACTCTGGGGTGGGTTTGTCGCTGTTGAAAGATGACAGCCTTGGCCTGTATTATCTTTCCTTCCTAAACTATACAGCAGGAGTCGGCAATCTCTGGCATGTGGCTTGCCAGGGTAAGTGAGAAGAGGCGGCCAGCACATCCCTCAGCCCACGCCACTTCCCACAGCCCACATTAGCCTGGAGTGGTGAACCATGACCAGCCGAACCTGCGGACGTGGCAGATAAACAAACTGGCCCAGCCCGCCAGGGTGCTTACCCTGGCAAGCCACGTGCCAGAGGTGGCCAACCCCTGGTATACGGGAACCTCAGAGGGGAAGGCAGCATGTACATCCCATAACCTGCCTGCTCCCTCTATGCAGACTGCAGAGCCTTATTTGAGTCCAGGAAAAGGGGATGTCCCTAGCATGGAGGCAGATGATACATGCATTTCCCCTTGCCACATGGATGAAGGGGAAGATCCCTTCCACCCATGGGTCTATGGAGGTATGAGTAGATTCTTAGTTAATTTTGCTTTCATACAAAGCTGTCTTGGGTATACTTTTTTTAAGAGAGACGTTGAAGAGTCTGAAAGTCTTTAACAAAGCTATTTTTAATCTCTTAGGTCAGAGTTTAAGAAAAAGGGGCCTCACTTTTTGTGTCTGCCCTTTGCACTACTAGGGGTAGTGTGGTCTAGTGCATTAAGCACAGACCTGGAACCCAGGAGCTCTACTGTAGGTTCTAGTCTGAGTTCTGCCACCAACTTTCTGTGTGGTATGTCACCTAGCCTTTCCATGTCAGGCTCTCCTTTCTCTAATATAGCATTCATATTTGCCTACCTCATAGGGTCATGTCTGACCACGACTTTGACTTTGTACAGCTCCAAATTGCAAGAGCAATTACTTTATTTGGACACCCAACTAGTTGATTGCCCCACAAGTCAGATACTTGCACATCTCAATCACAGAACATGTGCCCACCAACAGTCACAGGTGTACACAGGAGGCCAAACTAAAGCTGGGCTGAAAATCCCAAACTTTTTGAGTTTTTTTGAGGTTAACAAAGCTAATGTGCTTTCTTCGCATTTATATCTCAGAAACTGAGACTGTATTGAGTTAAATCATTCATGTTTTAAATTCTTCCCCCTTTGCGTCTCTCTAAAACTATGAACTGCACCTCCTTTATGAAATGATTGGGGTTTCTTGCCGTTTTCTTTATGTCTGGGTTTATCTCATCTTTGTCAAAGCATATAGATTATGGGTATATACTTAACTGCCTTATGTCAGCTCTGAAGATTTGATAATGTTGTAAAGTGCTTTGAATATGAGAAGTGCCATACAAGTGGTAAATACTAGAGAAGCAGGGTGATGCAGTGTACAGGGCACTGGATAGGGACTCAGAAGACCTGGTTCTGCTACCAACCTGCTGTGCAACTTTGGACAAGTCACTTCACCTCTCTATGCCTCTGTATCCCTTTCTAGCCTTTATCTGTCTTGCCAATTTAGATTGTAATTTCTTCAGGACAAAGATGGTCGCTTACATATACATGCAGCACCTAGCACACTGGAGCCCTGATCTTGATTATTATAAATAAATAATAATAAATTATACAACAGTGAGAGAGCCTTACACAAAGCATAGAGACCAGGAATAAAGGAATGTCTTCCCTTGGTGCTGGATGTCTGAGTCCAAGATTGGGGAGACATTCCCATGCTACCTCTGAGGGGAGGTAGCATGCTACCTCTGGGGGAGTGGGAGCAGCTAGCCTAATGTCTCGGACAGGTATATTCTTGGGGCAGCTAGCCCTTCCCACCACTCACACTGCATAGCTACACTAGCTCAACCAGAGGGAGAATGGGTATGTCCCTTAAACTGGAAATCACACCCCCAGCTCAAAGTGTGGATGTACCCCAAGTAAAGGAGAGGCGAACATTTGTGACTTCATCTTAAGAACTAGATACAATGTTACAACACTCAACATTTGAAATGATTATTTTGTGTGTATTGTCTATTTAGTTACAGATATTGCTCCCATCACAGATGACCATTTTTATTTTTAAGAAGTTGGTTTAGTTTAAAAAGTCCTTAATGAGTTTCAAATGGAGACAGCAGCGAGACATTACAAATACAAACTGCAATGCGTGTGTTGTGCGTCACTGAAAGATCATTTCTCAGATCACTCATCCTTGTATAAGTAAGAACTCTAGCTGTCAAGTTCAGTTACCTGTAATCCTAGAGATTTTACTTTGGTGGGGCTGTGGGGGCTCCAGCCGTCAGGAAGAAAGAAGTGAAAGCAGAATCTAATTGAACGTACACATGTTTTTATCATTTCAGGAGGAACAAGTGCTTCCCTCAAATTCTTATTTTTGTGTGCGCACACACAGAGAGCGAGAGGGAGAGAGAGAGTTACATAAAGACAAGAAGGTGAAACCCTGACAATTTTACCAGGTACATTGAATTAAGCATGTGTGACTGGAGATGGAAACTTCCTTTCTCTTACACAAGACAAGTATAAAACTTAATCTTTCCTCACCAGCATGAAAGAGAGTGTTAATTAAAACTGTGGTTAAAACACTATACGAGAAGGGAAAAAATGAGAGTGTAGGCTAGAGGAGACTGTATGAAATCCGACCTCAGAAAGCCCCAGCAAATAAAGCCCCTTTCTTATTTTATTGCTTTTCAGTGCTTAATGCTGGACCAGTGCACCCAAAGAATAGACTGTTAGTCTATAAGGTGCCACAGGATTCTCTGCTGCTTTTACAGATCCAGACTAACACGGCTACCCCTCTGATACATAAGGATAAGCTTGTAATTCACCAGGATACACAGGCAGTCAAGGAAGGAAACAGTGAAAGCAGTGTGACTCCACAGCCACATTCATTCACTGAGGTACTATGTAAATAGGAAACTGGGTCATCCTCCGTTATACAGCAAGGGGGCCAAAATTGTTGGGGACGACTGGAGTCCGGAAAGTAAGAGTTTAAAAGCTTGTTAAATATGTACTGTATTTACTCATGTACCTTCCCATTGTACCTTTTCTGCGAGCAATGTGTTCAGTGTTGAATGCTCGCCAGGACGAGAGGGGTGGAGTTTTGGGGAGAATTTGGCAGGGCCGCCCAGAGGATTCAGGGGGCCTGGAGTCTTCGGCGGCAGGGTGCCCCTGCTTCGGCGGCAATTCGGTGGCAGGGGGTCCTTCCCCTCCGGGACCCGTCGCAGAATTACCACCAAAGCAGGACCCGCTGCCGAAGTGCTGGGTCTTCAGCGGTAATTTTGGTGGCGGGGAGTTCTTCCGCCCCAGAGCAGAAGGACCACCCGCCGCTGAATTGCCGACAACAACCCGGAGCGGAAGAAGCTCCGGGGGCCCCAGAGCGAGTGAAGGACCCTGAAAAACTTTTGTGGGGGCCTCTGTGGGGCCTGGGACAAATTGCCCCACTTGCCCCCCACCCCCACCCCGGGACAGCCCTGGAATTTGGTGACATTTTGGACCTCTCCCCTTGGTCCAAGATAGCCTAAATTAGCTGGACTGTAGGGCCAGTTGTGAAGCTTGTCCATTTTCACAACTCTCAACCCACAAACTGAGGATTCATTTGTATTGATTTTGTTAAATACAAAGGAAGGGAGAAAAACCAAACCAGTTAAGGAGAATATATGGATATCGTCTTGTAACAGCAACTACTTGAAACGCAGGTGAGAGTATTTAATTAGCATTTACAAAGCCCTCTGAGGTCCCCTAATATGCATGTGCAGAAATAGTATTAATGCATTTTGAAGCGATTCTAATAGGCCTGATTTTCAGAAGTGCTGCAAGTCCCCGGGCAGTGGGGTTACCCAGCAGCATCCTCTGGAAAGCAGCCCCTGCAGTTTGCGGAGTTTAGTTTCACATGCCTGTGACTCATAGAGAAGTAAACCAAAGAGTTTTCTAAGGGCAGGTCTACACTACCGGTTAAGTCGATCTAACTTACATGGCTCAGGGATGTGTAAAATCCTCCCCGGCACCTCCAAGCTACCCAAGTTCCGTGCTGGCCACACTGGCACTATGTTGGCAGGAGACACTCCCTTGATGACCTAGCTTCCTCTTCTCACAGAGGTGGCGTAATAATGCCAATGGGAGAGCAGTCTCCTGTCGGCACAGCACCACAGGTGCTGGAACAATTTTTATAGTGGGGGTGCTGAGAGACATGAAACAAAACTGTAAACCCTGTAATGATGGAAACCACTTCAAAACAGGGGGTGCTACTGCACCCCAACACCCTTAGTTCCAGCACCTATGCACAGGGCGTCTTCACCAGATGCACTGTGTCGGTGCAGCTGTGCTGCTGTCGCGCTGTAGTGTACACTTGCCCTCAGAGGTACTATAAACTAAAATTCCCTTTATAAAAGTTCCTTTCTCCAGTGCTGTGGATACACCTGCACTCATTATAAACTGTTAAGAACAATTTGGACCAATGTCCAACAAAGTGAGGCCTCTTAGACCACAATCCCCCCTTACAGCTCTAAAACTTGAACTCATCCACCACCACCACCACCACCACCAATCACTTCCTTAAGACTCAGCAGCATTCTGTTCTCCTAAGAGGAAGCATGGAGAACTAGATCCACAAAGGTACTTAGGCACCGCAACACCTAATACCCTAGCTGCCCTGCTGCACAGTGGAATCCTCAGCCCTGCATTTGGGCACCCAGCTGTCCCATTCAATGCATGGGGGGAGCCAGGTCCCCAAGAAAGGGATCCTCAGAAGCCAAAAAGCTGATGGGGGCACTGCCTAAAGAGGTCAGGAGTGAAATGAAGAGGGAAGAGGCGGGGCTCAGGCCCAGATCAGCAAAAGATATTTAAGTACCTAACTCCTATTTATCTGGACCTCTAGGTGCCTGATGGGCAGCACCTCTCTCCACTCAGGATTCTCAGCTGCAAATCCTCTCCTGGAGTCAGCTGCCTAAGCCAGGTCAGCCACTTAGGTAGTCTACATGCTAGAAGCCAAAACTGAGTCCTTTCTCATGAAAAACAAGGGAAAGAGATCCACTCCAGAATACTCCATAGCTTGCTGGTTAGTGTATTCACCTGGGATTTGACAGACATCAGTTCCAGCTCAGATAGAACAGGGATTCAAACCCAGGTTTCCCATATCTGTGCCCTAATCACTATGCCAGGCCAGACAGATGGATGCCAGCACATGCTTGCCCCAACTGTCTTCAGTGGCAGATATCAGGTATTAGACATGCTCTGAGAACAGCTGTGGATTGCGTCCCACTGATGCGATAGGGAGGGGAGTGCCTAGTTTGAGAATCTCTCTTTGGGGCCACCAGGGATTTGGCTTCAGCAAGGGTTCCAAGCAGCTTGTTAGCTGTGGGGCAGCAACAGTGCTAAGCCAAGACGATCCATGTCTGCTGATAGCAGGGGGGACAGAGTGAGTGCAGCAGGCTTCAGCAGGGTTACTGAGCATGCTCAGTCCATGTGATGTGCGCATGCTTAGTACAAGCCAAAGAGCAAAAATGAAGGGTGGCACGTGACTCTATATGTGCCCCACCCCCAAAGCCTTCTTGGATTTTGCGCGTGTCTACCAGTGGAAACTTTGGTACCTAAGGCACCTACAGGGTTAGGCAGAAGCTGAGTAGTGTTTTTGAGAATGTCAGTGGCACCTAAAGGGTGGACTTAGGTGACTAAACATGTGTGACTCTTGCCTTTAGTGACTAAGGCCCAGATCACTGGCCTAGGTGACTTGCCTAAAGTCACACATAGTCAGTGGCTAAATAGGGAATGGAACCTGCGTCTCCCTAACCACTGGGCATCTCTATTCTCCACCAGAATTCAAGTCTGACACCCCCCCACCAACACGCAAGTCAAATTCTAGTGAAATAGTTTTAGGCAGCTTTTCACATTGTTTTCTCTCCAAAGTAATTTTCTATAGTCAAGGAAGTGTTGTTTCTTTACTACTGTGCTCACTAATTTTAGTCATATGCTAAGAACTGAGAGAGGGGGAAAGGGATTTTTAAAAATAAAATGCTCTCCAGTTGAGTATTCAACTCTCATAACTGTTCCTGTTGTAAACTGCAGAATGTCCCTTTGGAACTGGCTTTCTATTGACCGGAGCTGTTTGGGGCATGCAGTAATAACAATCGCTATGTTTCATTACATTGCTGATCCTCCTCCAGCTATGAACACTGGACTCATCCAACATGGAAAAGAAAAATCTGTTTAACAAGCTGTAAAACCAATATAAAAGCCAGTATTTCACAGCAAGACAGTAAAAGAGAGGGGCATTAAATTTCTGATATAGAAACCAAGTCCAGTTAAACCACATCTGACTTTCCCAAGGGACTTAAGATCTAAAAGTCAAAGTCTTCTGACAGTAGGCACTAAAGAGTTTATAGGCTATTGTGATGTGCCTGCCATTATATATTATATTAAGTACATATTGTTCTCCATTGTACAGAAGATAATTATTTGGCCCATTTGAGAGATTTTGAAAAATGAAGAAAGTATACTTTTAACAAGATTGTATACTTTATTTCACCTAATTAAATGTCTTTGCATGTCTCATTTTTCCAAGTGGGAAAGCTATGAACAAAAAATAGCATCTGAGGGTCTGATCCTACAAATGCTGTGACTACTAAGCCTGGCACTTACCACTTGGAGTAGTGACTTTGGTGGAATTATTCACAGTAGTAAGTGTTTGCAGAATCAGTTCTAAGAGCATAGTACTGCTCCCATTGACTTCTGTGGGAGCAGAATAAACCATATAATTTCAATAATCATTTTGCCGTTCATGGAAGTGCGGGTAGACGTCTAACAATTTAGGAATAGACATGAAGATTATGTTAGCTATGACTGGATGAGAGAGGACTTTAGTTTGGCAGAATGTAATTACTCAAGAACATAAGAATGGCCATACTGGATCAGCCCAAGGGTCCATCTAGGCCAGTGTCCTGTCTTCTGACAGTAGGCAATGCCAGGTGCTTCAGAGGAAATGAACATAACAGGTAATCATCAAGTGAGCCATCCTCTGTCAGCTATTCCCACCTCCTGGCAAACAGAGGCTAAGGACACCATTCCTGCCCATTCTGGCCTATAGCCATTGATGGACCATGAACTTATCTAATTCTTTTTTGAGCCCTGTTATAGTCTTGGCCTTCACTATATCCTCTGGCAAAGAGTTCCACTGTGTGTTGTGTGAAAAAAAATACTTCCTTTTGTTAGTTTTAAACTTGCTGCCTATTAATTTCATGTGGTGACCCATAGTTCTTGTGTTATGAGGAGGAGTAAATAACACTTCCTTATTTACTTTCTCACATCAGTCATGATTTTATAGACCTCTATCATATCTCCCCTAAGTCATCTCTTTTCCAAGCTAAAAAGTCTGTCATATTAATCTCTCCTCATACAGCAGCCGTTCCATACCCCTAATAATTTTTGTTGCCCTTTTCTGAACCTTTTCCAAGTGAAATATGTCTTTTTTAAGATGGGGTGACCAAATCTGCACACAGTGTTCAAGATGTGGGTGTACCATGGATTTACAGAAAGGCAATATGATATTTTCTTTCTTATTATCTATCCTTTTTTGAAATGATTCCCAACATTCCATTCACTTTTTTGACTGCTGCTGCCCATTGAGTGGCTGTTTTCAGAGAACTATCCGCAATGACTCCAAGATCTCTTCCTTGAGTGGTAACAGCTAATTTAGACCCCATCAATTTATATGTATAGTTGGGATTATGTTTACTCAGACTGGAATTTAGCCTGGGCAATTACAAATAACAAAAAGTGTTACAGGATCTTAAATAAATACAAGTGGCCAGGACCTCAGATTTATGTCTTGTGTGAAAGATGATCCCCTCAAATTGTGGGAGGTTCTGAAACATTGAACAAGCTGTCAGTCTAGTTACATGTTTACAAAGAGTTCAATCCAGACTCCAATGAAGTTAATGGACATTTTGCCATTAACTTCAGTGACATGAGAATATGGTCCTCAGTAAATAAGCCATTAATTATGGTTATCTATAATTAAGCTACTAATTTACTATGTGGAGATTTACAAAGCACTTAAAAATAAAGTTCCAAACAATTTGGTATGTTTGAAGATTGGTGAACATGCATGTGTCCCAAATCAGACCAGACAAATTTGGTGGGTTCAAAAGTTGAATTCAAACTCAAACATTTTAAGGTTCATATTCCATGATGTGAAAGAAAAAGCAGAGAGGAATAAATGAACTGACTACCCCTATCTCTACTACAAATTTCTTGTGTGATGCTGGGCAAGTCACCTAAATCAGATTTTTCACTGATGGTCACTACTTGTGTTTTCCTCATTTTCTGTGTACCTAACTTAATACCTTGGTGCCTAATTTACAGAAGCACTGATTATAGTGGTATTATAGTGATAACAATCTGATGTGAGAAAAGTGGTTGGTTATGATCCAAATGTACATGAGGTTCAAACTAAATGTTAAAACTATTAGCACTTGAGCTATTATGCTAGAAGAATGGGTATATAAGCTACTTGTTGCACTGTTACTAAACTCAGATAGTTTGAGGTGTTGGGGATGAGACTTGTTCCTTACCACTGGACCCTTAGATCACATTTTTTGTGTTACCCAATCTCTTATAGACTTTGGGCCTGGAATTGAGATCTAAAACTGTCTCACCCCATTTCCTTGTTTATGTATGTAGTAATTGAAATATTTTAGTTATACTTGTTAGAGCAGGGTCGGCAACCTCTGGCACGTGACTTGCCAGGGTAAGCACCCTGGCGGGCTGGGCCAGTTTATTTACCTGCTGCATTAGCAGGTTTGGCTGATCGCAGCTCCCACTAGCCACAGTTCACAGTCCCAGGCCAATGGGGGCTGCAGGAAGTGCTGCGGGACGAGGGACGTACTGGCCACAGCTTCCTGCCGCCCCTATTGGCCTGGGACAGTGAACTGCGGCCAGTGGGAGCCGCGATTGGCCAAACCTGCTGACGTGGCAGGTAAACAAACTGGCCCAGCCCGCCAGGGTGCTTACCCTGGCGAGCTGCGTGCCAGAGGTTGCCGACCCCTGTGTTGGAGACACACTTTGCTAGGCATCTAGATCTGTAAGGCTGGATTCACATTCATTACCACAATAACCCCTCAAGAGGAGTTTAAAATATAGTCCATTCCTTACCTCATATTATGTGAGGTTAATCTGTAAATTTGGGGCTCAAAATCAGACAATGATTTGCTGGTATGCCTGTGTGTATCATAACATTCTTCCTAGCCTAGGTTTTGGGAGCATTAGAAATGCTTTATCTCTATAGTACCTAACTGCTGAATATTGAGCAACTTTCTTAGGAAAAAGAATACTGCATTGACAGATAAGTTGTGCATAAAAGAAAAACAGACTGTTACTTACTAAACTCAGTGCTCAAAGTGAAAAATGTGATTGGAAAACAGAAGGTGTAGAAGTGAACCTCGCTTATGCTCTCCCTCTCATTTGGCCATCACTTGATGGAATGGTATAGGATACGGGTAGGCAACCTATGGCACGTGTGCCAAAGGCGGCATGCAAGCTGATTTTCAGTGGCACTCACAGTGCTCAAGTTCTTGTCACCAGTCCGGGGGGCTCTGCATTTTAATTTAATTTTAAATGAAGCTTAAACATTTTAAAAACCTTATTTACTTTACATACAACAATAGTTTAGTTATATATTATAGACTTACAGAAAGAGACCTTCTAAAAACATTAAAATGTATTACTGGCGCACAAAACCGTAAATTAGAGTGAATAAATGAAGACTCAGCCACCACTTCTGAAAGGTTGCTGACCACTGGTATAGGATAAGTCAGGGCTAGGAAAATAAGTGTCTTCAACTGAGCAGCTACAAGAGGATGTTTTCATACCATCATTTCAGGATGGAGTCCCTTTAAAAGGAAGGGCTGGTGAATAGTTAAGCTTTGTTCTCAGAAGCGGATGTTTACAGAGGTAAAATACACACAGAAAGTCCTCTAGAAGGCAAAAGCAATCATGTCTGCAAATAATGTTTTTAACTGCCAAGCTCTGTGTGGCTTGAAAGCATATCCCTTTCACCGACAGAAGTTGGTTCAGTAAAAGATACTACCTCACCCACCTTGTCTCTCTAATATCCTGGAACCAACACCGCAAACATTAATGTGTCACTTTAAAGTCTTATCGTCCACTACTGGCTTTCAGTGTGAAGCACAAGGAATTTAATAGTAAAATGGGGAATGTTCCACCTTATGCAGAACTCTCAAAAAGTGTGGAGGGTTTGCTAGATGCAAACAGCTCTTTTCTAAAACTGACCAGCTCAACAATCAGAAAGCTATTTCCATCTCTGTGGGGTCTGAGAAAAATGGCTGTCTTATGTAAGGTTCATTTAATCAAAAGGGCTTGGGAATGTTAGGACATCTGCTAGACTGTTGGAGTGAAATTTTCAGTAACACAACTGGTTGTTGTGCTTGGAAAACAGTGAATATTATAAAACCAATACGGCTGCAGCAGCTCTTGAATTAAATCCCATATTAGCATCACAAACTGCATATGCTCCATGGGAAAACTCCTGTTTTCTGTATGAATTTACTGATTTCATTTTAGCTTGGCTTGCAGTTCTGCCAGTCTAAATGACAAGATAAAAATGATGTAACCTAATATTGTTTGTTATTTCTCATTAGTTTAGCATTTCTGTTATTTTGTAAAATAGAACATTTTGGGCTCCCTTCTTCTTATGGCTCCTCAGTTATCAATTAGTTTGTTAGTACCCATTACATCTCTGGCATTTAGGGAAGCGACAAAGCTCCTCCATTCCTGTCTGTTTCTGGCAAGTCTTTCAATGGTTCCCCAGCTGTGCTCCAGGTTTTTCAGCATGGCTTCCACAGATCTTTACCATGTTGTTTTTTGGTTGGCCTCATTTTCACTTGTCTTCAGGTGTCCATCTTAGTGCTATTATGGTGATGGAATCAGTTTCCATCCGAAGCACATGGCCAATCCAGCTCCAACACCTCCTGGTAATGATGGTGCTCAGATCCTCTTCACTGCACTGTGTCAATAGATCTTTGATTGAGATTGTTCTGGGCCAAAAGGTATGGAGGATTTCTCTGGGGCAGGTTGCATGGAACAAAGACCGTTTGGGCATGTCATGCTTTTTCATTCCCCAGCATTCTGCACTATAAAGTAGTGTTGAAAATACGCAGCTTTCAAAAGTCTTAAGTTTGGTTTTGGTGTTGTATGTTGTTGATTTCCAGACTATATTTAAGCTCGTGAAGGTGTTCCTGGATTTATTGATTCTGTTCCTGCTGTCCTGGCTTGTTCCACTGTCTTGGTTGATGGTGGTGCCCAAGTATGTGAATGTTTCTACGTCTGTGAGAATGTGATCTTCTATACATACTGGTGATGGTGAGTCAATATTAAGGCTGACAGCCTCGGTCATCAGGTAAGCTGGTTTGTCAGCATTAGACTGGGGCTGGCCATATCAGTCAGCACAGAGCACTCTTACAGGAGGTCTGTTCTGCTCTCTAGAAGAAAATTATAGATCACTTCCCTCTAAAAAAATTACAAACTAAAGACATGGTTCTCCATTCCACGGAGGTACACACATCTCACTGGTATCAGTCGAAGACTTGGGAATACCTGGAATACGGGATCAGGCCCTAAACTTAGGAGTGAATACGTCTCTGTCAAAATCTTTGTTATTCTATAGCTAATGTTGTTGTTGTACTAAGCATTTAAATTTTTGGCTATCGTCTTTACTTTTTAATATGAGAAAATATTGTTAAGGCATGTCCACATCTTGATGGTTCGGCAAGTTCTTGCTAGCATAGAAACATAAAAGGTAGAATTTTGTAATTGTCCTAACACTAGAGTAGTGAATAACAACTTATTTGGCCTGGGTTGTGTACCTGTCCAGTTTGATGGGACCTAAGGAAACTCTGAGAATAGTCGCTAGAACTGAAGCATGTGGATTGCAGGCAGTCTATACCCTAAAAGGGCTAAATTTGCAAAGAATGTAGGCTTAGCTGCAGAAATCTTTAACTGAAGTTATACAGCACATCACACAATGCTGCCAGACACAGCTGTGGGGGAGAGAGAGAGAGTGTGTGTGTGGGGGGAAGGGGTGATGTCACTCTCCATTGCTGGGTCACCAAGCTTAAGTGAAGTCAATGAAGACTTAACCCCTACCATGTAACAGGGATATCACTTTCTGTAACCCTGACCCATGTCATTTGACTGAAAATAAAGACCAGTTTCTGATGAGCGTTCGTGTGTCACAGCTTTATTAGATAAATAATCTGCTCCGCAGGTCCTCTGCCACTTTGGAGAGACAAGAATGGGGACAATTCTACTTCCGGCTGCACTTTTTCCTGCGTTTGCTTAGGCATGGTGGAAAGCAGAACTTGATCCAAAATATGCAACATTTCAAAAGTACATACTTATAAGAGGTGTTAGTATACAAATATCACTCCCTTAATGTGGTGTTCTGGGCAAGCATTGTTGTACCTAGCATATTTTGAGTGTTACCATATTATACACTAATTAAACACAAAAACAACATTAAAAGATCATTATTAAGGTTGCAAAGTCAACCCTCCAAAAGGTAGGCAATTCCAGTGTGATGGGGTGTAGACCTCACACTGTCAGAGAAAGAGTTAACTAGAGCACGAGAGCAATTAGTGCAATGGGTCGCACCTGGAAGGTGGACCAGGCCCTATTTAGGATTAGGCCCAGAGGGGGAGGAGCTGGGTGATTAATAAAAAAAGAACTTCAGGGCAGTAGAACAGAGGCTCATGGGGAGAGTAGGCCTTGGGCTGTTCTCCCAAGAAGGGAGTTCTGGTGAAAGGCCAGGATGGATACTGGGAATCCACAAGAGTGGTTGAGCTCCTGTGGTGAGCCTTGACAAAAGGGTAAGACCTTAGGGGGAGGCAGTCTGGGGGCTGGGTTTCTGGAGGAAAGACACATGGATATTCAAAGTGGCAGACAGGAACCAGGCCTCCAGGGAGAAAGTGCTGGGAGGTGTTGCTCAGTACAGGAGCTGGAAAGAACTCTGCAGAGTCTGGGGGAAGGGGCTGGCAAAAAGGGCCTAGAGACAGGCTAAGATAGGAAGTAGCAAGGAGTCTAAGGAAGCAGACCCTATCTGCTTGCTACAGGGTCCCTGCACTGCATTCAGAGTAGCAGGGGGGGGCCTGAAGTCCCTCTCTGGACACCAAAGAAGGTTGTGTGAATGCCCCTTGACTAGTTATTTAATTAAAGTGGAACAACATCAATAGGAGAGATTGAGACACCCACATCAGAACAGTCCAATCTTTCTTATTGAAGTTGTTCTACTTAATTAATTAATTGAATAGCTAGTGACTAGGACACTCACCTGAGGTGGCAGATCCCTGTTCATATCCCTTTTTCCCCTTCTGGAGGAGGAGGAGGAGGAGGAGGGACTTAAACTGGGGGTGTCCCACATTCTTGGTTAATACCCTATCCACTAAGCTAAAGGTTACCATGGAGGTCCTTTGCTGGCTATTTTGTGACTTAGATATTTTGCCACATTTCTTCCCCAGGCTCCAGGATCACAAGTAGAGAGAGATGTCTCACTGAAGCCTGGATTTAGGTGCCTATCCCTGTGAGAGGGGTGGCCTTTCCTCAGTGTCTCCCATTGGTAGTTTAGTTGCACGCTGGCTGTGGGGAGTCTAAAGTGCCTGCCTCTTCCCATCAATTGTACAGGGAGCCTAGGTGCCTCACTCAGGTTTTGTGGATCAGAGTGACTTTTCTAGACAGAGTTGCAATGCTCAGGATTGCAGTACCTATGGCCTTTCATGGATCTGAGCCAGGAAGATTAAGGTCAAAAGAATCTGCTAACGTAGTGTGCTGCAAATCAAGGTGGGACCTGACTTTTTCAGAACACTTAGCATTATATAGTGCTTTATATTCAAAGCTCAGCTACTATTGACTTGTGTTGTGGCTGTGAGTAACCACGGAATCAGTGACAAAATGGAGATGGTGAAACTGATGTCATTTTTTCAAGTTGTGTAAATATCATTTTTTCCAGCATAAATCTAATGATATTACTTAACATAACAAAAAGGGAAGATATTTTTTTCTTGTCTGCTAAAGGCACAGAACTTCTCTCAAAAGACAGCACTTTCAGATTCAGCCAAATCATGGAATCCCCTTCACTGAGCATATTAGAAACATTCCCTTAGAGTTGGAACACAGAGCCTCACTAGGATTCAAGAATTTAAACGGAACAGACCATATTCTCCTCTCAGTTATACTAGGGTAGCCAAAAGGCAAATTTGTTCCTGAAGGCTTGAATTTTCATATTGTTCCTCCTTTTCCAGAGCAAGCATGCCTAATGCCTCAGCTTGATTTTTTTTTCCTACTGTACAGTAGCCAAATGAACAGATATTGGAAGATTTTAGGCATGATTACAAGTGTTACTTTCCTGAATTGGAGTCTTTTCACTAGGTACAGATTTTGAAATTCCTTAAGCGCAACAGCTAAAACAATTCTTCATGGATTTTGTTGCTTCATTATCTGCCCGGAGTTACATGCTAACCTTCCATTTTAAGTTTCTACCTTAATTGTTTCATCTGTCTGAGTTTAAATTCTGCTTCAACACTGTTGAAACCAGTTTACTCCAATGGGAAGATTACCTCTCTATTCTGCAGCAGAAAATTTAAAAAGATGGGCTTTTAAACAAACACCATCTTGCATTTACTTTTAAAGGGTGTTCCCAGGTTTTAGGCAGGGCTTTTACCTGAGCTGGTAGTGAGATAGTAAATCAAAACTCTTACAAGGGAGGTGGGACTGGCAAATGAAAAGAACCTAATCCTAACTCACAGCATGACAGGAGAGTCTGTCTTTGGAGAATGAGTGGGCAAGGAACCCATAGTAGGAAATCAGGGGCACGGGACTTTATCGAGACAATGGGCCTGGGACAATAGATCTCACATCAGCTTTACTCCATTGACTTCAGTTTAATTACATCAGTGTGAGATCAGGATCAGGCACTATCGACTTTAAGGGACCAGTTCATCCATCCTCCTGTGCTGAGCTTGAAGCGGAGATTTCATCTTCCCTGTCCAAAATGGCCCCTGGCAAGTCCCAGGACACCAGTGCAGTTTTCAAGGAGCAGTCTGCACCTTAACTGGCACCCCCCACCTGCAAAGGCCTCTGTGGGCCCATTTCCACCACTGGTAATAAATTGAGATATAAGAACGTTCCAGCATAGGTGGGTGGTGAAAATATTCTTTGGGGTGCCAGGGCTAAGCCTGCCCTCCACTCACCCCACAGTGGTAGCTTCTGTCCGGCTGGGCTGGGCCCGGCTCCCCTTCCAGATGGTTGGCTCTCAACACTTGTAGATTCAGAGGAACCTGCCAGGAAGACCTGACATGTGCCTCTATATGTAGGCAGGGCCATATCCCTGCGATGCCATGCACCGTCCTCTCTCCTGGTACCCTGAATACAGGGTCTCAGGAGCTCCACCATCCCTTGGGACTCCCCTTCCTTTCTGGGACACCCCTTTCCATCCTTCATCTCAGAATCCCTCCTTCCCTCAGGACTGCACTTCCCCTGGGATTCCCCCATCACCTCAGAATCACCCCATTCCTTCCCCAGAAACTCTCCTTCTCTCCCAGTCCTTTCACAATCTTCTCCCCTTCTTCCTGTTGCCTCCAAATCTCTCCCCTCCTTCCAGGACTCCCTTCCCCCATCACCTCAGGCTCTCGTCCCGCACCCCCCCAGACTCTCCTTCCTTTCCTCCTCAGTCTCTCCCCACTTCCTGGACTCTTGCCCCCATCCCAGTGAACCTTTCTGGGAAGTGCCACTCAGGAGCTAGGAGCCAGCACCATCTGCCAGGAATCAAGTTTGCAGGTAGGGCCTTCTTCCCATGAAGGCCTGTCTGCCACACTGCCCTCCAGGGCCCTGGCACCGCTGGATGCAGGGCTTTACCTGCTGAGCTGGGTATGTGCACAGATGGCAGTGTGACTCAGAAAAATAGAGTGAGTAAGACTGAGCCCCCATTAGCCACTCACTGCCTATGCATCCTGGCCATATCCCTTCCTTCCCCCAACACATCCCTGATATGCCTTTCACCTCATGGGCTGTGGCAGATGGGATGTTGAGATAGCCATGCCAGCTCTATGCTTGCCCAGGGCCCCCTTAGTCCAGGAAGTCATTAGGGTGGCTTTACAGCCCCTTCATGCTTTCATAACAGAGAAACATCACATCACTGAAGTTGATCTTAAGGTCACATTTAGATTTTTTTCGAGGTATTTCTCCACTCAGCGTTGAAGTACTGTAAGGATCTGATACTTAAAAGGTACTTACGCATTTTCCCCCTCAGCATTGCAATGCCTAACCTGTCCCTGCCACCTCATGGAATCGTCAGCCCAGATTTAGGTGCCACATAGGGAGAGAGAGGGGCACCTGAGGAAGGGATCCTCAAAAGCCAGCTAGCTGAGTAGAGTGCCAACTAAGCTAACTGGGGGTGAAATGAAGAAGCAAGGGGAGGGGCTTCGGTCCAGATCCTTAGATATTTAGGTGCCTAACTCCCAATGACCTGGATCTTTTCCAGCTAGCTGAGAGGTAGGTATTTCCTTCCTAATCAATAAGCCTGGTGTTTAGGTTACTGGGAGAAGGGATTTGAATCCAGGTCTGCCATATTGTAGGGAAGACTGGGCTGGGATGTTGAACTTTGTTTGTTAGAGCTGTTCCACTTCATATAAATAGCTAAATATTTCTTGGAAGAGGGCTTGAACCTAGGTCTCCTACATTTTAAATTAGTGCCATTGCAGTTTTATAATAATCTTTTTGGATGTTTTTCTACATTTTCAAATATATTGATTTGAATTACACCACAGAATAAAAAGTGCACAGTGCTCATATATTATTTTTATTACAAAAATTTGTACTGTAAAAAAGATAAAATAGTATTTTTCAATTCACCTCATACAAGTACTGTAGTGCAATCTCTTTATAGTGAAAGTGCAACTTACAAATGTAGAATTTTTTTCACATAACTGCACTCAAACAAAACAATGTAAAACTTTCAAACCTACAAGTCCACGCAGTCCTACTTCTTGTTCAGCCAACCGCTAAGAAAACAAGTTTGTTTACATTTACAGGAGATCATGCTGCCCGCTTATTTACAATGTCACCTGAAGTGAGAACAGGCATTCTCATGGCACAGTTGTAGCCAACATTGCAAGGTATTTACATGCGAGATAAGCTAAATATTTGTATGCCCCTTTATGCTTCAACTTGTAAATTGCACTTGTTTATCTTTTTTACAGTGCAAATATTTGTAATCAATAATAAAATTGAGCACTGTACCCTTTGTATTCTGCATTATAATTGAAATCAATATTTGAAATGTAGAAAATATCCAAAAATATTTATAATAAATTTAAATTGGTATTCTATTAACAGTGCAATTAAAACTACAATTAATCACAATAAATTTTTTTGATTGTTTGACAGCCCTACTATCTAGCTTTCTCTCAATGCTTTAAGCATGCTCAGAGCTTAAAGAATCAGTCCCTGCTGACAAGATAGGCATTCTCCCCAGGGCCGGCACTGGACTCGCTGAGGCCTAAGGCAGAAACTAAGGAGCGGGTCCCCACCCTGCCAAAGCCCAAGCCTCACCACCTGGGGCTGAAGCTTGAGCCCAAGCCCCTCTCCCTCACTCATAACTTAGTTTCACAGCGGCCTCCTCTGATGTGGGGCCCTGGGCAATTGCCCTACTTTCTATGTCATAATGCCAGCCCTGATTCCCCCACCCACTTTGAGAATCCTACTTGGGGCCTCTTTTTCAGTAAGGGCTCACTAGCTGTGGGGCGGCACCAATGCTTAGGTGGCTTTTCAAATGCTGACAAGCAAAAAATTAAGGTGCTTACAGGCAGTGGCAGGCACAGGCATCCAAAAAGGCAGTTACCTAAATACCTATATGGATATGATCTTAAGTGACTTACAGGCTAAGTCACACTTTGAAAATGACTTAGGTATGTAGGAGCCTAAATCTTACTGAAAGTCAATGGGATTGTCACTTAGGCATTGCTCCGCTCAGCGTTGCAAGGCCTAAGCACCTTTAAATATCTTGGCCTAAGTGTGTTGGCTCCCAATCAGTGTTTGATTTAGAATGGTGCATTCAATAATTTTAACATTTAAATGACACCACCAAAGCTTGGAAGTTCATTAAGGGGGTCTCTTAGATGGGGCTTGAAAGCTGTTCCACACACACACTCCCAAATCTAACGGATAGTGAAGTCCGTAGAATTTCACCAGACTTATTCTAGTGTGAGATCAGCATTTGGCTCAATTGATTCTATTCCCTAGGCATTTAACATTTAATACTCATATTTAACCAACTTTGGCCCTATAATTGAGAAAAATGTGAAGTTTTGCATAAAGCCTGCATTTTGTTATTTTGCCTACCGTGAAATAAGTTATCAAATTTTAAAATCTGATGCATAGTCTCAGGAACTGAGATGAGTTTAATTTATTAAGTTTCAATCTTCTTAAACCCACAGAGAGATTTTAGACAGCTAGATTTCAGTTCAAGTTTTATTTGTATACAAAAATATATTAAAAGCATTAAAGTTTCCAACTATATAAAATTACAAATATATTTTCATACATTTTAATTTAAAATTGCTTTTAAGCTATATTTTAAAGAAAAAATATAGTATCAGCACATTTAAGTTATCTGATCCTGCCTGCTGCAAAGTAACAAAACTGATGTCATCAGTTAAATGCTTAGAGAAGGTGACTATTGTTATGTTCAGAAGATGAATATGCTGGATGGCAAAGCTGACAGTTGTCAGACATGGCAGCGGCTTTCAGTGATCCATAGCATTAGGTCTTCGTTGCACCTTTCAAGGAATTATCTGTAGACAGGGATGATGCCAAAAATCCCTTTGTTTCACATACCTGTAAACATGAAAGATGAGAGATCCCAAATACTACACTTAACAAGATGATTTTTCACTGACAAAATGTCATATCTGATGTCCCGTTTCTTAAACTGTCTGCTGTTTAACTGACGTGAAAGGGGAGAAAGCCAAAATATATATATATACAGAAACCAAAAAGTTATAAAGATTGTAAAGGTTTAAGAAAATCACTGTTTTAACATGTGTCTTAGGTATCCAAAGGCATCTGCACAAGTGTAGGTTGTTGCATAACCTCAACTATATAGTAGAACTCAAAATATGTGATAGTAATATAAGACTGAAGTTGGCCTTTTTCACTGCATTACAGAGTCAAAGATAAAGTTGGCATGTGAAATTAGAGGTGGTTACATGGTGAATGAATAAGACAGGGTTGAAAAACCATGGACCATTGGCTTATTACAATGCACTATATAGCGGCAGCAGGGGGCATTCACCCTCTCAACTTGCCCTGCATTAGGAAATAGATAATTTAATGAAGTCAGTATGAAACAGGCAGCCCAAGAAAATCACCTGCAATACAGCTGTGAAAGCCCTTGCAGCAAAAACCCAAAGAAAAGGTTGTATCAGACTCTCCTTTTTGGGTTTCGGTCTTCCTTGAATACCAAATTTCCTGACTCTCTGCCCTTCTGAAAAGAGTCTACAGATTAATCAAATTTAATCTCACTGGGAAAGAATGGATAGCTCTAGAGTGGATCCTTTGCAAAAGAGAGTAAATAAGAAAATACTTAAAATACGTGAAACTAGGCCAGAATAAAGATACAAGTGAGAAGACAGCAAGGGCTAAACACAAATAAGCCAGATCGTAACACAAGTTTACGATCATAAAAGAAGTTGTCTTGAGTTAAACTCAAGGCAAATCAACTAAGGCTTAAAAACTACAAAGAAGGGGAAACATAAAGGATTTAAAAAACAAACAAACTAACAATGTGTGTTACATCTTTCATTCTTTGTCTGTACTGTCTATTTAGGCCCCAGGGGGCTCACCACTCTGTTTGCAAGCAAAGGAATACAAGACCCAATGAACAACACAGGCAAACTGTGAGAAGGGGAATAGATGTAACACAATAGTTAAAAAGAGAAGTGTTTTTCCATAGCCTGATGAAGAGCCAAAGAATAGTGTAACTGAACAACAGATTGTCAAGTAGTGACAAATTTGGTCTATATTTAATGGAGACTAGATCAACTGATTTTTTTGATTATTTTTTTTTAAATTTAAAGTATGAGGCATGGATTTCCTTTCCATAATCATTTTGTAAAGACAGTGACAGCAGTCTAATATTTACATTTATACCAGTCATTCACAGTTACTGGCCAGTTATTGAGACTTACAGGACTATGAAACACAAACCTGTTTTTTCACTGTGTTGAATCAGTTTTTGAAGAACTCTTGCTTGCATAATAGGTGCACTGTCAAAGCAACTTCATGATATATGGTTTGTTTTATGTTCCAAAAATGCTATATGTAAGAAAGTGTTAGTCCAAATTAAGTTCAATTTGGCTGCTAAAAAGTGGGAATATATACAAGGAGAGAGGGGAGGGGAGGGGATAAATGAGAGCGTCTATGTAGCACATGATCACACTATCAGACAGGAAAAACAGACTAAGGAGACCTAAAAGTACAATACATGGACAAAGGCAGATCTGTCCCCATGTTCTACCCCATTACTTCTCCCACAACAAAAGACACAAAGAACTCTAATATTCTATGTTAAAATACTGTTTCCATCCCCCAACCCCATCTCTGTTGATATTCTCTACTGTAAATACTTTGACTTCCATCATTTTTAAGATAGCACACACAGTGAATCTACTTACTTGCTAATGTCCTGTCAAGATCAGCAATAAAGTCTTCTAGTTCTTTTGTGTCTCCAAGTTTTGCTGCAAAATAAGAGAGTAAGGTCAGCACTCCTTATAATAAAGGTCATTAGAAACCACTTGAATTTTGAAGGACAACTCCCAACATTATTTCCAGTAGTATCTAATCTCTTCTTGATTATTTTCAGAGAGGGATCCTTGACCTCTTCCTTTAATAGTCCTACTGCAATGTCCAAATGCTTCTGAGAAAAGATTGTCCTGATATCTGGCCTAAAATTTTGATTCCCTTACATGCATCCGACGAAGTGGGTATTCAGCCACGAAAGCTCATGCTCCAATACGTCTGTTAGTCTATAAGGTGCCACAGGACTCTTTGCTGCTTTTACAGATCCAGACTAACACGGCTACCCCTCTGATATTATTTAAGGGAATTATTCACATGATGATATTAGAGCAAAACTAATTTTGTTTCCTTAAAAATTAGAACTTAAGCTTTTTCCATCACTCTTATTGTCCACTGCTTTATGTATATGTATATTTATGTATAAATTCTAGTATTCTGGCCAATCCAGTTTTTTTAATATTGCAAGTTGCTTCTATCACTTCCTTCTAGAGACTATTCCACAATTAAACCTTGCTCTCAGAAACAGCTTCTGGATAGTCAGTGTAATTCTTAGCTGAGTCTCTGCTGCCAGCTTAATTGGATGCCATTACTTCTCATTATTACCCCCTAGTACCAAGTTAAATAGTTAATTCTTCTCTTTGTTATTTACAGCCTTCTGGTATTTGTAAGATTATGTCCTCACCTCCTCTTAGACGGCTTAATCAAACTGTACATATATAGCTTTTTATCTTTCCTCCTAAGTAAATCCCTCCACATTCCCTGAAATGGGTGCTCAGTTGCACAGCCTTAATATTGCCTTAGCTTAGGGTCTGGCTACAGTGGAGAGTTGCAGGGCTGGTGATGAGGTTACGGTGCTGCAACTTACTCTGTGTCCACACTTGCAAGGCACAGCCAGCGCTGCAACTCCCTGGCTGAAGCACTGGCTGTACACCTGGTCTGCTTGGGGTGTAATGATTGCAGCGCTGGTGATGCAGCGCTGCTCGTCAAGTGTGGCCACCAAAAGCGCTTTTATTGGCCTTCAGGGTATTAAGAGGTATCCCAGAATTCCTGTCCACAACAAAATGGAAGAATGGCTGAACTACAAGCTCCCCGGACCTACTTATCTAAAAAA
>NC_133769.1:309130026-309132430 GCF_003597395.2 Chelonoidis abingdonii | reverse complement strand
TAACCAAGGCTTGTGGAAGCCAGAGTGTGACTGGCAGGCTACTTGGATCAGAGCTGCTGGATCAGGTCTGTAGCTATACGCAAACACTCAGGGTGCGACTTGCATGCTGGCAGGCTGTTTGTGAGCAGCCCAGTGGGAGCTACAACAGCAGAGAATTGTGAGGCATCCAAGGTTGTGGGGCAGTTGGTGACAACCCCTCACTGGTCTGGATTGCACCCCAGAATGTGACAGTAGGTCTCCATACATGTATACAGATAATATAAATGAAGGTGGGCAAAACACTTTAGCAAGTACATTAGAACCTCAGACTTACGACACCTTGGGAATGGACATTGTATGTAACTCTGAACAAAATGTTATGGTTGTTCTTTCAAAAGTTTACAGCTGAACGTTGACTTAATATAGCTTTGAAACTTTACTATGCAGAAGAAAAATGCTGCTTTTAACCATCATAATTTAAATGAAATGAGCACAGAAACAGTTCTTTACCTTGTCAAATCTTTTTTTTAAACTTCCCCTTTATTTATTAGTAGTTTACATTTAACCCAGTACTCTACAGTATTTGTTTTTTTCTTTCTTTCTTTTTTTTGGGTGGGGCAGAGGGGGGTGTCTCTGCTGCCTGATTGCGTACTTCAGCTTCCAAATGAGGTGTGTGGTTGACCAGTCAATTCGTAACTCTGAGGTGCTACTGTATGTGAAAGCTCTGTGTAGCATGAATATATGCCTGTTCCTTTCATTGGCTTAGAGTATATCTACCCTTAAGTTAAGAGAGTGCTTCCCAGCATGAACAGATTGATCCATGCTAGCTCTGCTCATTCTACCGCCTTAAAATAGCTGCGTGACATGGCAGCATGGCTCAGGTTAGCCCCTTGAGTAAAAACCCACTCAGCCCCACTGGGTATGTAACCCACTAGCTGGACCACTTTGGCCACTCTGCTATTTTTAGCATGCTAGCACGAGCAGCGCTAACACAGGTCTGCCTATCCGCACTGGGAAGCATACTCCCAGCCGCAGTGCAGACATCACTCTTCAGAAAAGACGTAAGGTAACTCAAGTCATCTTCGCTCAAGTTAAGGCCTCTCAAGTTAGCCTAGATCAAGTGAGAGCAGTGACACTGCAAAGAGTGATTGTGTCAGCAGCTGACAAGTTAGGCTACAATTTAAGTTAGCACATCTGCCATGACAGGCCAGACAACTCACATTAAAAGCACCCTTGCACTCAAGTTAAGCATTTTGGGTACATTTAAGTTGTAACATGAGTTAACTCTTCAGTGAAAATAAACTCATTCAAGGAAGTATTTAGTAAACCAAATCACAAGTTTAGATCAGCCAAAAACTAATGTTTCCTTTAATGCTGTAGATTCACAGCTAATAGAGTTGGCAGGCCCACCTGTGAACCACTGGTTATTGCAGACATTGCACCTAATGTGCCATTGTGTTTAGCACAGATACTAGTAGGACTTATGTTTGAAGTAGTCTTAATACTAACACTCAGGAGCTTATTCACATCTTAAATATCAGTAGATTAACATTTTACAGAGTTGAGTCTGCACCACTCAGAATTCAGAAGAAACTTAAACACTTAAAGTTACTATGAGATTTACCTTTACAAGGAGTTATTGCTGGAGATGGTAAAGTAGGAGTTGGAACTGACATTGTTGGAGAGTTAAGTTTTTCATCACTGAAGCTAAAACTGTTTCTGTAGAGTGAATCTGCACCTGTAAGACAAATTCTAAGTATTAAAAATTAAGACCAATGCCTATGGCAAGTTTATAACAGTAACAAAACAAAAAAAAATGTAAACATCAAAGGTGGAGTTTGGGGGTGCATTGCCCCCTCCCCCAAATTGCAAGCCTCAGGCTGGCAGCCATAGTGTGCAATGCAATGAGTTCAGCAGAGGAGAAAGGAGATGTGTTGCTCCCAGCTTGTGCCCCTGAGCAGGGAGTCAGAATTTTGTTTATAAACAGACTGATTAACAGGTGATTATGATAAGAAAGGGCTGTTGGGATGTTTCCTAAAGTTAAATGATCTGTTCCAAGTTTGGTGCAGTGCAAAAAGTAAGTAGCCTAAATGATAGAAAGTAATTGTAGGTGGATAGAAAACTGGCTAAATCATCACACTCAATGGGTAGTGATCAATGGCTCCATGTCTAGTTGGCAACCGGTATCAAGCGGAGTGCACCAAGGGTCGGTCCTGGAGCCAGTTTTGTTAAATATCTTCATTTATGATCTGGAGGATAGCGTGGACTGCACAATCAGCAAGTTTGCAGATGACACTAAACTGGGAGAAGTGGTAGATATGCTGGAGGGTAGGGATAGAATACAGAGGGACCTAGACAAATTAGAGGATTGGGCCAAAAGAAATCTGATGAGGTTCAACAAGGACAAGTGCAGAGTCCTGCACTT
>NC_133769.1:309030113-309127214 GCF_003597395.2 Chelonoidis abingdonii | reverse complement strand
ACCAATGTGGACCCCAGAACAAATGGATATGAACTGGTCATCAACAAGTTTAAGCTTGAAATTAGATGAAGGTTTCTAACCATCAGAAGAGTGAAGTTCTGGATCAGCCTCCCAAGGGGAGCAGTGGGGACAAAAAACCTATCTAGCTTCAAGACTGAGCTTGATAAGTTTCTGGAGGGGATGGTATGACAGGATTGCCTACAATGGCGCATGGCCCATCGGTGGCTGCCTGTAACAAAAATCCCCAATGGCTGGAGAAGGGACATGAGAGGTGGAGGGCTCTGAGTTACTACAGAGAATTCTTTCCTGGTATCTGCCTGGTGGGTTTTGCCCACATGCTCAGGGTCTGACTGATCACCATATCTGTGGTCAGGAAGGAATTTTTCCCCAGGTCAGATTGGCAGAGACCTTGGGGGGTTTTCACCTTCCTCTGAAGCACGGGGCATGGGTCACTTGCACATTTAAACTAACATAAATGGTGAATTCTCTGTAACTTGAAGTCTTTAAACCAGGTCCCTGCAGCCTGCACCACTTCCTGCAGCTCCCGTTGGCCGGTAACGGCAAATCACGGCTACCTGAAGCTGCGGATTACCCTGATGGGCCACGTGCGAAAGGTTGCCAACCCCTGCTTTAAACCATGATTTGAGGACTTCAGTAACTCAGCCAGAGGCTACAGTTCTATTACAGGAGTGAGTGGATGAGATTCTGTGGCCTACAATGTGCAGAAGGTCAGACTAGATGACCATGATGGTCCCTTCTGACTTTAGTAAGAGTATCTGAGTAAGAATATAAATTAAGGTTTTAAATCTAACCAGTGTCCCTTAAGTGACTTGCCACGAGATGTCAGAACTGGCATCTCTCCCTGCCGGCCCCAGCACGGACCTGCCACAGCTGGCAGAGAGGAGCCCCTCCCTCAGCCCAGCCCAGCACCACGGGAGCTGCCGCAGCTGGGGAGAGGGCTGGGGGGAGTTCTCTCTCCCCACCACAGCCCCAGAGCAGCTTGCACCCCAACCCCCTCATCCCCAGCCGCACGCCACAGCCCATGCCCCACTGCACCCTAACTCTCTGCCCCCAGCCCTAAACTCCCTCCCACACCCAGAATCCCTCATCCCAGGCCCCACCCCAGAGCCTTCACCCCTAGCTAGAGCCCACACCCCCTGCCCCAACCTTGTGCCCCCTCCTGCACCCCAAACCCCTCATCCCCAGCCCAACCCCAGAGCCCTCATCCTGGAGCCCTCTGCCCCAGCCCTCAGCCCCCTCCCACACTCTGAACCCCTCGGGCCCACCCCCACCACATGAATGTTGTTATGTGCACCAATATGAAGGTGCACCTCTATACTGGTGCACGTAACAAAAATACCATTCTGCACATGGATGTAAAAAATAAGAGGGAACACATTAGTATTAGAGATGAGTGGGTCTAATATTTATTTATTTTTCTTTCTTGATATAGGAATTAGATACAGTGCTCCTCTCAGATAATTTCTAAGTTATCTGCCAAAAAACAAGAGTTTTCAGTTGCTTAAGTAGCCCCTGGAATTACAATTAAAGTTGACCCCCCCCCCAAAGAAAAATCTGAAATGGCACCCCTGCAGGCAGGCACGGAATTTGCCACACACACACAGGCATCCCCGTTGGCCTGACTGGATCTTCCCCTCCTTAAATATAGATGTCAAACTACACATATGGTAAATGTCTGCACTCTCAGACAAATAATTTCTGGAAGAAGCATTAGACACAGTCCAGAATAAGCACGGGAGAGAGAAATGTCACAGTGTTCCAAATTTATCCCTTGTGTAATTCCATCAAATTCAGTAGTTACCCAACCTCATTTGAAGTCCTCATGTGCCCTGCCTGATTCACAGTGGCCAGAAAAAAATGTTAGATTGAACTGTTTTAAAAATACCATTAAAAAACATGTAGTAAACTACGCCCCACTAAAGCAGGGTCAGGGTGTAACACTGCAATTGCAATGTCAATGCTGAATAAATGCAAAATTACGTTGAGAGCAGAGGTGCACATCAGCCACTCTTATTAGCAACAGCCGCTTCTGACACTTCACACAATCTGATCACCATAGGGGAGTGAAATGTCATTTGTTCCTACCTCTTGACAAATTTCTTCTCCCTCTTTCTGCCTAATCTACTCTACCTTTCTTCAAAGCTCATCTATAAACATCTCATTTCCTTTGCCTATAATTCTTTATATTGTTCCCTCTGCTTTTTTAGATCTTGTGTCTTTGGATATATTTTTTTAATATAGTTCTTTTATACAGGGCTCTGAGATGCCAACCCTATGATACCTCCTCCAAAGATGATATTCTGCACTCTTATTTTATGACTTGGGGAAAAAGGCTGAATGTGTTACAGAAAAGCAATAGATCTAATCCCCTTATAAATGTTATTTGGTTCGGGATGTGAGGCAAAGCTTTTAATTTTTTTCAAAAACATCAACACTTCTCTGAGGCCAGGGGACCTGTGCCTCTTTTCATAATAATGGTCCCATGACACCCAGTTCTTGAAAAGTATTATTCATGGTTCCAGTGAATGGAAGAGTTGTTATTGTGTTGAAGAAACCAAGAGCTGCCAGCTCCCACATTAGGAGCCAACAACTTGAAAAATGTAGTTCTACAAAACTAACATTTTAATCTGAATTCAGTAATACACTTCATTTAATTAGGACATCTCCCAGGAGACAAATTTAAACCTCATTATGCTTTAGGCCAATGGCTGCTGCTCAGTGCAGATGGTGATTCTGCTTAAGTGGGATGCCTACAGATGGTTTAGTTGTGCTTGTTTTTTAGTGTTTCCCTGGGCATGACTGCACTACAAGCACTACAGTGCCACTGCTGCAGCTACACTGCTGTAGCATAGACACTTGCTAAAGCAACAGAAGGGGGTTTTATGTCACTGTAGTAAATCCACGTCCATGAGAGGTAGTGGCTGAAGATCCTATGAAGAATTTTTCTGTTGACTTATTTGCATCGATGGTGGAAGTCAGGCCAACCTAGCTATGTCACACAGGGCACAAAATTTTTCACAGCCCTGAACAATGTAGCTAGGTCAATCTAAGTTTTAGGTGCAGACCAGGCCTAAATCTCATGCTGGTTCTGTCTGCTTGCTCCTCTCATGGTAGCTTTAACTCCCTCCTCTGCTGAGGTACATGCAGAGAAAACACATGGAGGGCTCCCAGCATATTTGCTTGCTCCTCTTCTACCAGCTACATATTCCTAGTGTCTCACAGCTGCCACCTCAGTTCCTATTCAAGGTAGACAAGGCCTCCTACCAACTCCATAGGCTTATCCAGCAATGCAGTGCAACAGGCTCACCACAGTTCTCTCCAGACAGCAGCATTCAAACAATATATGTTAAGTGGGAATGCAGCTTACCAGCATGAAAGTCATTTTCAGGGCTTCCCCATTCAAAAGACTAGGGATAGTTGCTTATCTCTAGCCCACTTTTATGATCTCAGTTTGACTTCTTCACTCCTATACTTCCACCCCAACTTTTCCAAATCAAATGCAATCCACCTGAAATGTCACAGTTGTGATTA
The DNA here is from genome assembly GCF_003597395.2 of Chelonoidis abingdonii. Lineage (NCBI taxonomy): Eukaryota > Metazoa > Chordata > Testudines > Testudinidae > Chelonoidis > Chelonoidis abingdonii. Next base: position 309,123,662 of record NC_133769.1, on the reverse strand, counting down.
GAGAAGAGTTTTGAGATGCTTGCAGCAATATTCTAAATGCACTATTTAAAAGGTGGTCCCTCAGACACCTTTTTTAAAGTTATCCAATCTAAAAAAAAATCCAGTTGACATCACTCCTCTAATTATGAGAGTCTTTCTGATGTTGTACTGTACATCAAGTAAGGCCCAATAGGTTGTAAGTCACATTTAAAAACATTACGTTTCCTCCTGAGATCAGTCTGTAGACAAAAAGTTTCAACTAAAACAACATTTTTATAGCCAAGTTACATGCACCATGAGTAGGATATTTACAGTGGAAGATACAGACAACTTTAACTATGGCAGCATAAACATTGGCATTATAATAAAGTCGAATAACTCACAGCACCTCAAATAAACAGCACTGAGGCCAAGAGTCTAGTCTATTGAAACACCGGTGAAGAAGAATGCCCAAATACATCTCTACCTCGATAAAATGCTGTCCTCGGGAGCCAAAAAATCTTAACGCATTATAGGTGAAACCGCGTTATATCGAACTTGATTTGATCCGCTGGAGCACTCAGCCCCGCCCTGCCCGGAGCGCTGCTTTACCGCATTATATCCAAATTCGTGTTATATCGGGTGGCATTATAACGGGGTAGAGGTGTACCAATGCTTTCAGTACACTACAGTTGGAAAGAATACCACAACTAATTTCAAGCAATTTTGTTTTAAAGCTTTTAGAACCAGTTGAATTGAATGAGGTATATGTATTTTTCAAATAGTCCTCATTGTAGTATCCTGTCACTACATATAATGATAGAGGATATTTCAAACCAGGGCTTAAAGCATTTCAACTCACAAGTGTCTGTTCAGTTTATAGGTAACTAGATCGAATAACATGCCCCTTTTGCTGAATACTTGCAAGGGAAATTTGGAATAAATTAAGTAAGCTTTAATTAAGGAGTAGCTTTAGTAGTTTGTAAATTGATCTAGAGCTATTCGCACAATTATTTTTCTTTATAAATATATACTGATCTGAATTTTTAACAACTCTGTTTGACTGATAAAAATTATAAAACAATTTCTGTAGTATTCTCTCTCCATTTTCCAAGCAAAGTACTGACAACCCATTCTGCAGTGGTTACTAACTAGAGCTGGTTGGAACATTGTCACCAAAATATACTGTTTCACGGAGCTGTATTGGCTTCTACAGAGCTTTAAGGGTTTGGGGGTCTAGCGCAACGAGAGAAAAAGAGATTTTGCATAAACATTTTAAAGATTTTGTTTTTGTTCCCAAACAGAGCAAAATCAAATTTTTAAACCTCAAAAGTTGCCACAAAATGGAATTGTCATCCTCCAGTCATCTCAAGTACTATCATGGCTTGTTTCTTCATTAAGAGTTCAAGTTTGATCATTCTCAGCAGGTGAAAATACACCTGTCCATTCACTGGTGGAAAGTCAAGTTACTGGTCAGATGAATGCATTTCTCCTACCTTGAAAACCATCCTAGCCATTTTAGGCAAAGCATTGTTAGTATTGATTCAGATTCCAAGGTTAGAAGGAACCATTGTGACCATTTAGTCTTACCTCCTGTATAACAACTTTCCCAAAATAATTCCTAGAGCATATCTTTGGAAAAACATCCAATTTTGATTTACAAGTTGTCAGTGGTGGAGATTCCACCACAACCCTTGGTAAATTGTTCCAAAGGTCAGTTACTTTTACTGTTATTTCAGTCTGAATTTGTCTAGCTTCACCTTCCAAGCATTGGACTGTGTTTTACCTTTCTCTGCTAGACTGAAGAACCCATTATGACATATTTGTTCCCCAGGTAGATGCTTTAGACTATAATCAAGTCACTCCCTAACCTTCTCTTTGTTAAACTAAATACACTGAGTTCCTATCAGGCATATTTTCTAATTCCTTTAATCATTCTTGTGACTCTTTTCTAAACCTTCTCCTATTTTTCAACACCCTTCTTGAACAGTGGACATCTGAACTGGACGTGGTATTCCTGCAGCAGTCACACCAGTGCCAAATACAGAGGTAAAATAACCTCTCTGCTCCTACTTGGGATTCCCCTGTTTATGTATTTATAGCAGAATAGCCACTTACCGAGACCTAGTCACTGTGACACAGAGACCCCTTAGCAAAGGGTCCCCTGTTCTTTGTAAACAACTTTTGTCTCAGACCTGACAAACTCACGACACCAAACATGGCTAGCAGAGTATTTATCCATAAGAGGTATCATGTAAGGTATCTACAGAAAGCTCTTGTTAACCCGCAAGGCATAGACATGACTAGCATAGCCCAATGGAGAGTGCTTGAGTGGCTGAAAGGCTGGTGGTGTTAGGAGCTGATACCCTGTTACTACTCCTTCATGTTGAGGGCAGGGGCTAACAAGGTGACCCAGAGTCCTGGGTACCCAGAGATCTGTCACAGTCACTTTGCAGGCATCCTGGCTTTGTGAGCCTCCTCTTGCAGGCCCCTTAAGCATTTCACACAGTTTCTGGTGTGGCTCGCAGCACCCCTAACTGGGGCTCGTTTAACATCAAATAGAGTTCACCGTCTTCAGAGTCCATAATCACAAAATAATCCAAACATTCCTCAATGACTCCCCAATAACAAGTTCATACTCAGAATTCTACTAGAATTCTTTAAGGGGGTCAACAAATATGTGGACAAGAGTGATCCAGTTGATATAGTGTATTTGGACTTTCAGAAAGCATTTGACAAGGTCCCTCACCAAAGGCTCTTAAGCAAAGGAAGCTGTCATTGGATAAGAGGGAAGGTCCTCTCATGGATCAGTAACTAATTAAAAGATAGGAAACAAGGGAGAGGAATAAATGGTCAGTTTTCAGTGCAGAGAGGTAAGTAGCAGAATCCCTCAAAAATCTATACTGGGACCAATGCTGTTCAATATATTATATTCATAAATTATCTGGTAAAAGGAATAAACAGTGAGGTGGCAAAGTTTGGAGATAACTCAAAATAGTTAAGTCCAAAGCAGACTGTGGAGAGTTACAAAGGGATCTCACAAAACTGGGTGACTGGGCAATACAATGGCAGATGAAATTCAATGTTGATAAAAGCAAAGTAAAAACAATCCCAAACATACATACAAAATGCTGGGGTCTAACTTAGCAGTTACCACTCAAAAGAGATCTTGGAGTAACTGTGGATAATTCTTGGTGCTTGAAACCAAGCACCAAGCTCAGTGTGTGCTGGCAGTCAAAAAGCTAACAATGTTAGGCATCATTAGGAAAGGGATAGATAATAAGAGAAAATATACTATATAAATCCATAGTATGACCACAACTTGAATGCGTGCAGTTCTGGTCACATCATCTCAAAAAAGATGCATTGGAATTGGAAAAGGTATGGCGAAGGGTCACAAAAATGATTAAGGATATGGAAAAGTTTTCATATGAAGAGAGATTAAAAAGACTAAAAGCAGCAAAGAGTCCTGTGGCACCTTATAGACTAACAGACATATTGGAGCATGAGCTTTTGTGGGTGAATACCCACTTCGTCGGATGCATGTAGTGGAAATTTCCAGGGGCAGGTATACATATGCAAACAAGAAGCAGGCCAGAGGTAACGAGGTTAGTTCAATCGGGGAGGATGAGGCCCTCTTCCCAGCAGTTGGTGTGAAAACCAAGAGAGGAGAAACTACTTTTGTAGTTGGCAAGCCATTCACAGTCTTCATTTAATCCTCAGGACTCTTTGCTGCTTTTACAGATCCAGACTAACATGGCTACCCCTCTGATATTAAAAAGACTAGGACTGTTCAGCTTGGAAAAGAGGCAGCTAAGGGTGGGATATGATAGAGATCTATAAAAGAATGAACAGTGGGAAGAAAATGAATAAGAAAGTGTTATCTACCCCTTCACGTAACACAAAAACCAAGGGTCACCCAAAGAAATTAATAGCCAGCAATTTAAAACAAACAAAAGGAAGTACTTCTTCACACACACACAATCAACCTGTGGAATCCATTGCCAGGGATGTTATGAAGGCCAAAAGTATAACTGGGTTCAAAATATAATTAGAGAAGTTCATGGGGGATAGATCCATCAGTAGCTACTAGCCAAGGTGGTCAGGGATGCAACCCCATGCTCTGGATGTCCTTAAGCCTCTGACTGCCAGAGGCTGAGAGGGAATGATGGGATGGATCACTCAATAATTGCTGTGTTCTGTTCATCCCCTTGAAGCATCTGGCATCAGACACTGTTGGAAGACAGGACACTGGACTAGATGGACCATTGGTCTCACCCCCTATAGCCATTCTTATGTAATTCAACAGTTCATACTTAGCTCTTGTTCTGCTGCCACACCTAGAGCTCATCCTCTGTCAGTGTGCTCCACCTAAAGCCACAAGTCCTAGCACTTTTTCACTGGTGCTAAGCTCATTTGGTTTGGCTTCCTTCTCGTGTCAGTGTCTCCCTTGTTATGAGGAAGAAGACAGTCTATATACTGCCCTCCTCCACAGAGCTCCTTTTGACTGGCTGGAAGAGAGGGGAGCCCTGCTCCACCCTACACAACAGGGCTCCTGATCCTTGGCCCTTAAAGGAACAGTGTCCTGGGGTTTCTGCCCCCTGCCCTCCATCCCCTCACCCAGGATCCAACTCGTAAATCCCCAAGACAGCTTCCTCTCTTCCACAACCATGCTATTTTCTGGTCTTTTGTTCATTCCAAGACCTGGAATGGGGCCTTCTGGGCCCCTTTTAAGAGTAAAGGTCTAGTACACCCCACTACAGTATCCAAGGATCGCATTAGCCCTTCTGCCCACAGTGTCACCCTGAGAGCTGATGTTCAGCTGATTATCCACGATAACTTCCAAATCTTTTACAGAATCCCTGCTCCTTAGGATAGAGTCCCCCATCCCTTAAATATGACCTACATTATTTGTTCCTAGATGTATACATTTATATTTGATCATATTAAAACACATGTTGTTTGTTTGCACCCAGTTTACCAGATATCTCTGCAACCGAGACCTGTCCTTTTCATTAACTATGACACCTCCAATTTTTGCAAACTTTATCAGTGATGATTTTGTGTTTTCTTCCATCTCAATGATAAAAATGCTAAACAGCCTAGGGCCAAGAACTGATCCATACAGCAGCCTGCTGGAAATGCACTGCTTGATAATGATTCCCTGTCCACAATTACATTTTGAGACCCATCAGTTAGCCAGTTTTTAATCCATTTAATGTGTGTCATGTTAATTTTATACAATTCTAGGTTTTTAATCAAAATGTCAGGTGTACCAAGTCAAATGCCGTACATAAGTCTGGTTATATTACATCAACACTATTATGGTTATCAACCAAACTTGTAATCTCAATTAAAAAAATATATCAAGTTAGTTTGACAAGATCTGTTTTCCATAAACCCATGTTGATTGGCATTAATTATAGTACCCTCCTCTAATTCTTTATTAACTGAGTCCCATTCAACCACTCCATTCTGTTGCCTTGGACTGATATCAGACTGACAGGCCTATAATTAACCTGCATCATCCCATTTACCTTATTCAAACGTTGGCACACTAGTTTTCTTCCAGCTTTGTGCAACTTCCCCAGTGTTCTAAGACTTATTGAAAATCAACAGTAAAGTCTAGCCCACTCATCAGGCAGCTCCTTTAAAACTCTTGTTCAGATAAGTTACCCGGACCTTCTGATTTAAAAATATCTGATTTTAGTAGCTGCTATTTAACATCCTCTGGAGATACTAGGGCAGGGATTGGCAACCTTTGGCACGTGCCTCACCAGGGTAAGCACCCTGGCGGGGTGGGCCACTTTGTATATCTGCCACATCCGCAGGTTTGTCCGATCTCGGCTCCCACTGGCCACCGTTCACCACTTCAGGCCAATGGGGGCGGCAGGAAGCAGTGCGGGCCGAGGGATGTGCTGGCCGCGGCTTCCCGCCTCCCCCATTGGCCTGGAGTGGCGAACTGCAGCCAGTGGGAATCGCGATCGCCCGAACCAGCAGACGCAGTAGGTAAACAAACCGTGGGCAAAAGGTTGCCGATCCCTGTACTAGGGAATGGAAAGAGTGTTATCAGAATCAGATGATATCATGTCATCTGTTTTTTTCCCCAAATACAGAACAGAAAAATGTATTGACCATTTCAGCCTTTTCTGAGTTATTATTGATGATTCTACATTTCCATCTAGTAATGGACCAACAACATAGTTCAGATTTTTTTTTATTTCTAATATACTTAAACTCATTCTTACAGTCCTTCACTCTGCAGGCCACAGATTTCTCCTTGTGTCCCTTTGCATCTCTTATAAATCAGAAGCTTAGAACTGTAGAAAGCTTATATTTATTACAATCGACTTCTCATTTCTTCCATTTGTTATGTATTATTTTTATATTATGAAATATCAGCCTTTGTTTAGTCTGGATGTAGGATAGAGAAATGGCTGGGATAACAAAGCTTCAATATTTGCCTACCCCTAAACATCCTCTCCAGGGCAGTTTGTGTATTTTGTGCATCGTTCAAAAGACACACTCCAGAAAGGGTGTAAGCCTTAAAACCCTCACCACCACCACCCTGAAGCAGCATTCCCAACACATCCTGATACCCACTTTGGCACATGGCCAGTGGGAGCCACGATCAGCCAAACCTGCGGATGCGGCAGGTAAACAAACCAGCCCAGCCCACCAGGGGGCTTACCCTGGTGAGTCGCATGAGAAAGGTTGCAGATCCCTAAGCTAGAGGCTGATGTCAAAGTTCTATCGCATGGTTGCTCCCACCCATGCCACACACTCCTAGCTGTGACGTCCGACTTATCACTAATTATTATTATGGCTTTCTAGTTTTATTCCTCTGGCAAATCAGTGTTTGTTAAATTATGATCCCTGAGCAACTATCTTTTAAGAAGTAACCCAGTAAAAGTCTTTGCCATTTTATAAAGCTGCCAGCTGAACCTAAGTCAGTCTATTCAGTTGATATACTTAGAATAAGATGAAGAAATAGCTGCAAAATGAAGGGTTTGGAGTATGGGTGGGTTGTACTTTGGTGAAATAATTCAAGGTTCTCACTGGCCTTTGCTGTCCCAGAACACAGTTAAACCTCAAAGCATAAAAGCCACTGCAAGGCCATGTAAATATACAATATTCCTATGAGATAAACAATTGAAACTTTCTGGATAGTAATTAGCTGAAAAAAGAAATCTTCAGACCTTCCTTTTTATAACAGGCAATGATATATTCAAATATTTTATAAAAATAATATTCCTCACAGTATTGTAGAAGAGGCAACTTAGGGTAAGATTTTCAAAAGTGCTTAGTGATGGCCTAGCATTGCTCCCATTGAAATCGAGGGGACTTTTTACCAACACTGAACATTTTTTAAAATCTCATCCCTAAAGTTTTCACACAGGAAATTTTAAAGCTTAATTTTAAAGCCTCTTTAAATCATATATTTATTATTATGCAGTTCAAAGGCTCAAAGCTTTTACTCACAGGTTGCACAGCTCAGCCCCTACTCAACCTTAACTGCTCTAGAAGTCCTTGATTTTTTTAAAAAATGAAGTCAAATACTTAATAGTTCTAATGCTGCAGTTAAAAATGAATGTTAATAAGTCTTGGAAGAAATAGAGCTGTCACAATCAGAGAGAGCACTATTTACTTTGGACATAAACATGCTCACACTTTACTGCATTGTTTACTCTATCACCCTTCTGCTCCACATGCTGACATGCTAAACCAAGGGTAGGCAACCTATGGCATGTGTGCCAAACATGGCACACCAGCTGATTTTCAGTGGCACTCACCTGGCCACCGGTCTGGGGAGCTATGCATTTTAATTTAATTTTAAATGAATCTTCTTAAACATTTTAAAAACCTTATTTACTTTACATACAACAATAGTTTAGTTATATATTATAGATTTATAGAAAGAGATCTTCTAAAAACATTAAAATATATTACTGGCAAGCGAAACCTTAAATCAGAGAGAATAAATGAAGATTCGGCACACCACTTCTGAAAGGTTGCCGACCCTTGCTCTAAACAAAAAAAACCAAACCAAAACAAAAAAGGTGGGAGGCAAACCTGAGACAGCTTGCACAACCTGTGCTTGAAGATTTGAAGAACTCCAAATCTCCCTTAACTCTCTGGCTGGAAGATACCAGGAAAGGATCATGGGAAACAAGTAGCTGTAATTTTTAATGTGTATCATGGTTTCTCATTACATATGTTTCCCATATAGTCCCCATCAATCTTGCTAGTTGTGAGCCAGTGTTTTTACTTTAAACCTTCCCGTTAGTGATGATTCCTTATCTGAGAGCAAAAATAGTGAAAGGAAAAGAAAGTGGTATGCAGGAGAGGCAAGGGAAAGGCAGAACAAATCCAGAAATGCTAAGGTATTTTTCATTAGTCATTTTATTGCTCCCTGCTGATTGTAATATCTTGTTGTAGGTTTGAGACAACAATCTATTTCCTTAAAATATTTTTCTCCAACATACCTATCTACTGGTTTGTTACTGCAGGACTGCTAATGAATGCTGCCTTTTCATGATGAATATAGCATTATTAACTGGGTTTGAAATTATAAAATAAATAAAGCTAAAGCAGTATGAGTGGGATTTGATTTTTGAAAGCTAAGAGTTGATTGACAAAGAAGTTTACTTCCTAAGTCAAGAATGATATCAAGTTACAACATTGTAGCCAGTGTCACTGAAGAGTCTAAATCAAATGTATTTACTTTATAAGATTTTTATTACATCAATGACAATAAATATGAAACATTTTGAGAGCGTGATAGTGGATTATGGTTTATATTGTAAAAAGATTTTTTTGGGGGGTGCATAAAATTATATCGTTACGGTGAAACATTTCTGTTCCCAAGCTCCTAATTAAGGATAAGAATTTAAAGAAGCAAAATGAAAGCAGAGATAGGCAAGGTCTACACTAGAATTATTTTGCTAATATAGCAATAGTGGTGTACTGTACCGGCAAAGAATTCTTAGTGTGGATGCAGCTTATACCAGCAAAATTGTGCTTTTGCCAGTATAGTTTATTCCAGTCCCACCCAACCACCAAGTGAAACAAACTATACCAGATACCAGCAAAAAAGCAGTTCTATTAGCATAACTGGATCTGCACTAGAAGCTTTTGCTGGCACAGCTATATCAGTCACAAATCATATATCATCCTACTCATGACCAACAGAGCTATGCTGGACAAAGTTTGTAGGATAGACCTGGCCTAAGACGTTTTACTGTAAGCACCAGCTTTACACGAACAACTACCTAATGCCTGGAGCTTTTATACTTGTACTTTGACCCTACTGAGGGCTTCAAGCTGAAACATTAGGTACTATTTATCCTGGTAGTTCAGCAACTAGTCAATATGTGTCCCCTTTATTACTATGGGGAATAAAGAATTGAGTTTTGACACAACTGGTGGCTTAGTGCCATATCATGAGTGCCAGCACAGACCCAGTTGAGTTAAAACTGAGACTTTACGTGCCTAAGTTCCTTTGGGATCCAGGCCTGAGATCTTGATTAATGTTTGTTCCTGTCAGAATTCTTTGTATTATAGTAGGGTATAGAGCCCATTGTTCTAGGTCAGGGGTCGGCAACTTCTGGCATGCGGCTTGCCAGGGTAAGCACCCTGGCAGGCCGGACCAGTTTGTTTACCTGCCGCATTGGCAGGTTCGGCCGATCGCGGCTCTCACTGGCCATGGTTCGCTGTCCCAGGCCAATGGGGGCTGCAGGAAGTGGCACGGGCCGAGGGATGTGCTGGCCATGGCTTCCCGCCACCCCCATCGGCCTGGGACGGTGAACCGCAGCCAGTGGGAGCCACAATCAGCCAAACCTGCTGACGCGGCAGGTAAACAAACTGGCCCGGCCCTCCAGGTTGCTTACCCTGGCAAGCCGCGTTTCAGAGGTTGCTGACCCCTGCTGCAGAAAGAGGAATGGATTTACACACCCTACTACAAAACAGTAGTTTTCAGAGGGCATTTGTTGCCAGTTATATTGAATGTTAAAGTAGATCAATAGTGCAAAATTTGCTGTAACTACATTGTGTGTCTTTCCATCTTTGAACCTGATCCTAGCAAACACTAGACTCACAATTTTTGAGAAGTGCCACTGATTTTGGGTAGCTCAGATTTGATATACCCAGCCTGTGCATGCTGAGTACTTGCAGTTCCCATTAACAGCTGTCAGAATGGCTCAGCACCTTTGACAATCAGCTCAAGATGTCTCAGGTTGGACACCCCAAAACTGAAGTACACAAAAATTAGTGGCCCTTTGGTTATATCTTGGTATAAGCCAACTGTGGTTCATGGATAAGGATAAGATTTTGTCACAGAGGTCATGGATTTTGTGACTTTCAGAGATCTGTGACATTTTCTGCTTCAGCCCAGGCATTGGGCTGGAGCTGTCAACCGTTGTAGGCAGCAGTGGCCCCGCAGCTCATAGCAGTTGGCAGGGACTCCAGAGCTATGAGCTGCAAGTTCCGCAGCAGTCAGCCATGGTGGGGTCCTCACAGCTATCAGCCACTATAGGGGCCCCCTCCCCACCATTATTTTTAGTAAAAGTCCCAGACAGGTCACAGACTTCGGTGAATTTTTGTTTATTGCCCGCAACCTGTCTGGGACTTTTACTAAAAATAACTGAGACAAAATCTTAACCTTATTCATTGTACAATGGCCCATAACAAGCACTTGTAGGATCACGCCATAAAAACATGATCCTGTAGCTCTTATAGACAGAGTAATGGCTGTGGAATTGACAGATTTATGAAGATGGAGAGAGTTTATATGAATTACATTTTTCAGCAAAAGCAGTTCAGAAAAAACACTGTCAGCATTTCTTTTGCTGTTGTTGCAGATTTGTGTTTTAAGAATTTGTCCCCACACAGCCCAGCTACGTTTAACGTAAGTGTTGCCACGGGAATAGTGAGGTCACTACAACCTCAACTTCACTAAGATCAAGTTAGAAGAAAAGCTGGACTGAGGGAAGAAGCCTATGTTTGAATAGAAATAGCTTGGAAATTAACACACGTAGTAAGAGGAGTTATGAAAGACAAGGAGAATGTAACTGGATTTATGTTTACATCTGATATTTGAGCGTCTCTCTGGTATGAAAGACCCTCTTTATTAAAAACTGCCATTCATCTCCAATTTCATCAAAATGGTACAGGGAGACTTGGAGAGGGATTTACTATATTAAATGATGTCTTCAGAAAGAGAAACAAGTTTTGCTGGGTATTTTTATGAGAACTAGATCAGAGGGTCAAGAAAAAAGAATCCAGGCAGAACATACCAGTATAGACAGGTCTCTAAGTAAACTGAAGTACCTGACTGCAGGCTTGCAATAAATCTGAAAATGGTTGGGAATTTTTTTTTTAAATGGATTAGAGCAGGGATTGGCAACCTTTGGCATGCGGCCTGCCAGGGTAAGCACCCTGGCGGGCTGGGCCAGTTTGTTTACCTGCCGCGTCCGCAGGTTCGGCTGATCGCGGCTCCTATTGGCTGCGGTTCGCTGCTCCAGGCCAATGGGGTCTGCGGGAAGCAGCAGACAGCACATCCCTTGGCCCGTGCCACTTCCTGCAGCCCCCATTGGCCTGGAGCGGCAAACCGTGGCCAGTGGGAGCCATGATCGGCTGAATCTGTGGACGCAGCAGGTAAACAAACCAGCTCAGCCCTAGTGGGCTGTGTGCCAAAGGTTACCAGTCCCTGTTCTAACTTGTTCTTAAAAACCGTCAAAATGGGGATTCCACAATCTCCCTGGCAAGCTTAATACCCTTATCATTAGGAAGTTTTTTTCCTAATATCTAACCTAAATCTCTTTTTCTGAAGATTAAGCCCATTACTTCTTGTCCTATCTTCAGTGGACATGGAGAACAATTGATCAGCATCCTCTTTATAATAGCCCTTAATGTATTTGAAGACTTAGCAGGTCTCTCAGTCTTCTTTTCCCAATACTAAACACGTGCAGTTTTTTTTAACTTTTCCTCACAGGTCAACTTTTCTAAACCTTTTATTATTTTTGTTGCGATCTTCTGGACTCTTAAATTCATTCATGTCTTTCTTGAAGTGTGGTTTCCAGAACTGGACACAGTACTCCAGTAGAGGCCTCACGAGTATCAAGCAGGACATCTTACTTACACCACTCTTGTTAATACACCCCAGAATATTAGCCTTTTTTGCAACTGCATCACATTGTTGACTCATATTTACTTTGTGTCTGCTATAAGCCCAGGATCCTTTTCTTCAGTACTGCTATCTAGCCAGTTATTCCCCATTTTGTAGTTCTGCATTTGATTTTTTTCTACTTAAGTGTAATACTGGGCACTTATCTTTACTGAATTTCATCTTGTGGATTTCAGACCAATTCTGCGACTTGTCAAAGTCATTTTGAATTCTAATCCTGTCCTCCAAAGTGCTTCCAACCCCTCCCAGCTTGGTGTTATCACAAATTTTATAAACATACTCTCCACTCATTATCTGACGTTAATGACAATATTAAGTAGTAACAGACCCTGCAGAACTCTGCTAGATATACCCTCTGATTTGACAGCAAACCATTGATTACTACACCAAACATAGTCTTTCAGATAATTTTGAGCCCACTTTATAGTAATTTCACCCAGATCACATTTCCCTAGTTTGCTTGTGAGATTATGGGACTGTGTCAAAAGGCTTACTAAAATCAATATATGTAATATTTACAGCTTCCCCCTACCCACAAGACCATGAACCCTGTCAAAGAAGGAAATTAGGTTGGTTTGGCATGATTTTTTCTTGACAAATTAATGCTGGCTATTACTTTAATCCAGGGGATCTCAAACTGGGTGTTGGGACCCCTTAGAGTGTTCTTACATGAGAGGTCAGAAGCTGTCAGCCTCCACCCCAAACACCATGTTGCCTCCAGCATTTATTATGGTGTTAAATGTATAAAGAAGAGGCTTGCTATGTGGAAGGGGTCACCAATACAAAAGTTTGTGAATGTCTGTTATAACCTATTATCTTCTAGGTGCTTACAAATTGGTTGTTTGTTCCAGTATCTTTCCAGGTGTTGACATTAGGCTGACTGTCCCCCCTCCACCTTTTTAAAGACAGGTACTATCTGCTCTTCTCCAGTCCTCTTGGGACCTCACCTATGCTCCATGTTTTCTTAAAGAGAATCACTAACAGTTCCAAGATTGTTTTAGCTAGGTCCTGCCAACACGAATACATCTGACTTGTCTAAATAGACTTTAACTCATTCTTTTAATATTTTGGCTTGTGTTCCTTCCTCTCTGTTGTTAATATTACTTAAGTATCTGGCCACAATTTACCATTTTAGTGAAAGAAACAGTTTCATTACTAGAAATCACTGGAAATCAAAAAGTATAAGTTTTTATAAGGGAAATTCTATGGAATTGTTTTGCGGAGCAGAAGTTAGCAATTTAAAAAAAAATAGGTTCTGCTTGTGTGGGGGGGTTTTAAACTTACTTATGACAACTTAAACACTGATTCCATGGCTTTTTAATGGGAAAGCAGGTTCTTTCAGTCCTCCTAATTACTATTAATTTTGGTATACTCTCCTTGACAAACAAGAACAACCAGATATATACTTTTAAAAAGAAATCATAACACTAACAAACATATGCTAAACTTTATTGCTCAGTTACCTTGACTTTGGATATTCATGATTCCATATCCTTTGCTTGTATGTTGTCTGTATGCTATCTGTATTGATTTAATACTCTTTTGTAGAATTGGCACTCTTTCTGCACTGTGCACTCAAAGTGGAACTAGTGATTTAAATTATCTTTAAAATGGCAAACTCCAAAACCAGAAAACAGCACCATTCACTGAAGGGAGAGGAGGAAGTGGTTTCCAGTATTTCTATAAACCTCTTGTGAAAATACTTTTAATACAACATTCTTGTTTAGCAAATATTTAGTTAACTACAGGATGAAGTCATCAGGAGTCTTCCTGCTAGAATGGACTAGGGTTGTCTTTGGCTTCTAAAAAATGGAATGCCTCTATAGACTTCTACCATCCATCTGGGAACTCTTTCTTCTCTGACACCTTATTTTCCAGTCTCTGACCTTATCCACCCCAAGTACCATTGTGTTTCTCTTTGACTTTTCACTTTTGTATAGCATACCAAGATTCTCCCCAGCAATCATCAACATTAAGGGAAACCACAAAGGAAAAAAATGGGCTTTTGTCCTTGTCTGCATCTTTATGATTGATCAGTTAAGGCAGGGGTGGGCAAACCATGGCCCGCGGGCCTCATCTGGTCCGCATTGCTTCTGGCACCACGTCCCTTCGACCCCCAGGTTGGTGGGGGGCGGGGCACAGGGCTCCGTGCATTGCCCTGCCCCCTGCAGCTCCTATTGGTCAGGAACAGGGAATCGCGGCCAATGAGAGCTTCGGGGGAGGTACCTGGAGGTATGGTAAGGGCAAGGCATGCAGAGCCCTCTGCCTCATCTCCCCCAGGGGCCATAGCACTTCCTGGAGCGGTGTGGGCCAGGGACAGGGCAGGCATGCAGGGAGCCTACCCTGGCCCCAGTGCGCGCCACTGCCACCCCGGAGTCACTTTAGGTAAGCAGTGCTGGGCTGGAGTTCAAACCCCTCCTGCACCCCACCCCCCAACTCCCTGCCCTAAGCCCCCTGCCTGCACCTTGCACCCCAACGCCCTGCCCTGAGCCCCTTGTACACCCCACACCCTTCCTGCACCCCAACCCCCTGCCCTGAGCCCCCTGCCACACCCTGCACCCCAACCCCCTTCCCTGAGCCACCTCATACACCTCACACTTCTCCTGTACCCCAACCCCCTGCTCTGAGCTCCCTGCACCCCCGTGCACCCCAACCCCCTGCCCTGAGTCCCCTGCACCTCCCTTGCACCCCAATGAGCTCCCTCCCAAAGTCTGTACCCCTCCTGCACTCCGCACCCCTCCTGCACCCCAATCCCCTTCCCTGAGTCCTCTCATACACCCCTCCACTGCCCCAATCCCTTGCCCTGAGCCCCTTCCCACACACTGCACCCCCTCCCACACCCCAACCCTGCATACTATTTTCCCACCCAGATGTGGCCCTCAGTCCAAAATGTTTGCCCACCCCTAAGTTAAGGTGTGAGAATTAACAAGAAATGTCTGCAACTTCCAAGAAGACAGAACCAGAGAAGACCAGACTTGACATTCTTGATATTTGTGAGGGAAAAAATTATAAGAAAATTATTTTAAAAACATAAATCTTTCCGGATTTGTTTATGTATCATAAAAGGAGGGCAAAAAAGGACACAAATCTAATTTAAAAACATTGTCTGCAGGTCACCTTCAACAAGCTGTTTGATGGAAGGAACAAAGAGTAAGGAATGCTTGGAGAAGACAGCAAAATTAAACGCACAATAGTTTTAATGTCTGGCAAGCAGGGGACAAAAGTAAACAGTATAAATAGTGCTAGATAATCTCTGCCTTATGTACCAATAAGAAACCAGTTTCTTAAGAAATGTACATTTAGTTTAGATCATAGAAACTGGTACAATCTCTCCCGAAATGCTGCTGAAAAGAATTACGTTCCAGACACCAAAATACAAGGACAGAAGAAAAAAAAAGCCAAGCAGTGTTCTGGTTTCTGATGGGGGCGGGGGGAGCTGTCAAGTGTCTAGAAGTTAAAGCTATTTTTACCTGTCAGCTCTGAAAGCTCCTCCCCCAGAAAGCTGTAGAAACAAATGGTTTGCTAGCCAAAGCAACACTGAATGCATGCAGATGTGGCGCAGGAGACGCTAACGGGAGGCCAGCTGCCCTTGCCCGCTGCACAGGAGGATTGGGGAAGGGGAAGCGGGAGGGCTGGGGAAGGCAGAGCAAGGGCGGGGGCGGGGGCCTCACTCTCTGAGTCGCTCATGCCGCTGCAGTCGCTGACGCTGGCGCTGCTCCGCCGCTTCATCCGCGCCAGGTGCTCCTCGTACTGAAAGTGGCGCTTGCTGACCGGCGAGGAGAAGTCTTCGATCACGGCATCGAACTCGCCCAGCACCTCTGCCAGCTCCCCGGCATCCGCCCGCAGCGGGGCAGGGCCCGGGGCCGGACGGGGGAGACTGTCACCGGAGCCTAACGAGAAACACGGACACCCTTAAAATGCCCCCGATCCTCTGAGAGCAGCAGGGCTGGAGCACAAGAGTGAGACCGAGCCACCACCTTAGCGATACCTCCACGTCTCCCCCGAGAGACCGGTCACCTCCCTCCCCAGCGCCCCCCCTCCACGTCCCCTCCAAGAGACCGAGCGGAAGCCACGCCGCCCCGACATCTAACTTCCCGTGATCTACCCCGAAAGACCGGAAACGTGCCAAGCAGCACACCACCACTTCCCCACTTCTACCTCCCCATCTTGTGTAAGCTCACCCGTTTACGGCCTCTGCAACGCACAGGCCCCTAGGTGCCCCCCGGGAGACACAGGCCAACCCCACTTTCCCCCGAGAGACCCCGTCTCACACCCCTCCCCAGCGCCCGCCACTCCCGAGATTCCCCCCCCACAGAGAGACGGTTCACCCCTACCCCAGTGACACTCACACACTTTCCCCCGAAGACCGACACTCCCAGCGACACCCCATTTCCTTCTCCCTCCAGAGACCGTCACCCCCCCCCACCAGCGACACTCCATTTCCCCCGCGAGAGACCGACCACCCCTCAGCGACCAACTCCCCTCCATTCTCTCCGCCTACAGAGAGGACCGGTCACCCCCTTCTCGGTGACACCCCACTTCCCCCCCCCCCGAGAGGACCGGTCCACCCCCCTAGAGACACCCCCATTTCTCCCACAGCGACCGACCGACCCCCCAGCGACACCCCCGAATTCCCCCCCACAGAGAGACCGGCCACCCCCCATGTCCCTGCAGAGAGCGGGACAAACTGGGGAAACGGAAGAAGACGGGAGCAGCCGAGCCTCAGTCGCTCGCCGGGCCGGG
The DNA here is from genome assembly GCF_003597395.2 of Chelonoidis abingdonii. Lineage (NCBI taxonomy): Eukaryota > Metazoa > Chordata > Testudines > Testudinidae > Chelonoidis > Chelonoidis abingdonii. Next base: position 309,106,777 of record NC_133769.1, on the reverse strand, counting down.
GTCGGGTCCCGGCAGTCTCTGCTCCCGGTAGTAACGGGAGTTTGCACCGAGCGCTCCCCGCGGCTGCTGCGGACACCGCTCGGCGCCGGTGCCAACCTGTCCTGGGGGCTGGAGGCGAAGGGCACCGACTCCGCAACCCGCAGCGGCTGCCGCCTCCTTCCCTCCCGCCAGCCCCGACAGTGGCTCTGGCTAGGGGCCCGGGGCCGGCTGTGCTCACCGGGGCCAGCGGCGCTCTCGGTTTGCGGGGACTTCATAGCCGCAGGCTCTCGCCTCTCGCCGCCGCCTTCTGCCTCCAGCAGCTGCGGCCAGCCCCAGGCGGAGCCTCTTATAGCCCGTGCCCCGGGGAGCGGCCGCGGCGCAGCCAGACGTGGGAGGAGGCGGGCGTGGGAGGGGGTACAGCCGAGCCCTGCTGCCGCTATCGCGCTCGGACGGCGAAGTGGGAAGGACTCGGCCCGCCGTAGGGGTTGGATTATCCCCCTGCCTCCGTGTACCAACCTCCTGCCGGCCCCACAGAGCCCCGGGCCGGGGCCTCCCACGTGCCCGCCTCGGGCCTCACTGGCGGGAGTTCCGAGCCCCCCTAGTCCAACCTCCCGGGCGCGGGGCTATGGGCGCCTAGCCCTGAACATCACTGTGCGGCTCGAGTTCCCTCCTGCGTCCTCCGCAGAGACCGGGCGGGAGAGACGGTCCATACCCGCCTCCCCCAGCAAAACAACAGCCCGGTTCCACCACAGAAAGATGCCGCAGCGCTGGGTGGGAGGCGTTTGCTGGCTGGAGCTGCTGCAAAGCGCTGTTAGAAAAGCGCAGCTCCTGCTAGAGTGGGACAAGGCACTAATGTCTAGGGCAGATAGGCACGGAGAAGCCTTCACAGCTCGTGCCTGAGTGCGAGGCTGAATGAGGGTGGGTGGTGGTCAAAGCTTCCTAATAGCACATCAAGGGCCTAGGCTATAACCTGTGCTACAAAGTACAAGACCTGTCTTATTTCCTTTTACTACTCGAAAGCAACATGAGGCTGCAGCAGGAACAATGAGAGTTTAACTACAGCGGGGCAGAGCCTTTCTGTTAGCAATATATATATTTTCTATTTATCTAGCTCTCTGTAAAATCAAGGCAAAACCTGTTAAATGTTGATTTAACGCCCATGGGTAGAATGAGCTGAAGAACCTTGGTGTGAATGGATATAAATTGGCTCAGCAGCACACTTCATACTCTAAGAGGCATTGCAGCATGCATGCCTTCACCTTGGGACGTTACCTTCTGGTTGGTACCAGCAAGAGGAGACCCAAGACATGCCATGTTCCATAAAATCAGAGCAATGATAGAATATCGATCAGCCTTTTGACTTCCTCTAGTAGAGGTATTGTCAGCAGAGCCCCACGGAGGCTCACAGTTTAGTAATGACATACCTGGACCAGCAGCAGCGCTAGGTTAAGTCACAGTCACTCCAGTGGGACACTGCATAGCAAGACAGTTCCAAAAGAGGCTTGAAAGCACCAATGAGAGAGAAAAAAACTAAGGCTGAATCTACCCTAGATAAACTGGGGACCTGTAATTCTCGACTAGTATAGCTCAAATAGCATTGCCTGTTGAAGGCATTTTTATCACAATCTTACCACTGCGATAGAGCCCATCTAGTCATGAAGATAACTTTCAGAAAGCACCTAAATTCAATGCTTTTGAGGCTAGAGCCACACCAAAAATGGGAAGTTCCCCCATTTATCACGCAGATGTTGATGATATGGCCTAATTATCACTATTGTTGTTTAAATACTGTAACATGTTAGCAGTTTCACTTCTGTTTCTCATATAATAAACATCCAGCTACTGCACCTACTCAGGGTACTTACCTACTGATGATGCTTCATGCCTTCAAAAGGAATTTGCATGGGAAAAAGGCTGAAAAGCTTTGAATATCCAAAGAGCTGAATAAATCAGATAACCATCTGGGATGTTTAGAAATATTTTAGAGCTATTTGAATAAGGGCTTGTCTTCACTGTAGTTTAACTCTGGCTCCTACTCATGTATCGTCTGTAACTCAGCTCCAAGTCACACACAACCTTCTCCACAAATATGATGATGCTTTCAGATCAGTTTCAACATAGCTAGCCAGCCTGTCCAGGATATAGGTTAAAGCCTTTGTACACCCTATCTTGAGCTGCCAACCCAACACATTTTGCTGTGAAGACACAGGCTAAAACACCCCAGTGCCTTTCCATATTTTCCCCAATGTGCACAGAGGTATAGACAAGTTCTTCCAAAGGTCACTGGGAAAGAATCAGAGTGGCTCAGCTTACTAAAGTTCTAAGACCCATGGGATAGGACCTCAGAAATCCTAGCATCTCACACAGGCAAGTGCAGCACTAGTGTTGAGGTATGTGGCCACTCACATTCCATGTTAGACTAACCTGGGTGCTCAGATCAAGGTGTTAATCATTTGGGATAACCGCAATGAAGACAACCCCTAAGAAAGATACTTGCTCTTGCCTTTAAAGTCAGGGTAAAACTGGTAGAATAAAAATGAAAAATTCCATTGTAGAATTTCCCCAGATTAGAACACACACACACACACACACATATATATATATATACACTGAACGGCATACACTGAACGGCACAACCAAGTGGCTGGCATTGTGTACAGGAACATCTGCACAACGTATGGGCTAGACCCTCCCAAGACCAGATGGAAGATTCCACAGAAGGTTGTGGAGAATAGCAGGGCTAAGATTCTGTGGGACTTCCAGATCCAGATTGACAGGCAGGTACTGGCCAATCAACCAGACATCGTGGTAATAGACAAGGACCAGAAGACAGCGGTGGTGATAGATATAGCAGTGCCAAGTGACAGCAACATCAGGAAGAAGGAATATGAGAAGCTGGAGAAGTACCAGGGTCTGAAAGAGGAACTAGAGAGGATGTGGAAAGTGAAGGCCAAAGTGGTCCCAGTGGTGGTAGGAGCACTCGGGGCTGTGACTCCTAAGCTGGGTGAGTGGCTCCAACAGATCCCAGGAACAACATCAGAGCTCTCTGTCCAGAAGAGTGCAGTGCTAGGAACAGCTAAGATACTGCTCAGAACCCTCAAACTCCCAGGCCTCTGGTAGAGGACCCGAGGTTGAGGAAGACACATACCACCCATAGGGGTGAGAGGGGAATTTTTTTTTTTATTTTATATATTTCTTTTGACACAGAATGGAAAGTATCAGAGTTTTAAATATACCTGAATTATAGTAAACATTAATCTATGGGGATACTGTCAACTTGGTTTAACCCTAAAATTTAGCAGATATTAAACGAGGATTTATAAAAGAAGGGTTTGATTTAAATTTTACCTTGCATTATTGAACCCAAAAACAACAGCATTGGGTTAGTGTATATGACCCAAAAAATGGACCTGGTAGAAACTAATTATAAACAAAAGTAAAACTGATATATCATTTCACTGGCCAAGAACAGCGAAATACATACGGGATCCTAATGGAGTTAACTGATTGTTATGTAATGAGGATAGTGTATGGAAACTCTCGTTTCATTGTGTTTCAAAAACTACCTTGAATATTTATCATCTATAATTAAGGCTATGTTTTAGTCATGGATATTTTTAGTAAAAGTCATGGACAGGTCACAGGCAGGAAACAAAAAATCATGGCCTGTGACCTGTCCATGACTTCTACTATATGCCCCTGACTAAATTGGGGGGGAGGGAGAAGACAGCAGGGGTGGCCCGGGGCTGCTTCAGGTGCTGGGGGCGGGCAAGCAGCGGCCTGTGACCCTGCTAGTGCTGTGGGGGGCAGTGTTTGGTGGGGCCAACAGGCTCCCTACCTGGATCCGCACCTGCTGGAAGCGGGGACATGCCCCTCGCTCAGCTCCTAGGAGGAGGAATGGCCAGGCAGGTCTGCACACTACCTCCGCCCTGAGCACTGGCTTCGCAGCTCCCAGCCAATAGGAGCTGTGAAGCTAGCGCTCTGGGCAGAGGCAGTGCGCAAAGCTGCCTGGCCGTGCCTCTGCCAAGAAGCTGAGGGAGGGAGATTTCCTAGCTTCCGGGGAGCCTGCGAGGTAAGCGCTGACCAGAGCCTGCCTCACCCCATCCTGTGCTCCTGCTCCCTCGCACACCCAAACTCCTGCTTCTCCTGGGGTGCGGTGGCCCTAGACTACCCCAGCAGCAGCTGTCAGGTGCACTGGCCACTGCAGAAGTCATGGAAGTCACAGAAAGTCACGGAATCCATGATCTTCATGACAAACTTGCAGCCTTACCTAAAATAAAAGTTTTAATTAAGTATAATTTATAAATACAGGCCTGAGCAATGGATTGCTGCGCAAGTCCAGGGCGATAAAGTAGCATGGCTGAACTTGACCTCTCACAGTTGGTAAGACAACTCCCACCTTTTCATGCTCTCTGTATGTGTATATATATCTCCTCAATATATGTTCCATTCTATGCATCCGAAGAAGTGGGCTGTAGCCCACGAAAGCTTATGCTCAAATAAATTTGTTAGTCTCTAAGGTGCCACAAGTACTCCTGTTCTTTTTGCGGATACAGACTAACACAGCTGCTACTCTGAAATATGTCTCAATGATTTTATTATTATTATTATTCAAATTATGGTAGTACCCAAATACCCCAGTCAGAATCAGAACCATTTTGTATTAGACACTGTATTAGCTCATAGGAAGATGAAGTCTCTTCCCTGAACAACACAAATGCTAAAAAGACAAAAAAGAACAAAGCCAAAAACAGACAAAGAGTTGGAAAAAGGGATACAACATACAAACAAGTGGTGAGGGTGAAGTTTGATCAATGGCTTGTTAGGTGGATTCTTTCGTTCCATCTGTAATAAAAGAGACATTGCAAGTGATCATTTTTGGGGGGTGATATAGGTGGGAAATGGGGTAAAAAAGTGGAGAGTAAAAAGACAAAAGGGATGAAGCTGTTAGAGTAGGGGGTGAAGAATGAGATAGAAGGAGGTGAGAGGAGGCAGCAGGAGACTTGAGCATGTGATTGGAAAAGAATTCATAGTTTCAAAACTCTAGGGCCCATATCCTCAACTGGTGTAAATTGGTAGAGCTATGCTCATTTAAACGAGCTGAGCATCTGGCACCAAGTGCAGACATCCTTTGTGATGTCAGGGGGTTACAGATATGAACACTGCTCTTGTTGCTGTTTGGGGCTTGTGAGAGGTGTGTAAGACAGAGTTTAACACAAGCACAACAACTACTTGTGTTACAAACAGGGCTGTATGGAATTATGGACTATTTTTCATTAAATTTACAGTTTTGTTTCACTAATTTTTGTGCTTACAAAGTGTTGCATTTTTTGTAAAATGTTGCAAAGACTTATTTAACTTTGAAACACGAAACGGGAGACTTTTGCTTTTTTCACAATGAAAACATTTTGTTCAAATAGGCATATTTTTGGAAGGCTATTGAAATAAAAATAATCAAACTTTATCTACTTCTAGTGACAAATAACATCGATTATTCAGGTGGGAAACTTAAAAATAATCTAGGTTTCACTATTTGGGTAAAATTTTCAAAAGTGTCTAAGTAACACAGGAGCCTAAATCTCATTTTCAAAAGTGTCTTAGTCACTTAGGAGCCTAAGTATAACTGAATCAGTAAAATGTAGATTCTAATAACCTAAATGACTTTTGAGAATAGGACTTAGGAGCTTAAGTCACTTAGTAGGCACATTTGAAAAATTTGCCCTGTATGTTTTTGCATTTCATCAAAGTAAAGTAAACAAAGCAAGAGCAGTCATTTTCTCTTCATAAAATAATAATCACACTTTGTCCATCGATAGGGCCTTTCATCTGAAGTTCTCAAAGCCTTTTACAAACACTATAGAGTCTCACAGTTCCCCTGTGAGAGAGGTATTATTCCCATTTTACAGAAGGGAACCACAGTTAAGCCAAGATTTTCAGACTTGGGTGGCTATAGTTAGATTCCCAAGGTTCCCACCAGTCCCAAGGTGTCTTAATTTGGGTACCCAAAAACAGAGGCACCAAAAATCAAGCACCACTTTTGAAAATTCAGCCATAAGTAATGTGGATAAGATCACATAGAAAGTCGATAGCTGAACTGCCAGGTTTGTGTCTGACCCCGCCATGGCCCGCCTTTTTCAGTCCTCACAGTTATTCATGCACTATCTCCTGGTGCTTCTCTTGGGATTTCCAACACTACTGGATGGTTTTAATTTTTTTAAAGTGTTTTTAACACTGACATTTTAAAAACTTCAATTTTAAAAATTTCAAAAACATTTCTATGCATGCAGTACAAATGGTTTCAGAATCTTCCTCTCTTCAGTCCCAGACCTGTTGTGTACACTTGTCTTCTTGAGTCTTTTGTTTTCTTTTCAGAACAAACCCTAAATATGAGGCTTAAAACTACTGAATAGTGTCCTTTTAAATGTTTAATTGCTTTCTAGGCAAAGATCTTAATATGTCTATGTTAGCTGCCTACAACAGTTTCTACTGTCTTTGAAGCAGCCTGAAGCTATAGTGAATGCGGCTGTGATTCAGCTGGTGAATTTTAATTTTCAGCGTGGTCCATAAGCTTATGCATGACAACAAATTAAGAAATCAACTTTATGCCCATCCATTCTAAAGAAAGGGTTCGTATTAACAACATCCCATCAACATATTGGCTGCGGCTGTATAAGTATTGTTTAATGACCCTATTCTGCTTTCACTGAATTTGATGGAAGTTTTGCCATTCATGACAACAGAAGCAGATAAGGCCCTACATTTGGGCAGCTGAAAAAAGTAGCTACTAAAGCTTCTGGCTATCTGCTAGTGGCCTCTGTACTCTCTGTACATGTCCTCGCGGACCTACAAGTATATTAGTTTTTGTTTTCAGTAGAAATATCCAACACATGACTTGTAATGTAAACCTCAACTACTGAATCCCTGCCCTGTTCCAAGGAACAATCCAATGTGTATTTAAAAAGTGTACTCCTTCCTGAACATTTGCCACAGCGTCTCCAGTTCCTTGTGAGCCAATGATGCAATGTTTACAATCCAACCTATGTTTTTCTGTTACATTTTTAACCTTGCAAGCTGAGCCATGCAGCAAGTTGAAGCAGCTCTACTGATTTGGCATGTGTCTGTAAAGGACACAGCAGGGAAAGAATTTAAAAACATTAACAGGCACTCTTCTGTTGCCAAATAGCAAGGCTCCCAGGAGGTACTACTGTGCTTTTGACACACGTGGGCTCCCAACTGTATGCACCTACTAGGGTGATCAGATCGCAAGAGTAAAATATCAGGACACTTTGGGGGGAGGGGAGGCGACACAGGTGCTCAGCCCCGACCGGAGCCAGAGGCACACTGGTCTGCTTGGCCCTGTGCTACCAGATGCCCCTTTCCTGTTGGGGGTGGGCCCATGCTGCGCCACACAGCTCCCCTGCCCAGCACCCCCTGGATCCACTATGCCCAGAGCCCCCTACAACCCTTCCACCACAAATGCACAGTGCTGTGCACGCACACCCCACCCAGCGCCCCCTGCCCACAGCCCCACCACAGTTCCCCAGCACCCCACACAGAACGTCCCCACTCGCGTTTCCCAATTCACACAGATTTGCCCTCCCTCCCTTCCTTCCTCCCTTCCAGTGCCCTTTCCCACACCGCACCACAACTACACAATGCCCCACACAGACCCGCACTGCCCAGTGCCCTGACACACACAGGTCTCTCCCACTGCCCAGCACCCCCCAACAGGCCCCCACTGTCAGGGTTGGCTCCAGCTTTTTTGCCGCCCCAAGCGGTGAAAAAAAAAAAAAGCTGCAATCGGTGACACTTCAGCAGCAGTTCTACCGGTCCTTCCCTCCGAGAGGGACTGAGGGACCCGCCGCTGAATTGCCACCAAAGAGCTGGACATGCCGCCCCTTTCTGTTGACCCCCCAAGCACCTGCTTCCTGTGTTGGTGCCTGGGGCCAGCCCTGCCCACTGTTTAGCACCCCAAAACACAGCAATCTCCCCCACTGCCCAGCGCCCCCCACACTCTCACAGCCCAGCACCCCCCACACACCTCCCAGACAGTCACTCCATCACACTCTGCCCCCTTCCCTGGCCACACTCACTAGCCCTGCTGGGAGGTCTCTGGCTCCTAGGGTGAGAGCGGTGAGGGGAGTCTCCAGACTCTCCATGTGCTGTGCCCACCACAAGCGCAAGCTCCGTGGCTCCCATTGGCTGGAAAAAGTGCCAATGGGAGCTGCCAGAGCCATGGAGCGGGGTTTGCAGGCACTGGCAGCACACAGAGCCCCCCTACCCTAAGACCCAGAGGGACCTCCCAGGAGGCGAGGTAGGGAGTCCTGGCAGTGCTTACCTGGGGCAGCTCCCATCCCGGGAAGCATCTGGCAGGCTGGTCCCTCTGGCTCCCAGAAGAGGCAACATTTTGTGTTGTTGGATTAGCAGAGAAGTCTGCTTCTGGTAGGCCTCAGCTCTAGCAGATCCAGATGCTGTGGAAAACAGAATCATTGAGCTCCCATTCATGGTCCAGGTGGAAGTTCCTGTTCGGAGAGTCTGCAACTGTACTCTAGAGGCCTGGTAGTTTGTTGCCCTGCTGTCCAGCATTATCCTGATAAAGTGACCCTGTATGTTGTGAAGGAAGTATTGGCAAGCTTATCAAACTACTCTTAGATGTAGGATGTTGATGTGGAGCATGGCCTCAGGGACAGCACTTCCATTAGGCGACCCTAGAGGGTCACCTAGGGTGCCAGGATTCGGGGGGTGGCATTTTGTGCGCTCCGCATGGGGCGCATGGGAGCTTCCGGTTCTGCTCCCATCGCGCCGCCAAAGAAGGACCTTCTGCCAACGTGCCGCGGAAAACAGCGGCAGGCAATTGAGCAGCTCAGTGGCTGCTGCTGTCACCTGCAGCATTTCGGCAGAGGGTCCTTCTTTGGTGGTGCAATGGGAGCGGAACCGGAAGCTCCCACGCACCCTATGGGGAGCGCACAAAATGCCACCCCCTGAATTGTTGAATCAAGGAAGATTTTGTTACCACCCTTACACTTCAAGCTGGGTCTGATGAAGAACTTTGTCAAGGCCATTGACAAAACACAAGCAGCTTTCAAGTACCTCTGTGGAAAATTTCCAAGGTAACTGAAGCTAAGAAAAGAAGGTGTCTTTGTTGGTCCTCAGATTCGTGAACTTCCTTCGAGATATGCATTGACCATGCACTGCGTGGCAAGGAAAAGACACATGGAAAGCCTTCCAGTTAGTGGCAATAAATTTGTCTCAGAAACAACAAGGCAGAAACACAAGTTGTTGTGGAAAACCTCTTCAAGGCATACAAAAGCCTTGGTTGCAACGTGTCACTAAGATACATTTTTTGCCTCCTCATCTAAGATCTTTCCACCAAACTGAGGAGCAGTTAGTGAGCGACGAGCACGGCAAGCGATTTCACAGGACATTGCAACAATGGAGAAACGCTATCAGGCCAAATGGAGCACATCAATGCTTCAGACTATTGCTGGACTAGTGACCAAGAGATGCCATTTATATGAATACAAGAACAAGCCAAGAAGCGCTGAGTGACACTGAATAGGACTAAACTATGTACATAAAAGTTTTTTGCCTCTTTGTTTCATATATAAATTTTATTTATATAAACCCTTTGCTGATTTTAAAGTTACATAAACAGGACAGTGTGAAATATTATCATAGTAAAGCAACCATAAACACTGCAAAAACCTAGGTTTACAATTTATGATTAAAAACTCTACTTCTACTCAATATACATAGACATAAATGTAAACTTAAATATCTTAAAACGTAGCAATTCAGTTGTTTTAATTGTCATATCTGATTCAGACATCAAATACATACATACAATACCACAATTTATCTCTGAAGCAGACAACTTCTCAAAAATGTAGACCAGTGTCATCAGCAGCATCAGCCATTTTGAATGCAGGCGTATTCAAAATAATGGAGGAGGAGGAGGAGGAACATTTCATCAGGAGAAACAGGACCAGGGCTGCCGCTGTGAACCAGGTCCATGTGCAATAACAGAGTGGGAGGGAGAAGCAGAGACAGCCTGTTTGGTGTGGGCACATGATTGTGCATGTGAGAGCAGTAGCCAAAGGATTTGCATACTATCGTTATCAATAAATATCTGTACTGTCCTATTACTTACTGTTTACTTTTTTGTAGTGCCATAGCACTAGGCAGGAACCAAGATCCCATTGTTCTAGGCACTGGACAAGCAGTACAAAAAGATTATTGTGCTTTGATTAGCTACTAAATAACCCACACTCAATCAGAGCACAGAGATTTGCATGTCTGGGGTTGAGAAATAACCATGCCATCATTTTCCAAAGCGGACCTCATGGCTAATCCAAGAGTTGCATACATGAGAAATAGTGATGTGGTTGTGGTCAGTGTTGTCCATCCCTCTCCTCTGATGATCTTAGACAATTGCATTTCAGTTTAAATCAAAAAAAGCTTTTGTTTTTGCCAGTTTTTCTCAACCTTGGAATATTTTTTGTGACAAGTCATAGCAGGAAAAAACTAAAGCCAACTAAACTATGCTCTAGTTTTCCAGCCTGAAGGAAGATCTATGGCAGAAACTTCACCCATATGCTCATTTTCTATTTCCAGCTTCTATTTTATAAAAATAACTTGTTTTCAGAGTGCTGTCTCGCGGCCTGCCACCAGATTAGCCTGATGGGTTGCATGCAGCCTGCAGGTTGCACACCACAGAGTTAAGGATTATTTAGAAAAGCTGGATATGAACAAGTCCATGGGGCCAGATTTAATGCATGCAAGGGTGCTGAGGAAGTTGGTGAATGTGCTTGCAGAGCCATTGGTCATTATCTTTGAAAACTCATAGTGACTGGGGGAGGTCCCAGATGATTGGAAAAAGGCAAAGAGAGTGCCCATCTTTAAAAAAGAGAAGGAGAATTTGGAGAACTACAGACTGGTTAGTCTCACCTGAGTGCCTGGAAAAATCATGGAGCTGATCCTCAAGGAATCCATTTTGAAGCACTTGGAGGAAAGGAAGGTGATCAGGAACAATCAACACGGATTCACCAAGGACAAATTATGCCTGACCAACTTGACTGCCTTATATGAGATAACTGTCTCTCTGGATATGGGAAAAGTGGTGGACATGATATTTCTTTACTTAAGCAAAGCTTTTGAGACAGTCTCCCACAGTATTCTTGCCAGGAAGTTAAAAAAATATGGATTGGATGAATGGACTACAAGGTGGACAGAAAGCTGGCCAGATCATTGGTCTGAACAGGTAGTGATCAATGGCTCTATATCGAGTTGGCAGCCGATATCAAGCAGAGTGCCCCAGGGGTCGGTCCTGGGGCTGGTTTGGTTCAACATCTTCATTAATGATTTGGATGATGGGATGGATTGCACCCTCAGCAAGTTTGCAGATGACACTAAGCTGAGGGGAAAGGTAGATATACTGGAGGGTAGGGATAGGGTCCAGAGTGACCTAAACAAATTGGAGGATTGGGCCAAAAGAAATTTGATGAGGTTCAACAAGGACTAGTGCAGAGTCCTGCACTTAGGATGGAAGAATCTCATGCACTGCTACAGGCTGGGAACTGACTGGTTAAGTGGCAGTTCTGCAGCACAGGACCTAGGGATTACAGTGTATGAGAAGCTGGTTATGAGTCAACAGTATACCCTTGTTGCGAAGAAGGCTAACGGCATACTGGGCTGCATTAGGAGCACTGCCAGTAGATCGAGGGAAGTGATTATTCCCCTCTATTCAGCACTAGTGAGGCCACACCTGGAGTATTGCATCCAGTTTTGGTCCCCCCACTACAGAAAGGATATGGAAAATTGGAGAGAATCCAGCAGAGGGCAATGAAAATTATTAGGAGGCTGGGGCACAGGGCTTAAGAGGAGAGGTTGAGGGAACTGGGTTTATTTAGTCTGGAGAAGAGAAGAGTGAGGGGGCACTTGATAGCAGCCTTCAACTACCTGAAGGGGGGGTTCCAAAGAGGATGGAGCTAGGCTGTTCTCAGTGGTGGAAGATGACAGAGCAAGGAGCAATGGTCTCAAGTTGCAGTGGGGGAGGTCTAGGTTGGATATTATGAATACCTATTTAACTAGGAGGGTGGTGAAGCACAGGAATGCGTTATTTAGGGAGGTGGTGGAGTACCCATCCTTAGAGGTTTTTAAGGCCTGGCTTGACAAAGCCCTGGCTGGGATGATTTAGTTGGGTTTGGTCCTGCTTTGAGCAGGAGATTGGACTAGATGACCTCCTGAGGTCTCTTTCAACCCTAATCTTCTGTGATGCAGCCATTTGTAATTGCCTTCCAGTTGTCATTTATAAGGTTATTTCTGCTGATTTGTAGTCACAGTATATTTAATATATTTACAGAAGAAGACAGGAATTAAAGAAAATAACAATAGTTGAATAACGGTAGAACACAGACAGAAAATATATGTGTACAATTTAAGACCTATAATAAACCCAGACTGTAAGTCCAGGTTAAATCTGGAACTATGTATTACACCATGACATGAAGAATCCACTTAAGCCTTGAATCTCATCCCCCCTGTCATGCTGCCTGGTATGGGACACGGCTAAGAGCATCACTCTCAGATCAGACTGCCAGAAAACAGGATATGTATCCCTAACCGGTGGTACAGTCTCATCAAATTTCATCAAGGCAGTAACAAATGTGTGCTTCCAAGCCACATAGAGGGACCTTCAAGCCCTCTAGCCCCTCACGTACCACCCAGACAAGGCAGATTTCTGTGATAAATGATTATTAAAAGCAAAAATCACATATATTAGGGTTGTCCAGTTCCAAAGAACCACATACACACCCCAGGTCAAAATATACTTCAGATCTTACCCAAAATCTAGGCTGGTTGCCAATCCCTTAGTAACTAAAACCAAAAAGGTTTATTAATATATATATATATATATATAAGGAAGAGTTAGTAAGAGGTTAAAATGAATTTTATACATTACAGTTGATTTCAGAGTTTGTAAATCAGGGTAACAGCAGTGATGTTAAATCTGTCAGCTGGTAATAAGCCTCTCTTGTTCATCCCAAATACTGGGGTCCTCAGTCTATTGTTCAAAGCTCTTTGTTAGAAGTCATAATCCAGAAATGTGGGGCAGGAAAGAGGCAAGGGGATGATGTCACACACTCCAATTTATATCCTGCAGTCCATGTGCATGGAAAGTTAGTCTCAAACATGAAGTTGGGGATCACATGTTCTACATGCCTTGCTGAGTCATGAGGCATCTGTTGTCTACATGCTCTCTGAGGTGTCAACAAAAAAAAAGTTGAATTATTTTTCAACTCACCATTGTTACAAGGAACACATACTTATTATAACTGCATTAAAAAATATAAGTAGCCTTTATTTTGTTGAATAGTGTCAGAACATCACATATAAGGAATCACAAATGAATAGAAGTTGCTTCTACAAAACATGTGGGAATACTTCAGCATTTAGTAGTGTGCCTCTCAATGTAGTGATAGGCATAGCATGCACTATTCTATGAAGTAGCAAGCCATATGTCATGGTATGCTGCTAATAATAATTGGAGATATACCCATCTCCTAGAACTGGAAGGGACCCTGAAAGGTCATTGAGTCCAGCCCCCTGCCTTCACTAGCAGGACCAAGGACTGATTTTTTCCCCACATCCCTAAGTGGCCCTGTCTAGGGCTGAACTCACAACCCTGGGTTTAGCAGGCCAATACTCAAACCACTGAGCTATCCTTCCCCCCAAAGCTAAAAAATGTATGCCTAATATCAAGTGTTGTATTAAGGGGATTATATATTAATAATAATATAAGTCAACATTTCAAAACTGGAGGCTTAAACCCGTCTCCTAAATCCACATTTTGGACATTTAAGTAAAAATGGTTTGCTTTTCATAGGTTCTGAACATCCACAAATCTTAGCGGGAGTTGCTGATTCTCAGCACCTCTGAAAAATCAGATCACTTTCATTTAGATACCAAAACATGGATATAGGAATCCAACTTTAGGCACCCACACTTGAAAATGTTGGGCTTACCCCTTTGGGCCTCTAGGGATCTCAGTTGCCTGAAGAAATATTCATGAATTGATTCTCTGAAGTTCTTTCATGTTCCAACACCTAAACATCAATATTCAGCCACAGAGCATTTCTTTGTATATTCTCAAGGTACAATTGTATACTGTAAGCTACAATACAGAATATGTTCGGCTGCACAAAGACTATATTTTGTGGTTGAAGTTTATTTTGTTTATGCTGAAAATTAGAGAAGCTATCATAGGACATTTAGAGTTTTAAAATTGTGTATTGGTATTATTCACCACATTTCTCCAGCTGAAAAAAACACACATGCCTCATTCCTGGTGTACCATGTGCAGGCCTCTAGGTGACAAAAAACTTGGATCTTAAGTCCTGATTTCAAAACGGATATAGGCACAGACCAATGGGAGTTAGGTGAGTAAATAGTTTTGAGGATCTGGGCTTAGAAATCTAAATCCCGTTGACTTTCAGTGAGCCTTAAACTTCTGAGTACTTAAGTCACTTAGGTGCTGTCATGATATATTTCCCCAATCTGAACCTTAGAGTCCAAAAAATGGGGTACCAGCATGAATTCCTCTAAGCTTAATTACCAGCTTAGATCTGATAAGCTGCCACCACCCAATAATATAGTGTTTTGGGGCACTCTGGTCCCCCCAAAAACCTTCCCTGCGGACCCCAAGACCCAAATTCCTTGAGTCTCACAACAAAGGGGAATAAACCATTTCCCTTCCCCCTCCTTTCTTCCTCCCAGGTCTTTCCCAGCCTGGGTACACTAGGAGATCACTGTGATTCAAACTCCTTGAATCACAACACAGAGAAATCAGGTTTTTTCTCCCCCTTTTCCCACTCCAGCTTTTCCTCCCTGGTTTATCCTTGGAGAGCTAGGACACGATTGAGCTCTGTGAATCTAAAACACAGAGGAAATTCACCTTTCCTCCCCCACTCCTCCTTCCCTTCTCCCACCACTTCCCTAGTGAGTACAGGACTCAGTTCCTTTGAGCCTACAAGGGGAAAAATTAATCAGGTCTTAAAGAGAAAAACATTTAATAAAGAAAAAAGAGATAAAGATATCACTGCAAATTCAAGATGGAATATTACAGGTCTTTCAGCTTATAGACACTAGAGAGAAGTTCCCCCCAGCCAAATACCAAACCAACTCTGTCCAGCAAAAAACCATTTGGCAAAACCAGAAAACAATCAAAAGGACTATACCACCTTTTCTACTTAATACTCAACTATTCTGTAATATATAGAACTGTCGTCGCAAGAACTGGTTGCACGTCTTCGGTCCCTTTCAGGACCAGACCGAACAACGCAACCCAAAAACACAAACAAAGGTTCCTCCACTGAGATTTGAAAGTATCTTGTCTCCTGATGGTCCCGGTCAGGTGTTGCAGGTCACTGTTTGTTAACCCCTTTACGGTGAGAGGACCCATTAACCCTAGCTATCGTTATGACAGGCACTGAAAATTTACGAGAAATTGGTCTTTGTCTTCATCTGATATAGCGTGTCAGGCTGATTCCCCACTCTGGACTTGGAATGCAGGAAGGTTGAGGGCCCGCACGGATTCTAAAAATTTATATCTGGCCACTCTCTATCACTCCCAGTTACAGCTTCTCTCTGAACCTCGGTGCGGTAGAGCTGCTGCACCCAAGTGCAAATTTCCTATCCCCTCCACCCGCTTTTTGAAACCCAGAAAGGCACTTGTGATCCCTTCCTGGGTTCCTTCTCAAGCCTTTTAAAACCCCTCTTCCGGGGAAGAGCTCAGAAACAAAACAAAGGAAATCAGCTGTTGCCATCAGCTAATTAAACAACATATGCACAAACCTCTTAGGACACAAAACACCCAATCCTGTCTTGAAGAAAGGTAAATTTTATTAAAAACAAAAAGGAAGAAAATACATCTGGAATTTAGGCTATTGCTAGATTTAAAAAGAGCAAATATAATAATTAAGCATCAAGGATGGTTTTCTTGAGGTCCAGCTTAAAGGTTATAAACAAAATAAAAGCACCTGGGGGAGCACAGAGGAGTCCACAAGCCATAAAGAGATAAAGCTAAATTGCATCTTCCTAGATATCCCCTGATCTACTTACATATCTGGGGTTTCAGATAAGTAGTTTCGAGGTCTGATTTGATGATTTTTCATATCTGATTTAAAGCTTCTTACAGTATTGCTGTTCTGTCTCCTCTCTCCAGAGAGCAGACAGACAAGGGGAAAGTTTTTCCCCCAATTTTAAAAAGTTCTAGCCTTCCCATTGGCTCTTTTGGCCAGGTGCCCACTCCCTTCCTTTTACCTATTGGCTTTTTTCAACTCTTTAAAGGTAAAGCAAGTAGAGAACATCTACTAACAGGAATTTTGTAGCTAACTTGCTGGTTGGGTGTCCATAACAGGAAGTTACCCCCTCCCTTCATTTATCACACAAGGTGTAGCAGTTTTAAGGATCAATATCTTACAAAATACCAGGGATTTAAACACATCCACATTTGGTACGAAAGAAGGAAATGTTTTGGTGACAGATTCTTTCAAAAAGGAAGTGGTTCAGGCGTGAATGGAATCTGAAAAAGAAATCAAATACCTTTGCCAAAGGGAAAGGTACCAGAGCAGGGGTCGGCAACTTCTGGCATGCGACTCGCCAGGGTAAGCATCCTGGTGGGATGGGCCAAACTCTTCACAGGTTTGACCAATGGCAGCTCCCACTGTCCGCAGTTCGCCACTCTGGGCCAATGGGGGCGGCAGGAAGCAGCACGGGCTTAGGTATGTGCTGGCCACAGCTTCCCGCCGCCCCCATTGGCCCAGAACAGTGAACCGCGACCAGTGGGAGCCGCAATCGGCCGAACCTGCGGAGCCAGCAGGTAAACAAACTGGCCTGGCCCACCAGGATGCTTACCCTGGTGAGCCACATGCCAGAGGTTGCCAACTCCTGTACCAGAGGATAATGAGGACAAAGAAAAAGCAAAAAGCCTGAATCAAAACAGGCAGAGCTCAACATCCCAGAAATTTGAGTGTATCAGAAAGAGTGCTGAACATGAACTCTGCAGCTGGAGAACATCTCTAGAGAGAAGCCATCCAGACAGTATTAGAATATTCCTTCTTCAACATCTTTTTCTCAAAGTGAACAACAACAACAAAAAGCTATAAACTAAGGGTTTGTCCTGCTGTGCTTGTTGCCCATGGGCCTCGTGCAGCACTAGTCTGCATTTTGTGTAGCCATTTACACCTGTGCACACTTTAAAATCTATCATTTGAATTGGGTAGCAGCTTACACCCAATGTTGCACACTAGATGGTAGAGAATCAGGGACCAGGTCTGGAATGTTCACTATCGTCAGCTGGGGTCTCATGTGCAGAGCATTCACCGAATCAGCTCCAAAGGGGAACAACGCTACTCTGTTTTATTTCAGAACACTATGCCCCTTTCTAACCACCAAAGCAACCAAGCACTTCAGAACTTACAACATATTTAGCTTCACAACAACGCTGTGAGACATGGAAGAGTTATTAATTCCCATTTTACAGATGGGGAACTGAGGTACAGCGAGACTAAGCAATTTGCTTAACCTGGGAATTGAACCTTGGTCTCCTGAGTCTCACATTAGTGCCATAACTAGTAGGCCATTCTCCCCCTCTACAGCCTTCTGTGTTTAAGAGGAAAACACTTTACCACCACCCCCTTCTCAACGATAGAACAAGAAATCAATAAAAGACATAATGATTAAGGGTCTGTTCTAGAAACAACAGATTTTTGGGGGGCACAACTAAAACCAATATCTCATTGCTTTACAGACATATAACGGGATGGGTTCCTGCCCCAAAACAGGGGTTCTCACAACAACTCTAACTTAATTAACTTTAGGAAAAACAAATAAATATACACAAATACACATCCAATCCTCGTAATTTATTGATGTAGGGTTTGGGTTTTTTCCGGACTCAATAATAAAAATTAGGCTGTGAAAAGTGATAATCGTGTGTTCGTTAATACCACTTTTCACAGCACACCTAGTAGCTAGCTGTGATGCTCTGATAAGTGATATCAACTAACATATAAGTATCACTTATCACAGCCTCCCAGCTAGCTAGTAAGTCTGCTGTGAAAAGTGATACTTGCATGTTTAATATTACTTTTATCAGTAAGCCCTAGGACAAATTAAGCCCTGGGGGAAGGGGGAGAAGGCACATGTCAGAGGGGGAGGCAGCGGGGGCCAGGGTGATGGGGGGGAGGGGAGATGATGCTCCTACTTGGCTGGAGGCGGAGATCAGCACCCATGGCTGCATGGTCAGAGCTGCCATGCAGCTGAAATTGAGAGTTGGAGCCTGCTGCCACATGGTCTGGGCCAGGGGGCAGCACACAGGGCCGGCATCTGCTGCCACATGGCTGGAGCCAGGGGCCAGAGCCCAAAGCTAGGGCCACATGGCCAGAGCTGAGGCTTGGTACCCGAAGACCCACAGCCAGGCTCCCGAAATCCCACTGCTGGAGCCTGCCAACCAACCACCCCAGGGCTGAAGCCCGAGGGCTCCCCCTGCCCCCAAGGTGGGTCGAGAACTCACCTAGCTTTCTGCAATGTTGTGCCCCACCTGTCTCCAGAGGTGGTGCAGGGCAGCACATCTAGGAGCAACATGGAGGGAGGAGTAGAGGCTGATACCCTCTCCCCTGCCCCATCACTGCCCAGGAGGCTGTCATGGCTGCAGGAGAAGAAAATGGCCACATTTGAGAAACGCTACCCTAAACAGTGTACAAGCTACATAGATAGATGAGGAAGAGATAACTCTTTTAAATACTAAAGCTCATAGAACTAGAATCTTCCTGAGCAAAGGACAGACCCCTTGATGCCCCTGTGCCATTGTACTAGTTCACCCACAATTTAACACTTCATTTTATTTGTTTTTCCAAGATTGTATTTAGTCTTAGTATAATCATAGTGCCTTGGAGTCCCAATCATGGACCAGGACCCCACTGTGCTAAGTGCTGTAAAAACCCAGGACAAAGACAGTTGCTGCCCCAAGGAGTTTACAATCTTCCTTATTTGTTTTGTATCACCCTTTTTTTTCATTTAGAGTATGTTATCAAGCCCTTACTACTTTTATCCATTTCCCATAATATAACCAACTCCCCTTCCTGTTTTCTTACCTAATACCTCTTACTCCCCACACTACTTAAAAAAAAAATCCTCTTAACGAGGAATAACTTTAGACATTAACAGCACGCTCAAGGTATGGCTTCATTGCACAATCAGCCTGGACTCTTAGCAGGATTTTAACACAAACCCTCCTACCATCTACACATATCCGAGTTTGGAGGGCGTTAAGCCCAATCTAGTTTACGAAACTGGGGATATGAATTAGAGTCCAGGTTCCACTTTACCTTGAGCTGGAATTTACCCACTTTTCAATGAGGCTAAATCACAAAGGTGCTCCTAGTCCTCCAGTGCCTTCCCACAATTCCCTGTAAAAGGACAGACATGTTATCTTTGCAACTGACACAATGGACTGGGAAAGAATCCTAGTTCATCTCAGCACAAAGACATGGAAATTCCTTATCAGTAACTGGAAGTTCTTTGACATGTGTGGTCCTTACTTGTATTTCACACACATGATACACATGTGCACCATGTGCATGACTCTGGAATCTTTTTCAGGCACTCCCCGTTGGCCCACATATGCACTGTAGCTCTCCTCCTGATTCGAACCAAGGACATCAAAAGTGGTATGAGTTGATGCATCTCCAGTTTCCAGTTCTTACCGCAATTCAAAACAATCTGCAGCAGAGGAAAGGGAAGGTGGGTCGTGGAATACAGATAGGGGCCACACATCTTGAAGAACCTCAAGTTACAGGTAAATAACTGCCACTTCTTCTTCAGGTGATGGCCCCTACTGTAGTAAACGTTTGTCTCAAATCTGGACTTAGAGTTCAACATCTGAGTGTTTACTGTGAACCTTCCCCAAGCTTATACCCAGCTTGGATCTATCTCGCTGCCACCAGACAGGAATATAGCGCCTGCCTCGCTCTGGTCCCCCCAGACTTTCCCTGGAGAATTTCATCTCACTTCATTTTTGAATGATAAAAGACAGGGAGTCTCACATAAATTGGTAACACCCGAAAGTTAAAGAGACAGTAAGATAGATGGGATTAAGATAAAGAGTGTATGTGAATGAGTGCCTAGTTTAAACGATGACTGAATGGTTAGGGAGTTACCAGCCTGAAAAATTCAGTGCTGGCCAAAGAAGGTGTCAAGTGAATCAACCAGATGACCCCCGGAGGGCGAACTGGAATCCACCCCAGGCACCTAACAAACATCTGACAACATGGAGCCAGCCACCTGCTGATTGATCTAGCAACAGCAGAATGAAACAACTCCCATGAACTAACATAGGGAAAAATCCCTATAAATACTGTGTTGGTGCCTCAGTGTCCCTGACCCCCCAAGACCCAGACACCTGGTCTCCCTATCTCGATCCCCCAGCTTCCCCTCCATTTCCTGGTTAGCCGGTGGCGATGCTATACATCACTCCTTGAATATACCAGAGAGGCAATCTAGCTCCCCGAGGCTATGCAATTCACCTGTCAGCTCACACAAAGACCTCTCCCTTGTCCTGTAGCCTTTTCCCCGCCCTGGGGGGGAAAAGGAAGGTGAGACACAGGTTGGGCTTTTCCCTCCTCCTTCTAGCCTAGTCACCGATATACAAGAGCTTGGGCACAGAGATTCCTCTCCCCTCTGCCTTCACTGAAAGAAAACTTCCACAAGGTTTAAAAAAGAATTATCTTAAAGAAGAAATACAAACAATGTACTGCATTAAGAGATCAAATACAGGCTCTTGGCTTATAAGAAATATGAATAAACAGTCGATTTAAAAGGATTACCCCAATTAAAACCAGTCCAACACAGTACCCACACAACATTAAATACACACAACTTATAACAGCCTAGTTTGCCTTGTGCCTTTGTACTCACACTTTTGTAGGAGAATATTAGAAAGAAATAGGAGTTAAGGATAAGCTGTTTGCCTCCATAAGCTGGGAGAGAACAAAAAAACCCAGAAAAAAAACAAAAACCTCCAGAGGTTCCCCCCTTTACTTTTGAAAATCCTGGTTCCCTGATTGGGTCCTCTGGTCAGGTGTTTGGTTCCCTTTGTAAACCCTTTACAGTAAAAGAACAATCTCTCTCTTCTGGACTCTGAAGACTGAGGACTTTGAGTCTATGGTTCTGCTGCCAGCCTCCAGGAGCATCAGGTGCACCTGATCCGGACTCGGCTCCACTCTTGTGTACAGGGTACCTGGCCAGTATTCTGTCACAAGCAACTTTAGGCTGGTAACTATATCTATACAGAACTTGTATGAATGATTGTGTGAATGAATATTTTTATATATGAAAATATATAAATACTTTTATATATGAAGTAATCATAGGAATAAGTAGTCAAACAACATTGTTTGCTGTTATCTTTTATTTTATTATGGTATTTACAATAAATGTGACAAATGTCTTGTCCCCTTTAATAAGATCCTGCTAGTTTTTATTGGTATAACACTAGGACAGACCCTGGGGGAACGTTACTAGTTACCCCTCTCTATTCTGAAAATTTACCATTTATGCCTACTCTTTGTTCCCTATCTTTTAACTAGTTCTCAAGCCATGAAAGGATCTTCCCTCTTATCCCATGACAACTTAGTTTACGTCAGACCCTTTGGTGAGGGACCTTGTCAAAGGCTCTCTGGAAATCTAAGTACACTACGTCCACTGGATCCCCCTTGTCCACATGTTTGTTGACCCCTTCAAAGAACTCTAAAAATCAGTAAGACATGATTTCCCTTTACAGAACCCATGTTGACTTTTGCCCAACAATTTATGTTCTTTTATGTGTCTGACAATTTTATTCTTTACTATTGTTTTAACTAATTTGCCCGCTACTGACGTTAGACTTACCGGTCTGTAATTGCCTCCACCTAAACCAAAGTGGATCTAGACTGCTGGCACTTAACATTAAAAAGGTTGCAGAGCAGTTTTTAAACTAAGAGATGGGGGAAAGCTGATTGCTGCAGAGGAGCATGTGGATTGGACAGAGACTTCTGTTAGAGGAGAGTCTATTGATAAGAGATTCTCTAGGTTTTAATAAGGAGGAGAGGATGGAAGAGGATAAAGTATGGGCCAGATCAGATGAAAAACATTCACATAAAAGAGGATCTGACACATCAGAAAAGGGCAGACAAACAGGGACAAATTTTTAAAGTGCTTGTGCACAAATGCTAGAAGTCTAAATAATAAGATGGGTGAACTAGAGTGCCTCTGTTAAAGGAGGATATTGATATAATTGGCATCACAGAACCTGGTAGAGTGAGACAGACAATCAGTGGGACACAGTCATTCCAAGGTACAAAATATATCGGAAGGACAGAATAGGTCGTGCAGGGGTGGAGGGAGGAGTGGCACTAAAGAAAATGTAGAATCAAATGAAGTAAAAATCTCTATGGAATGTGAATTCATTTAAATCTCTATGGATAGTAATTTTATGCTCTAATAAGAATATAACTGTAGGGATCTATTATTGACCACCTGACCAGGACAGTGATAGTGACTAAGGGAGATTAGAGAGGCTATCAAAATAAAGAACCCATTAATAGTGGGGAATTTCAATTATCCCCATATAGACTGGGTACATGTCACCTCAGGACGAAATGCAGACACAAAATTTCTTGATACTTTAAATGACTGCTTCTTGGAGCAGTTGGTACAGGAACCCACAAGGGGAGAAGCAACTCTCGATTTAGTCCCGAGTGGAGCGCAGGTCCAAGAGGTAACTATAACAACTGCTTGGAAATAGTGACCATAATTTAGTTGGGAATTGATCCTGCTTTGAGCAGGGGGTTGGACTAGATGACCTCCCGAGGTCCCTTCCAACCCTGATATTCTATGATTCTATGATAATATAACAACATTTAACATTCCTGTGGTGGGAAGAACATCTCAACAGCCCAACCCTGTAGCATTTAATTTCAGAAAGGGGAACTATGCAAAAATGAGGAGGTTAGTTAAACAGAAATTAAAAGGTACAGTCACTAGAGTGAAGTCCCTGCAAGCTGCATGGACACTTTTCAAAGACATCATAATAGAGGCCCAACTTAAATGTATACCCCAAATTAAAAAACACAGTAAAAGAGCTAAAAAAGAGCCCCCGGGCTTGACTTAACCACGTAAAAGAAGCAGTGAGAGGCAGAAAGGCATCTTTTAAAAAGTGGAAGTCAAATCCTAGTGTGGTAAATAGAAAGGAGCATAAACATTGCCAAATTAAGTGTAAAAATGTAATAAGAAAAGCCAAAAAGGAGTTTGAAGAACAGCTAAACAAAACCTCAAAAGGTAATAAAATGTTTAAGTACAATAACTCCTCACTTAAAATCATCCCGGTTAACGGTGTTTCGTTGTTACTTTGCTGATCAATTAGGAAACATGCTCGTTTAAAGTTGTGCAATGATTTCTTATAATGTTGTTTGACAGCCGCCTGTTTTGCCCACTGCTTGCAGGAAGAGTAGCCTGTTGCAGCTAGCTGGTGGGTGCTTGGAACCAGGGTGGACCGGCAGCTCCCCATCAGCTCCGCACTCCCTTAAATTCCCTGTGCTGCCTGCAGCCGCCCAGCAGGCTAGCAATTGCCAGCAGTTCAGCTGTCCCTTCCCCCCATGTCATGTGCTGCTCCTGGCCTCTGCCTTGGAGCTGCTCCCGAGAGCCTCCTGCTTGCTGTGCAGGGGATGTGGGGAGCTAATGTCAGGGTGTCTCCCTCCCACCTACTTCTGGCCCCCGCTCACCCCTTCTCAACATAGAGCAGGGCGGGGACAGCACAGAGCTCAGGATGGAGAGAGCTCCTTTTTGGCTTTTCTTATTACATTTTGTTGGCTGCAGCTGCTGTCTCAACTTCCTGATTTTTTTTTTTTTTTTTAAAGGCAATGTATTTAGAGTGGGGTCAACACATTTAAAGTGGCAATGCGCATCTCTCTCTCTCTCTCCCCCCCACACACAGGGTGTGTCTCTGTCTGCCATGCTGTCTCCCCTCCCTCCATTCGTACTGCCTTGTGGAGTGTGAGGCTACACTAACAATGTGTTAACCCTTGAGGGCTCAGCTAAATGCTAGTTCATCATTTAGCAGTAAGGCATTCCCTGGGAAATATCCCACCCTCTGACTTCACCACCTCAACCATGCTTCACAATCATAATTGCTGTGTGCAGTATTAAATTGTTTAAAACTTATACTCTGTGTGTGTGTATATATAAATTAGTTTGTCTGGTGAAAAAAATTTCCCTGGAACCTAACCCCCCCCCCCCCCATCTACATTAATTCTGGGGAAATTGAATTTGCTTAACATTGTTTTGCTTAAAGTCGCATTTTTAAGGAACATAACTACAACTTTAAACGAGGAGTTACTGTACATCGGAAGCAAGAAGCCTGCTAAACAACGAGTGGGTCCCCTGGAAAAAAATCGAGATAAAAAAGGAGCACTTAAGATGATAAAGTCATTGTGGAGAAACTAAATTAATTCTTTGCTTGTCTTCACAGCTGAGGATGTTAGGGAGATTCCCAAACCTGAGCCATCCTTTCTAGGTGACAAATCTGAAGAATTGTCACAGACTGAAGTGTCATTAGAGGAGGTTTTGGAATTAATTGATAAAACTGAACACTAACAAGTCACCGGGGACCAGATGGCATTCACCCAAGGGTTCTGAAATTGGGGAACTATTAAGTGTGGTTTGTAATCTGTCCTTTAAATCAGCTTCTGTACCCAATGACTGGAAGTTAGCTAATGTAACACCAATATAAAAAAGGCTCTAGAGGTGTCCTGGCAATTACAGACCGGTAAGTCTAAAAAGTCAGTACGGGCAAATTAGTTAAAATAATAGTAAAGAATAAAATTGGTACATCTCAGTGATGCAGCTGAAGTAGTTTGCCTTCCAGTGGGAAGAGCCCTCATCCTCTCTGGAGAGAGAATAGAAGCTAGTTGGTAACAAAGGATAATACACACGAAGATCACTCTGAAAGTCTCTGCACGGATATAGCTTGACCCCATGATAGCTCTGCTATGGTAACAAATAGTTTAGGTGTCTTCGTAACATCCTTTGTTCTTTGCAGATAAATGGCCAAAGCCCTTCAGTTGTCCAGAGAATGCAGACACTATCTTCATCTGAGGCATGAAGGTTTTTGGAAAAAATACTGGTAAAATGGACTGCCTGACAACACATGAAACTTGGAAACTAGTTTAGGAACAAATCTAGGTTGGGGCTGTGATGAGAATTTTTTTTTTATTATTACTACTTTTACTAGAGGTATATGGTGGGTACGCCATGAGCGCTCCAGGCTGCTGACCCTTCTGTCTGATGTTATAGCTATTAGAAAGACCACCTTCATGGACAAATGGGACACAGAGAATGTAGCTAGAGGCTCAAAGGAGGATTTAGTCAAAGAAAATAGGAACAAGTTGAGGTCCCATTGTGCAAAAGTCACCACTGCTGGAAAGGATCTGAGAATCCTCTTCAGAAATCTAGTTGTGACAGGATGAGTGAAGATAGCATAGATATCCACCATATGGTGAAAAGTGCTGTAGTTGCTGCCACAATCTTCTGTTTGACTTTTGTTGCCAGTAGCTGTCTGATCTCATTTTGAATTGTTTTTCCAAGGTAGTGGTGTCTGTACATTGCCTGAGTGGTGACTCTTCTTAGATGCTCCTGGAGTACAGCATCAAACTCAGCCATCAGTGCCACAATTTTAAGGAGTTTCCATTGTTTGGCACACACAGCTGATCAGAAAGTGCCATGCAGTGCTAGCTTTTGGTAGCAAGCACTCTCACAATGGCAATGAGCCTTTTCAGAACATTTTGCCAGTAGAGAGACTCTGATGCAATCTTCTGTTGATGCAGATCATCTATGGTGCCTTTAACCTTAGTCTCATCTCAAGCTCTTTCCGCCTATGGAATGCTCTCTTGGTGATTTGCTGCCTTCTCATGGCATGCCAGATTTCTAGCCAGATTTTTCCAGTCCTTTGTTCCTGTAGACCCCAATGTGGCTGGAACATTAGACTGGAGGAGTCTGCAACAAAAACAGTATGCAGCATTCTGGGTGTTTGAGTACATAGCCATGACCATGCAACTTTGCCACCACTGGGGATTTCACACCAGTAATGTGTTGGATGGAAACTTCTATTTTCATTGTCTTTGGGGAACGAAGTTTTTCACTTGCTGTGGCCCATGCAGTACAAGGAAGTCTCTCAGGATACTGCTCAAGTGGGTCCATAGTCCTGGATCATCTAGACCTAAGGAACTAAACCCAGCAGCAGCTGTTTCTTGCGCCTCCACCACATTCTTCTCTGATCTACCCTTTTCTTCAGGAATGTGCATGGTTAAACCCATCTGAGATGGAGATATGGATGCTGCAGTAGCTGCCAGGTCACCTGCACTCTGACTAACTGAAGAGACAAAGGGAGAGGCCAGAGAGACTGATGGCTCTGGTCTGCTGCTTGTGAAGCCTGGCTGTAAAATCCTGTATAGATAGTAAGGTGGTGATGGGAAATAGATATAAATAAAATACACTGGTGATTGCATCAACCTGAGGCATCTCTTGACAGGTTTGTGAGGGCAGCAGGGGCAGAAAGCAGGGGTAGAAGCAAGAGGGACTCAGCTGTGCCTTGCTACAGTCACTTACTAAAAGGGAGAAAGGGCAGGAAACACAGTGTTTGAACCCTGGGCATAATTCTGGACTTCTTGCAAGGAAAAAGTTCCTCGATGGGAAAAATAATGGAGAAAAATATTATCTAACTATACTATGTAGACTATACTATAAAAAGCTACTAAGAAACTATATACAACACTTTACAGAAATGACACAGGAGGGAAAAAAAGAACTGAGGATACCAAAGATTCCAGCTCAGACCATGTGGCAATAAGAAGGAACTAAAAAGGCATCAGCCCGCAACACCTTTTATGCCTTCAGTTCACAGCATAAGGATTGCTATGGCACATGTGCAGGCCAAGGGACACAGCTAGCAAAAATTTCAGGACTCAGGCATATGGTGTGCATGCGTATTCCACATGTGGACACATAGGGATCATCACTTGAAGAATCATGGGATACACTCTCTGATAGACATGCAAGTGCAGAAATAGTGAAGACATTAACCTGGGCTAGGCTGACTTGGGTGCCAATCTCACGGGTTAATTGTGCAGCAAAGGCATATCTTCAAAGCTGGGAGAGCTGTTTAAATCCCTGAACTGGGGAATTGCCTTGATTACAGGTTCTGGTGCATATGTAGAAACTCCTACTATAGACATATTTGAAACTAGGTTTAACCTGTTTACAAGTAGGGGTTAGTACTAGTGCAGCTATGCAGGTGACTAGCCACAGATGGCTGTAACCATGACAAATTCCCAACATAGAGAAAGCTTTAGTAATATTGAAATCCTCAACAAGACTTCATCAGCGCAAGCTGGTATGAAGCTACTACTCTCACTCTTATTCCTATTTCATATTTATATCATTAACCTGTGAAGATGGATGTTGTGAAGGCCAAGACTGTAACAGAGTTGAGAAAAGAATTAGATAAATTCATGGAGGATAGGTCCATCAATGGCTATTAGCCAGGATGAGCAGGGATGATGTTCCTAAACCTTGTTTGCCAGATGCTGGGAACGGGCAACAGGGGATGGATCACTTGATGATTACCTGTTCTGTTCATTCCCTCTAGGGCACCCAGCCTTGGCCACTGTTGGAAGACAGGATACTGGGCTAGATGGACCTTTAGTCTGGCCCCATATGGCCATTCTTATGTTCTTAAATGAATTTCTAGTCTGTTGCCCCACTGTCACAGACCTTGCAGGAGCCTTGCAGTAGAATATAGACCAAGTTTGCTGGATAGTATATGACATACAACGACAGAGTTGTGTGCTACAAGAACTAAATCCACACTCCACATCCTCCTGCTCCTCAGTAGAGGAGAGGTATGAAACTAGGAATTACCCTGATCTCAGTTCTTGCTTCAGCTGAGAAGCCAAGGGCCTGCCTTTCACATCTCAAAAGACCTAATGTTTTTGAATTTGAGATCAGCTATACGCTTTGGAGGAGGCAAAATGAAGGTAAGGTGAAGCTTGAGGTAAATCGTAGGGAGAGTTGTTAGGCTGGAGAGAATGGTTTGGGGCAGCACAAATGTGAGGCTGCCAGACTTGATGCTATCTGTGAGGGTCAGAGTTCAGTTCAAGGTTGATGGAAATGTCAGAATATGCTGGCCCACAGGGAATAGTTCAGATGTTTATGGATAGTGTTACTACAGGAGGGAGAAATCCAGTTATTACTTGTATTATCACAGCAACTAGGAACCGTAATCACAGACTTTGTGCTGGTGGTGTACTACCCCAAAGTTCCTGGAACTCCATGATTGCTGAAGAAAGGTATTGTGGGATAGATGGATAGAAGGGAATTAGGATTAGAGATTGTTGATTGTGGAGTAATAAGTGGAGTTTGAGTGAAGTCACACAAATGGGGATAAAGATAAAGGAAGAGCAAAAAAGAAATGGATGAAAAGGAAATGGAAACAGAGAAAGGAGGGTGGGAAGCAAGAATAAAAAAACAGACAATAAAAAGTCAAGTGAAGGAAAAAGGAAAGGAGAGCAAAAGTATAACAGCTATAGTATAATAAACATTTTAGAATTTAGTAGAAAGCTGAGGCAATCTTACACTAGAATACATACAATTAGCATATATATTTATAAATAAATAAAATTCTCTGTACATAAACATTCTTTGAATTCATGTGCAACAGCTTTTCATGGTATACATCCCCTCCATGGAGGCGGTTACCATCTCTGTTAGGCCTGACATTTTTGTCTTTAAAATTACTGCATTTCCAAAAACATTTTCAGACAGGAGCCACTTCTTGACACCTCTGTAAATGTATTATCCTTCCTACAGCACCCTAGCCCTCCTCTGCAGCGGTCGGTAGGATGGTCAGAAGCTATTATACAGACCAATTTGAAACTGTGATCCCAGCCATGAAGAAAGCCTCAACCCTTAAAGCAGGTCCAGAAAGAACAGAGGGGAATGGAGGGATTCGATTATTACAATTAATAAATGCTTTCGCAGGGGCTCCAACCATTCTGGAAGCTTGAAAACCACATACCTAGTTTATCTATCTACCAATGATGTTTGTTCTTTACACTATATGTTCCTACTGCTTTCTTAGGTAACAGATAGTTGACACGGTGCTATGAAGGAGGGTAAGGCTAGGCTTTCTTCAAGATTTATGAGATCAAGATGAAAAGCAGTTACCAGTGGCATTCCTATCACCCTATACCTGTATCTATAGTACTGCTGCCTTTATTAGGTGTTCGATTACACCTTCATCCATTTGGACACCAGTTTCCAGGCCAAAATATTGAAAGTGGATGCTGGGTGAGCCAACTGACTTTTACACCTGCTTAGAAGCAAACAGATTCTAAGGGTGCTTTGGCTCAATGGCATATAACTGCAGACAAATGCTTTTCCCTGCCTATGCTTGCATCATCTATACATTGGCTACTTTCCCACCTAAAGGCATTATGAAAGTTGGTTTTGGGCAGGAAAACCGATGAGACAAAAGACCTTGTAGAGGTCTCTCAGAGAAATCAGTTACCAAAATATCTATGAGGTTGTGGGTGCAGAAATTATTTTTTCACAACTTACATAGGATTCATGGAATTGAGGCTAGTAGCATTCAAAGAGAAAAATCTAATTTATGTTGAATGGATTTTCTACTTTAAAACTGTGCGGCCACAGAAGCTATAAAAAATTAAAACCAAAGGCAAGTGTGTACAAAATAATTTATTACAGCATAACATATGTTGGCATTATTTTACAGTGAGTTTTTCATTCAACAATTTTGAATCTAAACAGATGACACACAAAGGAGACCATTTTAATTAGAACAGTTTATTTGTCTTAATAAAATCCCCCTTCATGAACTTATATTAGCCTTAGAAAGGCTAATTAACATTACTGAAAATATTTACAATACAGTGAAATAAAAACAAATCTGACTGAATGATTTCATTGCCATTTCCAGAAAATGTATTTTCTGTACAAGCCACAGTATATTTAGGTTTTGATAGCAGTTCTTGTAGAATGCAAAGCTGTCATACGTAGCCATTTTGTCCAGCAATATTATGCTTTAAAACAGCTATATTAAGTTCAGACTTTCATTTTGATGTGTTGTGTATTTTATGCACTTATTAGTTAATGCACCAGAACACAGAATAAGAAAGAGGTTCATTGTGATTTGTAGTCAGCCTATCTGTGCTCCCTTAAATAGTTTTTAAATATAAAATGCACTCCTCAACTACTAGTTGCTTTTGTAGCACTTAAAGCAATAGTATTTAGGCAAGAGAAGTATTACATTTATCGGCTATAAGTCCACACCTAAGACTTTTAATGGAGGTATACAGTAAACTTACCAGTGAATTTTTATGATCCTGAGGAGAACCATATTCCCCATTATTGTACCTTATACATCTGCCCAAAACTGGAGTAGCTTTTCCAAACCAATAACTGGCAGTGAAAAAAAGAAAGAAGACAGGCAGACAGACAATGGTATCTAAACAGGATCTTATTCACTATTATTTCAGGGAATTACATGTACTCAACTGTTCTTTAAAATGTTAAACCATTCAAAAACATAAGGAAACAATAGCTATGGAACAAAAGGTAGAAAGAAAAAAAAGTTTTTGAAAACTCTTATCAATATTTAACCAAACCTCCATAACCACCAGCATTAGTTCCATATAAGACACAGAATTGACAAGAAACATGCAAACAGCCAACATTTACAGTTACGTGCTTCAAAAGAAACCAAAATGATCAAAATTAAAGAAACCAAAACAAAGAGAAAAAGATGAGGGGATGAAACAAGCAGCACTTTTCAGTCTTAATTTGCTAAAATCTGCCCAACTGATAACTTCATTACCAAGAAATTATTATACTTACCTCTATATGTAACAACACTTAGGTGAACGTAGTCTTTAATGTCCATAATTTGTGGATTTTGTTGTTGAATTTGGGGATTTTAAAAGATTTAAAACAGTACAAGAATAAACATGACAAAGGTTGATTAGAGATAATGTTTACATAAACATTGGCAGTTCTTTTTGGATGTAAAACATGCTAATAGCATACTCCATTTTTCATTTAACCATCCAAATACTTCATTTTATACCTGTAAGATATAAAAACTGCATTCTGGAAAAGTAAACCTGATCTGCATCCCACCAGTCTGTAGGTATAGTCAAATATTTTATTTGTACACTACTTCAAATTTCATTGGACAGCACATCATGGTTAATGGCTGTATGGTTCACTGATGCAAAGCTACTGTCATCCTCATTTGTGGCAGGCATAAAGGCAGACGTAAAAGGAAACAGTTTATGACATGCTGTCCGATACTCTTCATATTGGGTGTGGCAGCTTCCGAAACTGCCATCAAGCAGTGCCTCGAAAACCTTTGTTAAAGTCTAAAGAAACAAGAGCAACAGTTAAATTTAGTCTAGACTATTTTATTACCAAAGAAAACATGGGGCTCTCTAAATCTTGCTTGCATGATTAATGAATGCTGTGCCCTCTGCTGGCAATAAACGTCATTGTCCTTGTTTACAGAGGTCTGACATCAGGAATATATTTTTAACCAAAATAAAAATACTCCATTTAATATTAATAATCAAGATTCAGAAAAATTAACTGTGTACATGTATCTTGTGCTTCGTATAACATGCTCAAGGCAGCCTACTTTGTCCCTAAATATACAAAGAGGTTACAATTAAATTAGTTTACCTTCACATTTTTGTCTTTCATAGTTTCATCTAATCTAGTAGCAATAGCAATAGCTTTCTCTTGTCTTGATTTGTCCAGGAAATACATCATCTTAGCACCTTAAGCATAAGAAAAAAAAAAACACATTTGATCAGATACTGACAACATACAAGTACAAAACTTGATTTATTGTAAAATTATAAATTGATACAGAAAACAATCCAAAAACAAAAAGTAAGATATTGTGGATTGGGGCTTTCTACAGATTTTAGAACATATAAATTTTCCATCCACTATATTTTGTATAAGAAAATTATATTTTCACATTTTACTTATTATAAGTAATGACATAGCAGTATTTGCTAGTACATTAAGAGCATAAGGATAAAGTAAAGCTGTAGCTTCACTACGGACAAAAATGAAATGCTCACTGGAAACTTTGCTTCAAGTTTTCACTAAAATGTTAATAGAAATAGGATGCCTGAGGCAAGAGTTAACGAGGAAAGAGGTCAACAGGCCGAACAGGGAAACAATATCAAGATAACCAAGTCACTCAAGTCAGCAAGCTAGTTGAGATGCACCCTACAACGATAAAGGAACCAGCAGATGTCCTTTTAGAACTATTGTGAATTATTTTTACAAAGCTCTGGAGTTAAGGTGAGCTGCTAGAATAATGATAATTAATTGTGTTGGCAGGTACGACAGGTCTTTAAGCGACTTATCAGAAGATTACAAATTTATGTAATTTGGCATCCTAAATCCAACAGCATGAACAGACATTCTCCCTCTCCCAAATATGCAACACACACACAAATTAAATAAGCACACAACCTACCAGCAAGGAAAAATATAGAAAGTATGGTTTTGACCTAAAAAGTAACTAGGTAAAAGCAGCACCGTCTTACTCAGATCCATTCCTTGTCTGCAATTCAGTCTCATATTTGCTTACTATATTCTTTTCTCAGTAAGTTTTTATAGCTTTTTATTCCTGATTGCTCTACAGAACAAAACACTTAAGAAGGGGTAAACTGGAATATGTTCTTTCTTGTAGAATCATTAATAATTATTCATTACATTTAAATTAGTTACATTTAAGTTCAATGAAGACTATGAGGTAGCACAGGGCTTAATTTAGCTTGCAGAATCTTACTAGTGATGATGCCCTTAACAGGGTGGTTTACCTCTTAAAGAGTCAGGGCAGACCTGGAGCAGCCAGCCTTGCTCTAGAGAGGAGTCCAGAGGGCAGCTGCTGGGAATCAGCCAACCCAGCTGGGCAGCATCAAATGATTGGGGCTGATGATTCCCAGCTGAGGGATATAAATGAGGGAGGACCCCAGGCTCCATGGGAGAGCCTGAGACTACAATCCCCTGTAGCTGCAGAAGAGGATTGTGAGGGGCCAAGTAGCCCTGAGGAAGTCCTAACTAATAAGCTGCCAAAGGTCAGAGGACCCATAACACAGGTAGGGAACAGGACTATTATTTTGTTGTTTCATATTTCAATTTTTTTTTTTATACTGCAGAATAAACAGCCCTCAAGCACAGGCTAGAAAGTGAACAGGGTGTAGACATTTATATTTCTCAGGATGGTGATTTAGCCCATCAGCCTACAATGCCCAAGAAGGAAAGAACCATCCAGCTTGCCTTATAGATCCCAGTACTGGGTGTGCAGTACATCAAGTACCCTAACCGCTGGACTGTCAGTGACTTAAATAGTCTTATCCACAGTGAAACAGTCAATAGGCGAGAGAAAGCGCGCGAATGAGAAAATGATTTTGTAAGTCCAGGGGTTAGGGCACCTGCCTGGGATGTCTTGGGTCCAGTCCCCTTGATTCAGTCAGTCACTCTCATTATTTATCTACAGTGGAACAATTTCAACTAAGGTAGACTGAGGGAGCCCCACATGAGAATATTCCATAGCTCAGTAGTCAGCATACACTCCTGAGAAGTGGGAGACCCCCTGTTCAATCCCTCCCTCCACTCTCTGAAAAAGAGAAGGGGGAATTGAACCTGGGTCTTCTACCTCCTAGGCAAATGCTGTAACCAGTGGGCTAGAAGTTATAAGGTGGTCACCTCTTCCTCCTTCTGTTTTGTGTGGAATGAGGCAGACCTCTAACTCACT
The DNA here is from genome assembly GCF_003597395.2 of Chelonoidis abingdonii. NCBI lineage: Eukaryota > Metazoa > Chordata > Testudines > Testudinidae > Chelonoidis > Chelonoidis abingdonii. The sequence goes on along the minus strand of NC_133769.1, from coordinate 309,072,855 downwards.
CCTGGAAGAAGTAGCTTAGGTGACTCCAAGAGACCCTGTTTGTGGATTGCAAGCAGAGATAGGCACATGGGTCCAGGCTGCAGGGAAGCACCTATTCCCATGAGAGGGTCGGGGCGTAGCCACACACTTCTGAGTATCTTCTACTGGCTTACCTACACTGCTCCCCACCTAGCATACTAGGTTTTGTGGATTATATTTTTAGGCACCGATCTGTCCCCATTCATTGTATAGGAGCCTAAGTGACTCGGCTTTGTGGATTGCAGTGTTATTGCTGTGATTTTCCAGGCATCTAGAAGTTAAGTGCTCTGATGCTCAATATTGCAATGCTTAAGTCCCTTCATGGATCCCACCATAAATGTCTGATAAATATGAAGATTTTTCTCATCCTCAAGCTGCTGGAAGGGAAAAGTTTTATTTTCCTCTCACCCATGCCACTACCTTCCTGAGGAGGAGATTTCTACCCTATACTATTTTTAGCCAGAGCCTCTGGCCACTCCACTCCTCTACCCTACCTCCAAGTTGTTTTGTGTCTCCTACTGCCAGGTAGTATCTTAATTGCCCACTCCTAAGCAGCAGCAAGAGCAGTGTAAAATTGACAAATTCTTGACTTTTCCATCATTACCTAGTGTTGTGAATAGCAGCAGTGAAAGTTACTAGTCTTGTTCTTTCATTCTGTTGCTGCTGCTCTGAAAAGCTATGAGCAGAAATAGAGGCACTTCAGCTCAGTGGAAAATAAGGAGGGAGGATTGTTTACATTACAAAGGTTTTTGAGACCATAAGGGATAGAATCTTATGTTTTCTTTTAAAATAAATCCTGTAGAAATGGAAAGCTTCCCACATGAGGCAGAGAGTGGGCAAGTGGATTGCTAAAGCCCTTCCAACAAACAGAAATGTCAAAAATAATTTGCACCTGAGCCTCTGACATATTCTGATTGGAATTAAAGACAGAGAAAGACATTAACTTGATTATTTACCATCATTTAACATTTTCATATCATCAAAATAAACAAACCTGAGAGCAGATGCAGAATGGAGGTAGCATTATATTTGAGAAACTCTTCATTAAAACTTTCCAAATCTTTGTTAAAGATTTTCTGCATTTCTTGAGTTAGGACCTTGTTCACAATTTCTGGGAGATTACTATGATCAGATACTTAGGAAAAGAAAAGCAGAAAAAGTTACTGTTGCTGCTATTGTTCCTGAGAAACTTCACATCTGGAAATACACCACTTTAGACTGTACACACACACACACTTTATGATTGAAATCAGTATTACAGAAGTCAATATTTTACCATCTTTGGTTTTCATCAAAACATTAAATGGCATCAGTAGGTTCTGATGAAATTCTGAACACTTTGCATATAAATAATGCAATTTTTTTGCCATGTTTGTCTATTTTAAATATTTTAGTGTTTCTATAGTATTTAGACACTATAAAATATCTACAGTGGTTTCACTGTACATACCAGATTTAGAGAATTTAATCAAACACTCATGTAGCCATGGATTATTACTGTTGATAGCAAAAGCTCTCTTGACAGACTGCAACATTAACAGAAACTTTCCTGTGCAAAAAACAAAAAACCAAAACCAAGGTTATATACGTTTCTCTAACTTTTTGTGTTCCTTTATATTTCATTGCAGACACCTACCCAAATCCTTAACTTTCTTATAAACATACCCCAAAATGCCCAAAACATTTAGATTTAGTTAAAAAAAAGTACATTTTTTACTCACCTCTTTTCAGAAATTAGAGAAAAAATTCAGTGTTTTTTTATAAAGTGATGATAGCAATGTTTTCTGAAAAATCCAGCAACCATGTAAAATAAGTATAATATTTAGGTGTCTAGCTTTTACAGGAAGTTATGTCCCAAATACTTTGTAGTTTCATTAGTAAATCTAATGCAAATATTAGAAACACTAAGTCTTATGCAGAATTGTCATATCAGTACTCTCAATACCCAGATATAAAATACATATAACATTGTGGCAGCCCCTAACATCAATCCATTATAAAAGAGCTGCTGCTCACAATTATTAGCAACATTGTATCAGCTACATTAGCCTAATTTTTTTTAACTGCTGAAGAATTACAACTAGAAATATTTTTCCTCCATATCACATCTAATTAGCATATAACCACAAATTCCTTTATTCTTAAAGTCAGTTTCAAGAATAAATTATGTGCTGCCAAAGAAAGGTGACATGGCATACATTAAGTTTTCTGTAATATTTATCCATTAACATTGGGCATGATGGAAACACTTACCTCGTTATGTTAGTAAATATAGACTACAGTTGGGTAAAAATAGGCTGAAATAAAGCATTAGAACATTTGGAGAAAAAAATTAAAACTTACATATACTTTACCTTTTCTAAAGTATATTTCAAATGCTAACAGATGTGTGTCTATGTTATCTGCAACAAGATTCTTAAGTGGCATAAGGAACTTAATAGCTTCCTCTAATGGATTTTTGACCTGTTTTAATAGAAGATGAAATTAAAGTTACATAAAAAGGAGGCATCTATCACTAACAAACATCTTTTAAAAAGATGAAGCTTTCCATGAAGCTCAACCACCATTCACTGACAGATTAGCCCTTTTGTTTTTTTGAACAAACCAACCAACCAACCAACCCACTCACCCACCCACACACCTGTCCTGGCCCCACTATGCACAGCAAGCAAAAGAGTGCTTCAATCACCTATCTGATTTCTAGAGTATTGGCACAAAACAGAAAAATCTTCATTTATACCCAAGAATAAATTATCTATAGAGTCTGAGATCACACAGCCAGCCAGTAAACCGTGACGACACCTGTCTGAAGTAAACTGAACCAAGAAAAATGTATTTGAAGAAACAGTTTATATATCACTGCTCTCTTTTGACCATTTTAAGTTGATCCCAGGGTGATTGTAGCTACGTGGCATTACCACCATGTATTTCAGATGGGTACCCTCTAAATAACCATCTATAGTGGTAACAAGAACAAACACCTGAACTAATTCATAATAAAAAAATAGTTTTGAATGTTTACAAACAAACGTACTTAAGTCCTCATACCAAATTTTGTGGCTGTCAATCACATTTTCCTACCTTTTCTCTACTCTGTTGCTGTGTGAAAGACCTATATAAACGACAAGGAACACTGGCTGTACAGAACAGTGCCTACAAAAACTTGACAATGGCTAGGTAGCTGATGTGCCAAGACCTATCATGCTATCACTGCCTATCATGCTAACCAGCATCGTCTCCTTGTTTCCTTCTGCTCCCTCTGATTCCACCTGCTGTTTTAGATCGTGACCTTTTGGGGCATGGACTAAGGTGGTTTTGTTTGTTTGTTTGTGTTTTTAAAAAAACCCTACAATTATTAACAAAGTGCTATCAAATGCACAACCTAAACATACTGGAGAAAGTGAACTACTATTTTTTCTGTAATCTTTTATTTAATTATAAGTGTTATAAAAATGGTAGGCAAATTTGTTTTGTACAAAAATGCCTTAAATTGATTTCTCCCTTTAAAAGGATTTTTAAAACTCACTTTAAAAGGATATTTCCCATGTTACAATCTTTCAGAACTGTGTGGGGATGGGGTTGCCAAAGAGAATATCATAAAATGAAACTGCCATACAGTTTACATAACAAGTAACACAATGCTTACTCTTTCCAGTTTTTCAGGAATTAAGTCTTCCTTGGGACCACTAGTTTCCTCCTCTTCCTCATCTCTTTTTTTCTTTTGAGTCTTCTGCTGTCGTTCTCTTTCTGCATGCTTTCTCTCCTCTTCAAGTTTAGCTTTCTTCTGTGCTCTTCTCTGCTTGCTAAGCATTTTTTTCAGTTCTTTGGCTGAAAGGTTTTCTATAGATAAAATAAAATAGTTTAATTTAACCTCTGATTTATACCTAGACTCAGAATTTCAATAATAATCTTAGTTTTTTCTCAAACAATATATGGGCATCTCTAGACTTTTCATATAGGGAAAGGAGAGATGTATTTATACAAAAATTTCAAAAAGAAACCTTTTCATTTATCAGTAAAATGCACCAATTACTTTGTAGTCTAATGTAACTGCACATTACACATCCAACACAAAACATTTTGTATCTTAAATGCCAAGGTTTATATAAATAATATAAACCTGAAAGTCCAGAAACTTAGAAGTATTCATTTAAACCATGAGTCAGATGAAACGTGAAGTTTGGAAATCCCATTATATTATTTACATCATGGGACATCAGAACACTTTGTACTCATACAGTGCCTTTCATCCAAATATCTCAGGTGGCCCAACAAAAGGTGGATGACATTTTTCTTGGTGGCTAAACTTAAATTCACCTATTACCCTTAGTTCAATATCATCTTAATGCTCTTGGTAATATCTATTGGAAACCTCCTAAAACATTCATATTACACCGTACTGTTTGCACCCTTTAAGTACACAGACTTAAACTTAACTTGGAAGGTAGTATAACTATTATATAGCATACATTTATATACAGCTAATGTACGAGGTGCTTCATAGAGGAGCTTACACTATAAACAGACAGACAACTTGGCGGAGAAAGGAAAAGTGACATAAGTGCATTGAGCTGTGCTACAAAACATGTATCTTGTTATACACGATATATTGTGCAATTTATTATACTCTGAAGGGAGGACAAGGATTTACTGGTCTCACATATGTCAATTCTTCCTGTCCTTTAAAAAAAAATAAATTAAATCATCATCTTTGAATTTCTTCCCCTTGGTCAATGCTGTCTCAACATTAAGATGCTCTGGATACATGCAATATTCTAGTTGCAGCACCACTCGTGCATGGGTGGGAAGTAAAATTATCAGCTGTTTTGCGGGTGTACTGCATTTGAAGACCCTCATAACTAATTTACTCACCATTATCACCCCCTTAGATCCTTCACGTTTACACTGAGAAAATATTTTTCCCAATGAATACCAGTTTCAGATTATTTCCCAGAAGTATTCACTTGTATTTTGCCAAGCTGAAGCTCAATTTATTTCCTGTACATAATTCTAACATCTCTATGTGTCTCTGTATGTTTTCCCCAGGCAGAGTGGGCTCCATGCCCACAGATGCTCCAGGTAAACAAAATGTCCCGACTCACCAGCAGCTTACCCTGACAGCCAGGAGCCAAAGTTTGCCAACCCCTGAAATACAGGGTCAGTTTATGAAAAGGTCATACAGTTTTTGCTATTTTTACCTAACTATCTTGGAGGGTCGGCTTTTAAATGAACGGGCTAATGAACAAGTATATACGGTATTAACTACATTAGGTCTAACACCAATTACTGCAGCAATCCATTGACTACCTTCCCCTAAACTCAATACATGATGGTTTTATCATTACCTCTTCATTTATTATTTTCCTGGTTTAAGAGCTATGTAAGGGTATGTATATCTAAAATAAGATGAATTTTTAGAAGCTGGTTTATGTACACCAAATGCTTTACTAAATTCCACTGACATTTGTCTTTTGTTCAACTACTAGTTTTGTAATTTGATAAAAAAGCTTGTCTGTCATAACATTTATTCTTGACTATTTCTTTTCAGTCACTGATCAAACATTCAAGGACAGAAAATGAAAACTTCTGTATGGTACAATATATAATAATTTTATAGCATGCAACGTTAATTAGCTTAGTAAGTTTTAATTTGTGTTATGTACACATTGGCCTGCATTACTGCCTAGGTACCTGAATTCACTTCTTGTTCTTTGCTTTCATTGGTTAAAGGATTATCATGTAGTTTCAAGTAGATTTCAATTGCTGATCGAGCAGCCTTGAAATAGAAGGTATGTTTCCTGAGAACATCTTCCAATCTCAGAAGGTCTACATAGGCCCGAAGAGTCATCTTTCTCATGCAGTATGTGTGGAAGTCAAATTGATCATCTGTTATCTCAAAAAAATGCTAAAAAAACCCAAAACACAAGATCATACTTAAATCCTTTCACTGATTTTCTGTTCATTACCATCTAGATACTAAGTGGAGTACCAATTAGCATTATTTGCAACCCCAACATATCTAACATGGAAAATAAGAGAACCATTTACTGTAGAAATGTAGCTAAGAGAAATCTCCCCTCCATCTCTTTTAAAAAAGAAAGCTAATCTAATTTACCCAACAAACAAACCCCCATCCCATTGACGCAAATGGCAATTCTTATTGTTCTGATTTCATCAGACAATACTACCCCATTTTATTTTGTTTTTAAACAGTGTCTACATCTTTGAACAGGTAGAAGAGAGATGGCACATAGCACTGTAAGAATAGTTTTAGATAACAGCATGTCAAAAAGATTTATAGTTATTGGATTTTTCGTTTCAGTTTTTTTTAAATAATTATATTAACAAAAAAGATCTGTAATCCACTAAGTAAACATGCTGATTGTATAGCATTTTTTAAAACTGAAATGTCAAGATTTTTAAATGTGAAGAATGGCATGCTGAACTGATTGAGGCAACCAATATTTACACTACATTATGAAAAAATGTATATAGGGAACAGACCAATCTTTTTACCTACTTACCCTTTCCACTTCATGACATTTTTTCAAGGCATCACCATACTTCGCTAGTCTCTGATAAGCTGAAGCGCATTCGGTCTGGAACCACATACACTGCATCTCATTTAGATTTTCCATAGCAGATGTTCCTTCCTAAAATGAAGATATTCATAACTGGTGAAACCAATAAATTATCAACTGCTGTTTTTTCCCCCTCACACATAACTTTTGTTACTAAACAACCATTCATCCATCTATAAACACATCTGCAATACAATAAAAAATGGCTATAACTGCAAAACTTCCCTTATTAAATAATTAGTGACATTCTGAAAAGAAAAAAAATCACTTTTGCTCCACTGATTCTTCTTCCAGACTCCTTGTTTCTTTAAGTGGTACTTCTGCAAAGCCACATGGGCACAGATGAATATGCTTGAAAAATAATTCATTTTGCTGGGTAAAATCTCAATATTTTTTGAAGTTAAATCAAACAAGAAGAGACAATTCCCTCTTCTAAGATTAAGAGGCAGTGAAATATCAGACTCATTTTTATGAGAAACCTTAAGTTTCTGAAGGAGTAGTTTATTTTTTTTTGCCTGAATCAGAGGAAGCACCTGGTAGTTTAAAACAACAGGTATATTTACTGGTTTGTTGACAGTACCTCTACTGACACCAAACAAATTTTTATACTCTGGATTTGGAATATTTAAAAAAAAAAATTAATTAAGGAGGATTGTAGAATTTGTGTTTTATAAATTTCAAGATTTTAGGTCAATAAAAACTATTGAAAAAATTGGAAGGCACGTTCTATGAACTATAAGAATAATGACATGCAAGAACCCAACTTTGCCACCAAATTCTCAAAACACTTAAGAGGAAAGGAAAACACTACTAAACAATCTAATTCTGACATACAAGTTATTTAACACTTAAATGTATCTTTGGCTTAATTCTGTTTTATCAATTAAGCCACAGATACAGTAGATGGCATTACTACATATGAAGAAAATACTACAATTCTGTTCCATTAATATCGTCAGCTGATAAAAATATCAACAAACATTTAGATCAAAAACTTTCATAGTCAAATTATTCAACAGATTAGTCAAGGACTTCCATTGATATTCTAAGAAAAAAAAAGACATCTTATTTTCCACAGTACAAAAAACTTTATACAAAAACTAAATAGCACACTAAATCAAATTAAATCAAAACAGATCCTCCTCCACTCTGTTTATGGGAATCATCAGACTACACCAGGGGTCGGCAACCTCTAGCACCGTGGCAGGCCGGACCAGTTTGTTTACTTGCTGCGTCCGCAAGTTCCGCCGATCGCAGCTTCCACTGGCAGCGGTTTGCCGCTCCAGGCCAATGGGGGCTGCGGGAAGCGGCGTGGGCAAAGGATGTGCTGGCCGCCGCTTCCCACTGCCCCCATTGGCCTAGAGCGGTGAATCGCGGCCAGTGGGAGCCACGATCGGCAGAACTTGTGGACCTGGCAGGTAAACAAACCAGCCTGGCCCGCCAGGCTGCTTACCCTGGCGGCCCGCGCATCAGAGGTTGCCGACCTGTGGACTACACTCTGGATTTCTACAGTTTCTGGAAACTGATAAGTGTTGAGCATGTTAGGTAAGAAAATGGTATTTTTGAAGTGCTGCTTAAACTTCTGGAACTATGCAAATTGTTTTGCAGAACCTTAGTTTTTACACTCACGTGAATGCAGACATCATGGACTTTACAAGCAGGGGGCTACAAGCTAAGTTTTCAGGAGTGCATAAAAGTGGCTTAGGAAGCTAAATCCCATTTTCAAGTTACATGAATGGGAATTAGGCACTTACTATTTAGGTGCTTTTGAAAATCCTAATAGATGTCTATCCGCATCTTTAAGTGCCAAAATAGCTTTGAAAATCTGGCCCTTAGAAGCTTAAGTCTTATTCAATTGACTTGGATTCAACATGAACAATTTGAAATGCAGCAGATTTGTTCTTGAACAATTAGTCCAAGTTACATAGCTTGACAGTGACAATTTTCCAAGACAAGACAGCTATCAAGTGCATTCCACAAAGTGACTTACTCCTGTATGTGTGGCAATGCATCAACATCTCTGGAGTAACATCTGTGTTACATCATAGTCTGCTAGAAAATTACTTATTACTAATATTAAAGTTAAAATTACACAGGCAAGCATACCTTAATGGACAAATCTCTCTAATGGATAGATTTCTGTTGTCACTCAAATCAGTTACTCTGGCAGAGATATTGTATCAGATAATTACATCTGATATATATGATTTTCAAAATGAAAATACTTCCAACCCCCTCTTTAAAATAATATTTCCTACCCTTGTAAACTTGGAACACATGTCCTCTGCATCTTTCACCATATTTGCTCGAAGCATATATTTTGCACATTTGGAGTTGATGAACCTATCTGCTGTATCCAAAGACTGTGCTTCATCCATCCATTTGGCAGCTTCCTTGAGATTACCTACATGCTGTTATGGGAAAAAAAAGTCATTTATATTTCCTTCTTATATATATTTTTGACTAAATATAGACATTTACAGGTATTAGTACTTTGGCACCAGGGTTTATAAGCACCTTAGAAATATTAAGGATAGATTTTAGTCTTTTTTTCCTGCGGACTTTCCAAAATGATCACTCATTTTAAGTTGTGATGTTTTACTCCATATTATAAACAAACTGGAAAGTATGTTTACATTTTCTGATTGACAGAACAGAGTGTCAAATAAAAACCAGAACAAATGACCATGCCCAAAACCAGAAAATAACACTTATGAAAATTTCAACTGAGTAAGGGACCTCTCATAGCCTAAAATTACACACATTTAATTCAACTTTTTTACCTTGTAAATTTTTGCTTTTAAATAGAACAGTTCTATTAATGTTGGAGTGCTTGCAATTGCAGCATTAATGTATTCCAAGGCCAATGAACACTGGCCAAGTTTGTCAAAGTGCTGTGCCAGGAAATAACGAACCCAAAGTAGTGTCGTTGGGGGCTCCTTCTCTCCATTTTCTGTAACAAAGCAGATATAAAATTACAGTGGCCAATAAGGCTGAAGACTTCATTTGGGGAAAAAACACAAAAAAACTTGATAAATTCAGCAAATATTTGCTAAATTGTTTTCATTTGCAAAAAGGTAGAGATAACTATTCGCTGGCAAAAGGCAGCAGCACTCCAACAATTATTGATAACTGTTAATACAGGGATTAGTAACTGAAATGTAATTTTAATACCTGTATATTGAAACTTACCATATGGACTAAAAAAGTCACAGGTTTTCAGAGAGGCTTCGTAACCAGTAACAAGTTCTTGTATTATTTCTACCTATATATGAAAAATATAAATTTAAAAGTTTGCCTTAAAATATTATATATGTTGGAAACAGGCTCATATTCACACTTTTACAGGTATAGCACATCACCTAAAAATACACTGAAGCAGTGTTTATGGAACTATACTACAATAAACAGACACTTAACCGGGAAAAATATTGGATGGATCATGTGCGTATTCTAGAAACAGCGATGAGGTGCAGGGCTAGCCTGCAGAGCCAGCAGAGCACCTGAGGGTAGCGGGGTGTGTGTGGCAGAAACATCAATTTCTGTTCCTCATCACTTTCACAAGATACTGTTTGTTCATCTATGGTAGCTGTTCTACATTTTTTCCTCACTACATAGTCTTGAAAATGAACTATCAAAACTCAGTTAACTGTATTTGATTAGTCACCCCCTCCCAACGGCTGCTTAGGAAATATTTTAGGTACTCCAATTTTTGAATGCCCAACTTAAGACAACTTGAAGAGGGTTTGTTTCTGAAGAGGGCTGCAAGTATGCTTCTCATAAGGACGAAGGGTGGAAAGGGGTCTCTGGCTGAGTCCCTGTGAAAAGACTACCTGAACACTGAGTTATTAATGAAGAAGGCAGTCGGAATCTTGGTTATATGACTCAGATTTTTATATCTAAATAAAGAGGCCTGATTTTAAGAAGGTTCATGCTCCGCACTTTTAGAAAATCAGGCCCCTTCACTGTCTAATGTTGGTCACCCAAAAATTGAGGCACCTGAAATCAATAGTCTGTTTTGAAAATTTAGTTTACAAACTGAAATTTGCATTGTACAATCTTGACACAAAATACTCCCTATAAGTAGTTGTGTAATATCATAAGAACCAATTGATTGTATTCTTGAGCAGACGACTTGGTAGTGTAATGCATCTGCTCCTGAACGCTTTAAAATTCTTTAGCGCAATTCATTGTTTTGTAGCTAGGCTAACTGAGATTAAAAGTTGCCTTTCAAGTCTAGCAAGTATCCAACTTCTCAAGGGAACAAGAATAGAAATTAAGATGAACAGAAAGTTGTAATATGCATACAAAATACATTACATGCTGAAAAGCATTTCAATTTTGGGCTGAGCATGGTGCATAGGGAAGGGGACAATTATGGACCAGTTACATAAATGCATTAGCTTTTCACCACACAAAGATGCAAGTTGAAATATGAATTATTATGCATAGAAGGTGTTTAGTGAAAACAATCTTCTCTCTATATAAAACAAAATAATTACTAGGAAAAGAATAAATGATGGAAAAACCCTGCAAAATTAGCAAGATTTAAATCTGATGAAATGTGCAATATTTTGAAGACATACTTTTAAAAGTATGAGAACTAAAAACACAAAAACTAAAGGTCACTCTAGAAGACCAAGGGAAGTGGTCAGAAGGGCATATTTTAGGTAAACACATACCCATCTTAATGTGCCAGGAAATACCAAGTCTCATTTTTCAAAGTAAATTATTTCAAATTGGATCTGTTAAGTCCCATGAAGCCATTGTGAACTCTTCAAAAAGGGTTATATTTAAGAATGGTCATAAAAAGATAGTTTTGGAAAAATCTCAACCGAAGTCATGTTTTTAGTAAAAAGAAAAAAAAATCTTCTTAGGACTTACATACTAGCCCTTTTTTTCCCCATAGGCCAAACTTTTAACGAAGGAGAAAAAGTGCTCAAGTGCCACATAGGCAAGTAGACAAAGGGGATAAAACATATTTGGTACTGCTGTCAGACCTGCCACCTTCCATTTGTTGAAAGGACATTTAAAGGACCAGCAGAAAACCTCTTATACCACTCTTTTCTTTTTTTAAAAGAATATTAAAATACCGAAAATATCAGTTTCCCCTTAAGCAGCAAGTCTGAGGTATATAGCTACACTACACAAACAGAACAAGCATGGGCGGCTCCAGGCCCCAGCACGCCAAGCGCGTGTTTGGGGCAGCATGCCGTGGGGGGCACTCTGCCGGTTGCTGGGAGGGCGGCAGGGCAGGCCATCCTTCGGTCGGCGATGCCCTGCGAAGTCTCCTGGTCCCGCACTTCAGTGCACCTCCGCAGGCTGCCACCGAGAGCCGCAGGACGCGGCACTTCACAGGCATGCTTGCAGGAAGTTCATCGGAGCTCAGCGGGACAGCGACTGGCAGAGCGCCCTCCCGCGGCTATGCTGCCGTGCTTAGTGAAATGTTCTAAGAGTCGCCCCTCTGAGAACCATACACCTTCCGCTTAGTTGCCTTCTTATATAAATATTGAGTTGCTCCCAAGTACTTTACAATTTTCTCATTTACTACTGAAAACTTGCAGAATAATTTGTTGTTGTCAAAGCATTTATCTAGATTGAGAAGGCGAGCCTATTTATGTCAAGAGCAAGTAATTTTTCAATACTGACTTCAGAAATAGAAATATGGCTTTCATGAACCATGTGAGCTTTTCTGTTCCTATCAGTGACCAGATGTGTCACTAAAATTGCAATTGTTTCTTTAAGCAAGATGCAAGTTATTCTCCCGGCAGCTTCAGCTCGCTGTGCCACCAGCACCTGGGCGGCAGGGTGCGAGCTCCTGCAAGTCACACGGCTGCAAAGAGCTGCCAGTCCTGCCCTCAGTGCTCTGACTTCAAGCAGCGTGGATGGCTCCAAGCTGGGCGGTGCGGCTGCCAGTCCTGGTGTCTAAGCAGTCTATGGTAAGGGCGACAAGGGCGTTGGATAAGTGGCAGAATGGGTTATTGCGGCGGGGGAGTCAGGGGACAAGGAGCTGATTGGATAGGCGTGGACTGTCCCGGACCACTGGTCAGGGGACGGGGTTTGGATAGGGGTCAGGGCATCGGGACCGGGAGCAGTGGGGGTTGGATAGGTGTTGGGGCCAGGGGGGGGCGGTTAGGGGCGGAGGGTCCCAGAGAGCAGGCAGTCAGGAGAGCATGCAGTGGCGGTGGATAGGTCAGGGGTTGGGAAGTGGTAGGGGGTGGATAAGGTGCAGGGGCCAGGCTATTAGAGAGTCAACAGCCTTCCCTAACTGGCGCTCATACAGTTTTGGAGACCCTGATGTGGCCCTTCAGGCCAAATAATTTGCCCACCTCTGCTCTAGGAAGAAGTACTCATTTCTTCTTTACTGCAACAGGTAACCTTCATAGTAATCAGGACTTAGACCACATAGAGCTACAGGTCAGTGTTTGCATCCTGCATTCTATCTGGAAGTATTATTAAGCCAATGCAGGCTTTTGACAGGTATAACATGACCTAACCAACTGCCACAGTTAAAAAAGCAGACCACCACATTCTGCACTAATTGTAGATTCCAAAAAAACCTTGAGTGGATAACTACCACCCTGGTCTCCAAAGCACCTGCTCTTATGACCTGCTCCAAACTTGCTCTTATGATATTTATATAACATGTTTTCACAGGTACTACTCAGTCAAAATATGAGCTAGTTATATTTGAAAATGAAAGCATTGAATTATGAAGCTAAGAAAAGCCCAATTATATCCTAAGTAAACTCTGCATTGTTTGTGTTTCTCAAATATATATATTTATTGTACAAACATAAATGCAAATAATGTGCATGCATCTTAAAGTCATAAGTTATTTGTTATAAATGAATAGGTAATGGATTTCCAAAAATTCACACAAATGCATTTTCTTAATTATTTTACTCTCGTGCATAAATAGCTCTTTTGAGTGGACTAGTACCAAAAAATAAACTGTGTTCTCTTAAGTAAGAGATAGCACGGGGGAAATTAATATGCTTCTGTTAGTGTGGTAACTAGTCAATTTGACAGACAAGAATATTTTTAAATAAATCTTTTCAGAGAGGAGCACAAGAACTATCCAATTCCATTTTTAGAGACTGCAATGACATGTTAAAATATTGATAAATCTACTGAATACTGAGTTAATGACATCTTGTATTACAGCATAGTCAAAATATGTTGCATCATACTAAACACTCAAGATGGTTAACTAAATCACTGAATTAAATGACTAATGCATTAAAGTAAAATTATTCAATATTTTACTTTATGAAATTGTAAATGAAAGCAAAGAACAGAAGAAAAATGGAATATAGTTTTTAAAAATTCACCACTGTATAACTTAGCATTTCATTTTGTTAAGTACTTAAAACAATACTAGTTTATCAGCCATGATCACCAGTTTTAAGCAATGCCTTTTCAATTTTTTACAGCAAATAAAACCTTAAGTATTTCTACTGTATAAACCTATTAATACAAAAAAAGTTTTAAATAAATATTGTATTCCTCAGTACAATTTTCAGGAACAATCAGCACAATTAACATTTTAGCACAGATTTTAAGCACTACCTTCTGATTTCGTAGGATATAGGACAGATATATCTACATTTTCTTCTTAGAAAGACTAACTATGTTCAGTTCTATTTTCTTGTATGGTAGCCCCAGCAACTTGGAACAAAAGTAACTGAGGTTCTTTAAAAGTAATATACGTTGATTTCTGCATAGTACTTTGTGAAATCTCGGACTGAATCTGTCTTGCAATTTACAATTAAAGGCCACAAAAAATTCTATAAATGCATTTGTTGATTATTTATTAACTGAACACACGAACATGTGATTACAGCCATGCAGACACAAAGGTCTCTTCTACATGAAGAATATTTGTCAGTGTTTTTTTCCTGCACACATACTGCTTTGAGCATGGTTTAATGACATGGAAATAAAGACACTTGCATCCTGTTCATACTACGGCTTTTGCTGTTATAGAGGGGGTAAGGGGATGTACTCGTGAAGAAGAATTCTCACAAAATGTTCAGAGTAGACGTATCAAAACAGAGGATGTGGTCTTGCCTAGACTGACAACAAATGAAGAGGAGACTAAACAAGTAGAGAAGGGGGAAAGATACAGCAGCCAGCAACAAGATCCTATGGACGCTCAAAGGGATGTGCAAAGTATAGTTGATTTTATAACTATAAAGTGTATACATTAAATGAATATATAAAAATAATAGCCTTGATTTACTTTTCAAGACCACAAGAATTAAAGCTGGTCAGTCTTGTGGGAATTTTTTCATGAAAAGAGGTGGTGGTTTAGCAAAGCAATTCTACGTCATGACCTTTTCCTTGATAATACCTAATAATCAGACATTTTGGAATCTATCTTGATATCTGAGGTTTAAGTGTACTAAGTTTTTGTGTGTTTAAAATTTAACTCTTCATTGTTTTGCACTGTTTAGTAATTTAGATAAGCTGTATTTTTTAGTGGTTAATGATAAAGCATATAAAAGCACCATACAAGACTTAAGTAGATATTACTTGTCTAGACAACTCTAAAGACAGCACTGTAGAAAAGTGAGTGAACTTGTCTATCAATTTTCTATTCCCAAAAGCAGCTTATATATTACGCATTCAGGTTCTCACCAAACTCCGTAAAGTAAAGATTTTTTCCCCCCAAGATTCTAGCCTGTTTAAAGTGTTTTTTTCTATAGCAGCGAACAAATGATGCCAAATGGTTTCTGTGGGATGCTGAAGAGTGACATTACGTAACTCTCATTCTTGAGATTTTTTTAAACTAAAAATGTTTTAAGGTCCCAGCAGTTTCAATTCTTCCTCCTCTGTAAACTGTACATTGATCAAGATTTGAAGGACTGAAAGAACTTGCCTGCAGAGCTCAGGCTGCTTCACCTTGCATCTTAATTTTTCACAGCCTCACCAAACACTTATAGGGCATTTCAAAACTATCCAATCTCACTTTCTCCATCTAAGAGTCTGAAGAATATCAAATACAAGACGACTCATTCAGGATTCAACAGTAGAAAAGAAAGAACATCCAGGGTATGAAAGTATTTATTTGATACAGTCAAGTTTGACTTGAGACAGCGATGTACTGATTTCATCACAGTCACGCAAGTTTCTTTTGTCTCATTTGTAAAGCTTCCATTACAGTTTACTGCATCATTCCTATAAATTAAGTCCGCAGCATAATGAGTAATGTAATAAGCACACATTAATCTCTCCTTATTTTTACTTACCTTACACAGTAACTGGAATTCTTAGAGATGTTTGTCACTTCAGGCATGCATGAGCTCCTTTTTCTTTGATCGGAGTCTTTTTGGTAGCACTGCCCATTTGATCTAAACACGTGCCCTATCTATCCTCATGCCCTGTACTGAGGGCAAAGGGCAGTGTCTAACAAACCACCCTCAGTTCCTTCTCTACTGCTAAGGAAAAGACTCCGAAACAAAGAGGAAGGAGGATAGATCGTGGCGCATCACAGGGACACAAATCTCAAAGAACTCCTGCTACAATACAAGATAAGTAACCGCTCCTTCGTCCTCAAATAACATCCCTGAGGATGCTCCACTATAGGTGGATTCCCAAACAGTACGACCTATAAAAGGTGGTATATTGCAGCCCAGTTTAAGACTGTTTGAAGAACAGCAGTTCCAAAAGCAGCATCTGCCCCGAGGCATGAACCAGAGAAAAATGGTCTGAAAAGGTGTGAACTGAAGCCTATGTGGCAGCTCCACAGATTTCTACAAATGAAACATTCTTCAAAAGAACTGCAGATGTAGATTGTGATCCAGTAGAACAGGCTGTAACTGTCGGAGGGAGCTAAGAATTAGAAACCTCATAAGATAAATGCAGCCAGAAACTCATCTGGAGAGCCTTTGGGTTCAGATAGGGCCCCCTTTAACTCTATCTGTGAAAGAAACAAAATCTGTGAGAAGTCCTAAAAGGTGTAGGTCTCGCTAGACAGAAAGCTAATGCTCCAATGTCTGAAGTGTGAAGAGTGGCTTCTTCTTTGGGGTAGTGAGGCTTAAGAGTAAAAAACCAGGAATTAAATGTTAAATTACTATGGAAATTGGAGGTTACCGGGGCGGGGGGGAAGAGATTAAAAAAAGGAAGTGGTCTGGTAGATACCCTTCATTGTAAAAGACACTGTAGAAGGTTCAGCCATTAACACCCCTAATTAAAGTAAGAGATTGCCACTAAAAAGGCAGTTCTCAGACAAATTTAACAGGGAACATTTGACTAGCAGCTTGAAGTGTGGTTTCATGGGGGAGATGAGGACAAGGTTCAGACCTCATGCTGGGGTTAGGTTCTGTGAAATATGGAAAGAGTTGTGAAGCCTTGAATGAATCAAGATTAGTAGGTGACCAAATATTGAAAATCCTGCCACTGGAGAATGGAAGATAGTAATAGCAGCTACATGAACTTTAACAGAAGTCAAAGCTGAGCTCTCCAAAGCAAACAAGCAGTCCAAAATGTGTGACTGAATGGAATCAAGAGGGGAAAGACCCCACTAAGTGCCCCAATGTTGGAATCTCTTCCATTTCTATAGATATATGTTTTTCTAGCAGATGACTTTCTGCCACTCTTGAACAGCCCATTTCTATTCCTGACAGCCATCTAGGAGCCAAGACTTGAAACACACTACAGAGAAGTTGGGACAAAGAACCTTCTAAGTTTTGGATAAGAAGATCAGGTATCAGCGGTAAACAAAATGATGGGCAAGATGAAAGGAGAACTAAAGTATGGGAATTAAATTTGTCTCAGCCAGGCTAGTGCTATTAGAATAACTCTGGCTTTGTCTTACCTCATTTTGGTCAGGATTTTTGAGTAGCAGTAGAGTTGGAGAAGAGGCCTACAGCAGGTTCCTAGACTAAGGGATAAAAAGGCAATGACTAATGAATGAGGACCCAGACCTGCCCTCAAACAAAATCTTTGCCATCACCACCAATAGGAAATGCCAAAGGGGTCCACCTCTGGAGAATTCTCAGGTAAAGAATATCTTCTTGAGGGTCGAGTATACTTTTCCCACCCAAAACCCTTCAAGTTCGTACACAGGCTCCTTCCCAGCAATTACTTCCCTCTCCCTCAGCTCCTCCGTTACCCCTGACTCCCCCAAGCCTTTGTACTGATTTCGAGAAGTGCAGGAAATACAGTTCAATACTGTAGTTTAAATTATTACTCAGAGTTCTGTATTAATATGCCTAGTAAGGAATCTATCAAAAAACATTTCCCGTATTTTTTTGTTGTTGTCTGTATTGTTACAGACATACTTGGTGATGGGTATTTTGAAATAAATTACCAAAATAACTGAAACTTGTGTGATTATATTGTGTTATTTGAACAAAAAATATGCAGAATTTAAAATATGTGCAGAATTTTTAACTTTTTGGTGCAGAATTCCCCCAGCAGTAAGAACTAGCTCCATGGCCATACCTTTAGGAGGGACAACTTCCTGTCTCAGAAGTAGCCCTTAAGAGGGACAGAGAATGGGACTGGGAATGGAAACAAAGTATGTGGAGTTATCTGATGTTACAACCTCCAGAACCCACATGTTTGAAGTGATTATTTCCCAAAATGGAAAGAAATGAGAAAGATGTTCTCAAAGGGCTGGAGTAGGTGGGTAGAACAATGCAGCTGATGATCTGCAATCCTCGAAAGGAATCAAAATGGTAGTTTGCCCAAAGACAAGGGCTGTCACAGTACAGGCTGGAGGCCTCTTCTTTTGGAACAGAGGCCTTTTCCTAACAGGTTCTAATGATCTGCAACGGACCAGAAATTGAACATAGTGAAATCTCTGTGCTGTCTGTAGCCTGGTATACTTTTTTTTTTTTTTGGTTTGTTTGCAAGGTTTACATTCCAAGCAAGTGAGGGTGCCCTGATCCTACAGAGTAGGAAAGACTGTATCAATGAATAATTAGTAACAGTTAAAGGGGAAGATCTTTAGATGGTATTTTGGACTTTCTTGGATTCTGATATGTAGGCAGGGGCACAAACCATGACGATCTGATGGACATGGATTGGGCGCCTTGTCAGTTCATTAAAAGATTGTTTGCATGGCTGTTCTTGTGATATTTTGAAGCTGATAGTTCGGAATTTTCTTGCTGTATCTTGAGGAGAGGTATAAAGGAATTTATTGGTGTAGTTTATATATTTATCTATTAAAGCTTGATCATTAGCATACTAATTATAATGTAGCAATGAAAACTTTTGCAATGAGTAAGTCCGTTGTTTCTTGAATCCTGAGGTGGATGGTCTGAAGATGGTGCGGATCTGACATGGTGATGATTCATCATTTACAGCATGTTCCACAGTGAATCGGGGCTGGTTGAGAATAGTACCATGATCCTAGATGAATAAATTATTTGTTCACACTTTTACCGTGGGGGACAGTAGCCATTGGTTTGCAGTATCACTTGGTCTTTGTTGACTTAAAGGATCTCATTATGGGTAAAGCGACCCTACCAGGAAAGGCAGCATAGAGGTATCCACTGCCTTGTGCTGGTCTCAGAGATCTCTACAAAGGATTTATCAGGGAAGGCAATTCTTTTCATGCCTAGATTGTCCCTGAAGCACAAAGGAGAGGAACCATAATGCCTTGATAGGTAGGAGAAAGATATGTTGCATGAAGAGTAGCTTCTATCTCTCAATCCTATTCGAGAATTCCCCTAAAGGGGAGACAGTGATGGGAGGATCAAGAAGATATACATTTTTCTGATGTACTAGTACATCGTAAATAACTTTTCAGGTGAAACTGTTTCCCATAGGCTTCCCAGGAATCGAATGACTGAGGAGGCCTATGACACGAGTGGGGTTTTCAAAACAGGGAAGCCTGCAAGAGTGTACTTTGCAATCCTGTATTTGTGAGTTTCTTCTCCAAGAACAAATAGGTGTAGGCTCTGATTGGTAACTGAGCAACAACACAAAAATTTGTTGAATAATGCTCATCATAGTCCAGAGGACGGGAAAATTGATGGAGTAGAAATTGGAAGGCATTTTTGCCTGGGGAAGAGGGGCTGGATACGCAGAGTCGCCTTGTACTGGGGACAAAGAAGTACATGTGTACTCATGAGCAGAGGACTCAGGTTCATCAGAAATTGAGGAGTCGGGAGCCTAAATTCCTGCAGTACTAGAGTAACTGAGTAAGAGGAGGGCGTGGTAAAGTCCAGCCAAGTCGGTGTCAGTACCAGAGCGTTCTTGGTCTCAGAATGCGGGGCGATCTGGATGCCTGGTAGCCTTGCTACTGTCGAGGAATACTAGATGGGTGCTGTAGGTTCTGTAGTCATTAATCAGACCCCTTGGGCTCTGAAGTCTCTTTGTCATTCTCATGTGCCAACCGACGATGCGGTACCCATAGGGTCTCAGTCACTCAAAGTTATTGGTCGACAGGCCATTGTTATTGAAGAACCTGGAGCCTCAGCCAGTCCTCTTTTTAGCGAGATGTTGGTCTCTGAAATAGCATGCTCTGAGGTGACCTAGACCTACTTGACGCTGCTTTGTGAGCAATCTAGAGCTTTTTGGAGGGGGAAGTCTGAGTCCCCCGGCCTTCAAATATATTCCTCAGTAGGTAAACAGGTGAGGTTGGGGGTTTAAGTTGGAGTTGAGGGGCACTTTGTATAAAAATTGTTGTAAGGGGGTATCTGGGATGTGCCTGATAGGCTGCAGGAAGCACTATACATGAGAAATCTAAGTTTTATCTTCCCTGGTTCTTTTTAAGAGTACTCCAGAACCCAATAGAAACTTGATGCCTCAATGGTATATGGGATGTCCCAGGCAGTGAAGACAGTTGAGATCCCATCACTACATGGATGAGCATCACAACAAGTTAGGCATCATTTAACGCCCAAGACATTCCAGCATTATTCCCAGGCGACAACCTTGGGGGGGGGGGGGAGGGAGACGAGAGAGAGAGAGAGAGAGTGTGTGTGTGTGTGTGTAAACAAACTTGCAAAAGGTCCCCCAAACTACATACAGAACTAAATTAACTAGTAAACCAACTCAACAAAATTACCACCTATACTAAATTATACAGGACAGCTTAAAGCTTTACTTTAAGAAATGGGGACCGCCAGTCTTGCTCTGTCTCAGGCCAACGCAGTTGAAGAGGACAAACCACTCTCAGTTCTGACACTGCCCTATGTACCATTGGTAAGGGGTATAAGGATAACTAGGATACACATGCGGACCAAACAGGTAATGCTACCAAAAGTCTCCAACCAAAGGCACATGCACATCTGAAGTGACGCATCTACTCAAAGTAGAACCTTCTTTTTATTTTTAGGTATTCCATTATAAGAGTTTTCTGGCTCCTGTTGGAAGACTTTCCATAGTTTATGCCTTAAACACGTGGCTGACAAATCTGCTCACGCAGTACAACAGAAGTTTTACAACTTGTTGCTGTGCAAACAGAAATAAGGGAAAGGAGTTGGAATGGAATAGAAGGGGATGGATTTTTCCACACTTTTCCTTGTTGAAGTCTTTTCTAAACCTTCTTCTAAAAGAGCAGAGATTCCTAATTTGTCTCTATAGTAAGCCTTCTTGGCTATTTTCCTGGCCAGCCCCAATGAGTGAATTTTCTCAATCCAACAAGTCCAATCTATTTTGTCTGAGTTCCTGCTTATTTGAGTTGATTTGTAAAACAATCATTTTGGCTGTAAATAGGTATTTACTCACTGCTATCCTAAAAAGGAATACCTTTGAGTAGGAGGAATAAATAAATGCCACCAGCTTTGCCATAAACACTTAGTCAGCTTGTTAAATCTTATTAATGATGCTAGCACAGCTTGTAGAAAAGAACTTTTACCATTTATTGTTAATTAAAGTTTGTCCTAAGTGTCAAAGCTAGCTATCAGCTCTACTTCAGCGTTTCTCAAACTGTTGTTGGTGACCACAGATATTTCACAAAATACTTGCTTGTAATCCACAAAGTTGGTTGGGTCATATGATGCTCACTCTCCTTGTTTCCAGCTACTAAGTCATATTAAAAGACGGCTGAAATTAATACTTGCTTAGTATTTCTTTCCAATGTAAAATATTGGGATGTGTATCACAAATGGGAGGGAATGTAGTTTACAACAGTGGCTCAAACTTTTTTCCACTGGTGACACCTTTCACATAGCAAGCCTCTAAGTGTGACTCCCCCTTATAAATTAAAAACATATTTTATATATTTAACACTATTATAAATGCTGGAGGCAAAGTGGGGTTTGGGGTGGAGGTTGACAGCTCACGACTCCCATGTAATAACCTCTTGACCCCTGGAGGGGTCCTGACCCCCTGTTTGAGAACCCCTGGTTTACAACAATTTCTGTATCAACAGTTGGTCTGCACTACATAAAGTTTGAGAACGCATGTGCTATTTAATTTGTTAATATTTCTATGCCTGAAAAAACATGCAACTAAGCCAGCATTGTTAGTTCTTTAACTCCACGTCACTTACAACTCCAGTTTATGAACAAGTGACTGCCCTGTTCAGTAAGCCCAACTTCAAAGTCTTTCCAACTACAGAATACATCCAGTGCAGTCAAAGACTTTGATTTTAGTACTGTGAAAAACACTAAATTATCTAGGACATCCTCTTCAACATGGGGTAAGTCTTTCAGGTCTCCTATGATGTGTGTCAATACTACGAAAATTTTGTATTAATTTTCTGGCAACATCACAAACTCTCTTACATAGGGTGCAGAGGTTTTTAACCACCGTGCCATCTAATTTTGCTCTAAGCAAGTTTTCATAACAGTGCTAGAACACTTATGTCGTGCTTACTCTAACACATCGGGGATAGGACTGGTACAGGTATACCCAGCAAAACAAGTATATTTTCTATTGTACACAAAGTCACTGAAAATGTAGACCGTCTGAAACAATAAATCTAAGGTGTGAATTTCCCCCTTTCATAAGCCAACATAAGACATTTCATTACTAGTGCACTTAAGTGAAACATCCAGTTCATGTGCCTATCCAGTGTAATGAGCTTTTTATTCCTTTGATAGAAGATATACAATTGCAAGCTTTAAGACCCCATCAACCCTACAATTTTTACAGTGCTTGTAATCAGTTTGTGACACTGTTGTCTCCGAACATGGTTTGTGCCAACATACAGTACAACAATTAAGACACTGTGCCTAACAAAGTTTGAATATTTCATACTGATTTTGACAGTGGGCAAGGTCTAGCACTAGTGTTGTGGTACAAATCAGTCCTAGTACACATACTTTGTGATGCAGATTGTACCACTAATTAGGTCTATGTAAGTGGGTTAGCCAGTTTGGCTCTCTCTCAGGTATCTGTATGGGAAGGCACATGTTATAGGGGTTCACTCCTTGTGCCTGTATTTCAGACAATATCCCTTACACAAAGCCATTTCTACAAGACTTTACTGACTACATAACTCAGAAGCACTGAGAAGGCTTAAGTTTCTCAGCACTTCCTATTACTGGACACTACAAGTTTTCTTACCATCAGGCAGCACTCCACTGGTATTAGAACAGTTGAAAGCGATCTGTGGACAGACAACAGTAATAAAAACACTCATGCCTTGTTTACATCAGCAATTCCAAGAGTGATACAATTATGATACTGTCCAGCAGAAGCCCCAATGGACTGAGAAATGCAGGGCTCATTCAGATTATGAACAGAATTTCTAGTGTCTTAAATTTCATAAGAATGGATTTCCTCCTGGGTAGTGTCAATAAAATGGTAGTTCCTGTAGAAAATCTCCAGCATCATTCAGTTATGAAAATACTGAAAAAATGTGATGTAGTTTCTAAATAATTTTGAAAAATCATTTAAACACACATTTAGTCTACATTACATTTAGAGTATTATAACTAATCACTGGTACTTATGCTCAGGTCTGGTCTACACTTCAAATTTAGATTGACCTAGTTACATTGCTCAAGGGTGTGACGAAAATTTTCATCCCTGAGAGCTCTAGTTAAACTCAACACCCAGCATAGATATAGTTAGGTAGAAAGAAGAATTCTTCTGTCAACCTAGCTACATCCACTCATGGAGATGGATTACCTACATCACTAGAAATATCCCTCCCATCAGTGTAGGAATCATCTACACCAGGAGTCGGTAACCTTTCAGCAGCGGTGTGCCGAGTCTTCATGGATACACTCTAATTTAAGGCTTCGAGTGCCGGTAATACATTTGAACATTTTTAGACGGTCTCTCTCTAAGTCTATGATATATAACCAAACGACTGTTATATGTAAAGTAAACAAGGTTTTCAAAATGTTTCAGAAGCTTTATTTGAAATTAAATTAAAATTCAGATCTTATTAGTTTAGAATGACCCTAGCCCTTGCTTTTCCATGCTGAGTTTTCCAATGTCTGGTGGCATGTATTTAGATACTTTAAGCCGCACACAGGTTTCTGAGTTATAAGTTGATAACCAGCTGGCAAAAGGTCAGTGGCTGGAACCCCAGATCAGCAGCTGAGGAGAGTGGAGCTGGTGGCTGGTAGGGCTGGCAGGGCCAGAAGCCTGGATCCTGTCTGGCATGGGGCCTGCGCTGGAACTCCAACTGGAAGCAAGGTGAGTGGGGCTGCGGGGATCCCGGCTGGCAAGGGGCCAGCAGCCACGAACCCCAGACTAGAGGGGGGCCGACCACTAGAGCTCTGGGGTTTCCACCACTGGCTCCTGCCAGCTGGGGTCTCAGCCCGCTGCCAGCCTGGGGTTCCTTCCCCCAGGCCAGAAGCGGGTACTGAGTGGGGCTGTGGGAGGGGGACTCCAGCTAGCAAGGGGCCAGCAGCGGGAACCCTAGAGCAGAGGCGGGCTGAGCAGCTCAGTCTGTCACTGCTCTGGGGTTTTGGCTGCTGACTCCTTGCCAGCTGCGGTCTCAGCCCCCCGCCAGCCTGGGGTTCCTTCTCCCAGACCAGCAGTGGGTGCTGAGTGGGACCCCAGTTGGCAAGGGGGCCAGCAGCGGGAACCGCAGGGCAGCGGCGGGCTGAGCAGCCCTGAGGTTTCCACCATTGGCTCCTGCCAGCTGCGGTCTCAGCCCGCTGCCAGCCTGGGGGTTCCTTCCCCCAGGCCAGCAGCTGGGCTGACTGGGACCGGCAGCAAGACCCCAGCTGGCAGGAGCCAGCGATGGAAACCCCAGAGCTGGGGCGGGCTGAGCAGCTCAGCCCGCTGCCGTTCTGGGGTTTCTACCACCGACTCTTGCCAGCTGCGGTCTCAGCCCGCTGCCAGCCTGGGGTTCCTTCCCCCAGGCCAGCAGCTGGGCTGACTGGGACCGGGAGCAGGACCCCAGCTGGCAGTAGCCAGTGGTGGAAACCCCACAGCGGTGGCAGGCTGAGCAGCGCAGCCCGCTGCCGCTCTGGGGTTTCAGTTGCTGGCTCCTTGCCAGCTGTGGTCTCAGCCCCCCCGCCAGCCTGGGGTTTCTTCCCCCAAGCCAGCTGTGGGTGCCGAGTCGGACCCTGGCTGGCAAAGGGCCAGCAGCAGGAACCCCAGAGCTGGGGCAGCCTAAGCAGTTCAGCCCGCCCTGCGTGCCATGAAAAATCAGCTTGCATGCCACCTTTGGCACACTTGCCATAGGTTGCCGACCCCTGATCTACACTATAGCTCTACAGTGACACCTGTAGTGTAGACAGACTCTCACATAGTTACAGACGCTAACTATTACTGATGCATCACATGTGATGCCAAAACACCTATTCTAAGGCTGCCTAACAATTCCCATTATAAAAAAATGGTTCAAATGCTTAAATTTTAGCAAACCTCAACTAATCAGGTTGGGATTTTCCATGATTGGGGCTTGGGGTTCAATTTATTTTTTGGAAATTCAACCACACACAATGTAGCAATTTCCAAGAATATGACTGAAAAGTTCTGCATTGTTTAAAAAAAAAAAGTTCAGACTTAACGATTACCACCACTTTCTTGTGCCATGATGCAGTTACTTGAAATTTTGCAGGGATTAGTCTGGGGGTCGGACTGGTGCTTTTTACCATTATTACTTTCCCCATGAAAACTCTTCCAGATTTGATCAAATTACCAACTGTGGTGGGGAGGGGGAATCCCATTTGCAGAGAAGCTACAGAACTTGTTAGAGGCTTTCTCCTTAAATTTCTCAATGTTCTAGTTACAACATGTATGCTCCTAGATGCCACTGAAGTACCACTGATTTTTTTTCTCCATTGCTCTAAAACAGCCACACAGAACTGGATGGAGACAGACAAGATCCTCCTCCTTCTCTTTCTTTCCCTTCTAAACACCCTTGTGGCCTAGGTGAAGTGGCATTGCACTGGGAACCAGTAGACTAAGTTCAAATATTACTTCATCTATTGACTGGGGTTAATAATTCTATGTACTTTATAGTGCTGTTAATGAGCAAACACTCTGAACACTAGGAAAAGGGGCAAATATTAGCTAATCATTAAATTCTAGTACTGCTTAATGCACAATTTCTTACTTTCCTACCTATGCTTTTTTGAATTATCCCGTTCTTCTTACGAAGAGTATAGTTTTAAAGTAAAAGATTTTTACATTTTGCTATGAATTATAGAATATTAGGGACCTCAGGAGGTCATCTAGTCCACCCCCCTGCTCAAAGCAGGACCAATCCCCTACTAAGCAGGACAAATTCCCAACTAAATGAATGTTCAGTAATATTTGGATCTGATTTATAAGATCACTTACCACTAAGTTCCAGCCTTAAAATTCTAACCCAGAGAGCTTTCTAACCCAGGGAGTACACAGTTTCTTTAAAACTAGCCTAATGAGATACGCATGAACAAAAAGTCCTATGGTTACTAACATTTTACTCTATCTTAAAATGTAGAGATCGTCAGAACAGAATTAAATGTCCTTTGCTTCCTTATGTGATCTACCACTAGTTCATGGAGGGCACCTAGCTACAAAACTTAGTCACCGCTTCCCTTTCACTTCTATAGCTATCCAAATTAAGGACAGATAAAGCCAGCTTTCTTGTAAGAGGAAACAAAAGGGCTTTAG
Source organism: Chelonoidis abingdonii (assembly GCF_003597395.2). Taxonomy (NCBI): domain Eukaryota; kingdom Metazoa; phylum Chordata; order Testudines; family Testudinidae; genus Chelonoidis; species Chelonoidis abingdonii. The sequence goes on along the minus strand of NC_133769.1, from coordinate 309,046,282 downwards.
GGGAGACAGCCTACCTTCCTGTGCAGAGAGCCCTATACCTTTTTTGAGACTTCTGAGGTTTCTTCCAGCCAGACATTTTCTCTCATCCAGTATTTCCTCACAGAGCCTCCATGTTTTAGTTACACAGAAATAGGACACATGCGCTTCAATAGAATCAAGGCACCTGCAGCACAATCAACGCAAACCTTGACTAACTGAAGGTCTTCACTCTTTGGATTTAATCTCACGGATACAGAGCACCACTGACTGGGGACCCAAACAGTAGTTTTGAATATTAGTCAGCCAGATTAAAAAAACTGGAATTTGTTTTAGTGTCTGATTTTTTTCTCTTTTGCTAGGGGATAGCAGGAACAGATGGGGATGTTTAAAGCATTTATTGCAAATATATTTTGGGAGCAACCCATGGAGTATGAAAACTCTTACATTTCAAGGTGTCACTTTTAGTCAGTTATTTGTGTGCAGCAAAATCACCTTGCTAAGAGCTAGTCTTAAGGCTCAGGTTCATGTAGAAATGGTAATTTCATATAAAGGCCCCAAATCCCATGTTCAATGTACTAGGACTACTGGGCAGAATTTTTTCTTCTTGGGAGACACCAAGGAAAAAGTGTAGCTTCTTTTAGGTCATGCTAACTCAAGATAGTATTTGAGCTAGTGCTATATTTAGGCACTCAGATGCCATTACGCCTAAGATTATATAAATATGCCTAGATACATGTCTGCTATATACCATCATTAGTTTTGTGAAGGCAAGCCTGATACAACTTTAGTACCCTCCAAACACCATGCAGTTAGGCTTCTGAATCTGTGGGGTTGAATCAAAACTGCAGGGAATCTGGATAGTAAACTAATTTCCAAGACACCTACATTGCACTATTAATAAAATCTACAACTACAAAACCTTAAGAACTAAACAATCGAAACAACTACAAGATAACTGCTTAAGTACCCTAAAACAGGAAGAAGCCATAAGCATGTAAACAAGTCCCCTCAAACTTTCATATATAATACCTAGTAACCACACAACATATATTGTACAGACATTATCTTTCCCTGCAAGTGCCACCACCAAATGCATTTGTAGACACATGCAAATGTCATTACACATTTCAAGCACTTACTATTGTACTAGGATTTTTGAAGAATGTTCTTTAAATGGTAGTCTATGGATGGTCTATACAACAATGAAAAAACTTAATTTCATATAACACTACCTGGAAGTAAAAATCCTATAACATCTCTAAAAATCCTCTTATCTCTAAAGTCATGTTTTGTTTAGCAGGGAATCAAACTGTTAGGGGAAAGAGGAAAATTCTGTTAACAGGAAACACTTTCAGCTCTCCAGAATGAAAAGACAGCCTTTTCTTTCAATATTACATGAGTTAATATTGCTACTATATTCTGAACTGAAACAAATACAAAAAAACTTGTATTTAGCTATTTTACGAAAATAATTTACCTGTAATTTTTATTAATTCAGTAGAATAAAGATAAAGAGATCCAGATAAGGAAGGCTAGAATGCATTCTAAAATGAAATTGCCTCATCACCAGGCACAGCACACTTCTCTATAGCTGAAGCACAAATATCAGTATGTTTTTGGACCAGATTATTAATAGAATAGCAAAGAGAAATAAAATCCCATCTCCACAAGAGATTGGTGAAGATGGGGAATGGGGCGGGGGAGGATTATAGAAAGATCAGAGTAAAATGAATCTGATTTTTTTTTCTGGAGGCAATAATTAAAGAATATAAATGTAAGGCTGACAAGGACCTAGGCAGGTCATCAAGTCCAGACCTCTACGCTGAGGCAGGACCAAAAATGATACAAAGTTAAAAAAATCTGAACTATGAGGAAAGGTTAATAAATTAGGTATGTTTACTTTTGAAAAAAGAGTTTGGGACCTGATACGGTCTTCAGATATGTTAAGCGCTGTTATAAAATTAATTGAGATCAACTATTCTCCATATCCACTGAAGATAGGACAAGTAGTACCTTGTAAACTGTAGTAAACTGCAGCAAGGAAAATTTATATTAGATATAACTCTGTCCAACTCAGGGTAATTAAATCACTAGAATAGGCTACCAAGGGAGGTTATAGAAGCTCCATCATTGGAGGCTTTTACAAACAACTTGTTCAAATGACTGTCAGGAATTATCTAAGTTGACTTGGTCCTGCCACAGCACCGAGGGATGGACTTGATGACCTATTGAGGTCCCTTTCAGCCCTACATTCCAGAACACTGATGTGCATCCTTGAATCCTGAGGGGTCCACATTCTTTCTGTCATGTGTTCTCCCATGTGCACTCCCCTTGTGACGACCGTCCTGTCTGGGGAAAATGGGAAAAAGGACACAGATCTATCATGGGTCTGTCTACTACTAGAGGGACGAAAGTACCTTGGGGGAACTATCTGGCACGTCATGTGGGTGAGTAGACACTATGGAGCCACATCTGGAGGCAGAGAAGGAGGTGGAAGCAAGCAAAGACAGTGACATACATGCACAATGCCATGCAGCCACGGAGGAACATACATTGAAAACGCTGATGGCTTACCATGAACCTCAGGAATCGTCTGTGGCCCAGATGGATCTCTATGTGAAAATAGGTATCCTGCATATCGAAAGCCACAAACCACATGCCTTCTTCTAATGACGGGATGATAGCTGCTAAGATGACCACATGAAACTTAGGTGTGTGGATGAAGCCACTGAGATGATACAGATCCAGGACTGGTCTCCACCCTGTCCTTTTTGAGTATCAGGAAGTAGGTTGACTAGAACCCCACCCCTTGATAGACTGGACGAACTGCCCTATCACCCATCTTTGTAGTAAGGAGTCCACCTCTAGGGTGAGGATGCTATTGTAACAGTGGTCCCTAAGGAAGGATTGGGGATGGGGTTGTGAATGAGGGAGCATGATGAACTCAATCATATAGCCATAGTGGATGACATTTCACACCAACTTGTCCATTGTTATTGCACTCCGAGCTGGTACAAAAAAAGAATGCTAGCTGACCCCCAAAGGGGATGGTGTAGTAGAATGGCAGTAAGGAAGGTGGATGACAGCTCTCTAGTGTTCCTCAGAAATACCTTTTCTGAGAGGACTGCATGTGTGAGGAGAAAGGCTGTGATGGTAGGCCTGGAGGGTGAGATGATTTGGTCCTTTGGCATTTGCGTGGTAGTTCTATGATCGCTGGTGGAAAAACTGGGAAGTCCTGTACTGTTGTTGTGTGGGTGATGGGCAGTAGAATTTATGCTTAGGCACAAAAGTGTATAGATACCCAGTGAGCAAACTGTGGGTCTTGAATCCTTCAGGATGTGGAAGGAATCATCCATTTTCTGATTAAAAAGATAAAAGATTCATCAAAAGGGAGGCGCTCATTGGTATTTCGAACCTCCCTGGGGAAACCAGAGGAATGAAGCCACAATTCCCTCCGCATGACAGTGTCCATAGCAACGATGTTGGAGGTGAGAAGGAACTGGAGACATGGTTAGTCTGCCCCACACTTTACCTCCTCGGACAAAACCATGACGCAAGGGTGCACGTGTGAACCAACAGACACTACTACTTTCAAATTCTCCAGCTCCAGTTGCACGTTGCATGTACATCCTCAGTGAAATATAATAGGGCCCATCACTCGAAGAAAACTTTGCCATTGTCATGTCTGTTTTATGAGAGCTTTGACAAGGTGCTGAGTACTGTGCCTAGCATAGAATCAACAGTAGCACACGATGACCTGCAGACCTCAGAATCTAGCATGGGAATGGGAGTCAGCAGCAGGCTCCAGATGAGGCCATCAAAGAGACTCCTGTGATGAAATCAGTCCTGGAGGACGGTTTGTCACAGGAGCAGCTGCAGCACATCCTCAGACTGTACTCAGAGGAGCTTTTTGATGGTACCCACCAGAGAAGCAACTCACCATGGAACCATCAGCAGAAACTGAAGAGGCAGAGGTCACCCCATAGCTAGGTAAGTTTCTGGCTCCATTTTTAATTAATTGCTATGGAAGGGATTTTCTTCTTATGAACCAAAGCAAAAATCAGTGCAAACCCTGGGCAGCGGTTTATCTGCCAATGGCAGATTGCAGGCCAGCTCCTCAGTATCCCCCACCCCACCCCACCCCTCACAGCCTTGAATTTAAAATGGGTATCAGGAAGCACAAATGTGACAAGCCTCCAAAAATCATATTTTACTAATAATGGGCAATTTTTTTTGTGTGTGTGTGGGGGGGGGGCGGGGTTAGGACATGTTGGTTTGTTAAAAATTGAGACCATTACATTGCCCATCCTGTAAGCAAGTTGTACCAATCCAACGAAGTAAGAAGTCACCTGCAAGCTCTGAACTGCAGAAGGGGGTGGTAGTGTCTGAAATGCAGTCGTTTCAGTTAAATGTAGTGCATGGGTGATGAAATCATGTGTCTGAAATATGTCTGGAAGTCTGAATGCAGTCCAGAAATGTACTGAGGGGTGGGGGAGGGAAAGGGGATGCCAGTGGAGTGTGTGTGTTCGTAGGAAGACAAAAAGGCTGTATCAGAAGCCGTGGGGAGGCACCAATAACATGCAGAAGCTAACATCACATCCCATTGACTCGCTCATGAATTTTGACCCCATCCTAGGTTCTGATAGCAGCAAACTTTTTCAGTAGCAGCAACTCCAGATAGGCAGTCATATTTCAGGGAAGGGCGTATTTTTCAGGGCACCTCGGTAGCTGATCAGCCCATTCCACTCACAGATGTGTGCTTCACAGTGGCATGAACAGTTGGCTTCCCCATTAGCAGCTTGGAATAGATCTCTTTGCTACCTTGGAGCCACCAGAACTGTTGTGTTCTCTAAAATGTGGAATGCCTCAAATGACAGAGATGGCTTATGTAGAACACCATGGCAACCAACTTTCTACACAGTCCAAACTGGTCCACAATTCTTAGAAAAAAGTGGTTGTGATTTTTAACTATTCACTATGCATCTCTTTTTAACCCAGCTGTGTCCAGGGCGTCTCTGAGGTCTGAAGCATCCCTCTGACAATATACTGAGGTACAGTTTTACAAAGTAACATTTTATGCCCTTGAAATTCCAAAAGGAATTTTTGTGCTCATGTACTGATACACTTGAGACAATAACTTTGTTTCTTCTCCTCTTCCAGGACCATCAGCTTTGGCAGATCATAGTATCCTTGACAACTTGAGTAACTAGAGTAGAAGACTGGATCATGGTACCGTCATAGACTGGTGCAAGAGGAATCATTTCTGTTGAACTTACAGTTGACATTCTCGATAAAGCCAACAAGCAGTCCAGTACCAAAGAGGGACTGACAGCAAGTGGAAAGGCAAGATGAAAGGCTCAGGTTGGTTTCACAGCTTCAAGACAGATTTCAGCAAAGGCTCAGACACTTGCTTCACAGTGCCTGGAAGAGGAATGGCAGCTAAGGATGAAGATAGCGCACTACAGACAAAACTGAAAGGCTGCTTTTAATAATGGCTGCAAAACTGCAGACTGATGCTGTGGCAGTCCCATGACCTCTATGGAACAGATACCCCATGCAGTCTGTCGAATGAAACTCCCTGCCCCTCTGCCCTAGCACCCAGTGCACAGCAAATGTGAAAGGAAAGAAGAACAGAGAGACCAGGGGATATGCCATAGTAGGTGGTTTCCATCTTGGAAATTGTTCCACTATTTGCCTTTATTCATGCACTTGGTTTATGTTTGGTGTGCTAATGGCAACCAGCCTGCCTGGCAATGATTTAATATTATACTTTCCTAATAAAAGTTCAAACAAAGGTTTTTATTTTATTATGAAATTGTTAGTATTTAAAAGATAAACACATGGTAAATGACAACTTAAGAAGTTGTATGCTATCTGTATTGAGAGATAGTATTATCTAAATCCACAGTTGTCCACCCTCATTCCATTTCAAAGTCCAAAGTATGTCGCTCAAACCCCCAACCCTTACCCAGTGTACTATAAGCTTTGCACAAGCACGTCATAAAAGTACCATCATCTTCACAGACTTGCATGGGCCAGTGGTAAAATTGGAGGAGCACAGTGCATCCCCAATTTCTGATGCCTGGGTGCATCCAGCTCCAGTAGCTGCACTTTCTGATTGAGAGTACTGCTTCAGCAGACCATCACTGTCAGTTCCATTTGGGGCAAAATGGCTCACCTTTGGTGTCAAAAAGATTGTGAAGAGCACAGCAAGCCACAGTAATGCAAAGAGCACTGATTACACTGGAATCCAAATAGGGTCTGCAGACAATGCCAGCAGGATTTCAATCTGCCAAATGCACATTCGACCACCATTTTACACCTACTGCAAGAGTAATTAAATCTTTTACCAGGGCCTCTGAGATCAGGATATGGTTTCATACACCAAGGCAAAACAAGGCATGCAAAATCCCCAACAGTGGGAACAGTAACTTCATTTATGATAATGTCATTTGGTAGGAACTGTGTCCCAGTACATCCTTGAATGTAGACTCTCAACTGGCAGACAATCCTGGCATCATGAACTTTTCCAATACAGCCCATGTTAATGTTCATAAATTGGCTTCTGTGGTCTACACAGGCCTGCATAACAGTGGAATAGTACACTTTCTGATTTATGTACTGGTGCGCCTTGAAGGCAAACAATGGACCTGGTGCAATTTAGAAATCCCATTCTCTCAAAGCCAGTAATTACTTCAGGAGTATCTTCTATGCTACTGCCTTTGAGTAAATCACATGACCGATTACCTCAAACCTCTGCCACCACTTTACCCACAAGCAACTTTCCAACACTAAACTGGTTGACAATGGATCTGTAGCAGTCTCGGATAGCCATCTTCCATATGGTTATAGCAACTCACTTCTAGACTGGCACAGCCACCCTCATACCTCAAAGCTGGATGATCAAGGCAACATGCTCACAAAGCTCCAGAAAATTTAGTTTTCTTTATGCAAGAGTTCTGGACTCTCTGCTGGTCATCTCATGCATGACGACGTGGTCCTACTACTCTGTGCTTTTGTTCCTTCTCCAGAAGTGCTACATTGGGGGTATCAGTGGCCATACAAAGTGTCATGAGCAGCAGCAGCCAGCCAGTTTGAGTTTGCCATGTCTGTGTCTTCCTCCTCTTCCTCTGTCATTAGCTTTGTCAGTTGCCTTTGGTGGGTCAGAAAAGGCCACCAGAATGTCCACCAGCATCTTACAGAAGCTTTAGACTCATAGACTTTAAGGTCAGAAGGGACCAATAAGATGATCTAGTCTGACCTCCTGCACAAAGCAGGCCACAGAATCCTACCCATCCACTTCTGTAACAAACTCCTAACCTATGTCTGAGTTATTGAAGTCTTCAAATTGTGGTTTTTGAAGACTCAGCTGCAGAGAATCCACCAGCTCAAGTGCACCCCATGGGCCCCACAGCTGCAGAGGAAGGCGGAAAACCTCCAGGGCCTCTCTGCAATCCTGCCCCGGAGGAAACCTTCTTTCCTGACCGCCAAATATGGTGATCAGACTAAACCCTGATCATGTGGGCAAGACTACCAGCCCAGACTCAGAAAAAGAATTCTCTGCAGTAGCTCAGATCCCTCCCATTTAACATCCATCACAGACCCTGGGCACACTCACCCTGCTGATAATCAAGATTCAATTGGCCAAAATTAAGCTATCATCATCATACAATCCCGTTCCATAGAGAAGGCGTTACAAGCTTAGTCTTAAAGTCATGATAGTGTCTTTTGCCCCCAACTAATCCCCATTAGGAAGGTGGCTGTTCCAGAACTTCCCGCCTCCTCTAAGTTTGTTAGAGAACAGTCTCGATCTTAATTTCACATGTGCTAATTCCTAAAGCTTTGATCTGATCTAGTTTAAACGACCCATTGTCTTGTGTTTACCATTGTAGCTAAGCTAAAATCAATCAGTCACTTCTCCCTCAAGCCCTAAATCATTAATCCCTACTGATATAATTTATAAAGGAGCAATGCAGTATCCTCCCCCTAACCTTCTGTTTCAGGTAGGGCATAAACAAGCCAAGCTTGCTTGAGTCTCCTTTCATCCAAGACATGGTTTTCCATTCGGTCGGATCATGCGCTAGTAGGCCCGTCTCTGAACCTGTGTGCAGTTTTGCATTCATCCTTCCTTAAACATGGGAGGATCCAGACTGAGATCAACAGTATTGTCCAAGGAATGATGGTCTCACTCAGAATGCCCTTAGGATACATGGTACTTAACAGCCTCCTTATCTCTTGCCTGAAAATACCTCACTGCATGTGCCATCCTAACAATTTGCATATTGCTTTTTTAACGCGGCCGAATGATCACATGCGGCAATAGTCATCGCTGCGATCAACTCACAACTCCAGACCTCTCTACGTCCTCTGGTTGGTTCCAACTGATGCTCTCCCCAATTTATATAACTAAAATTCCTTGTTATTAATTGGCCCTAATGTATGCGTTGCACTTTTCACTATTAAATTTCATCCTATTACTATTACTCCAGTTTACAAGGTCATCCAGATCTTCCTGTATGATATCTCAGTCCTTCTCTGTGTTAGCAATACCTCCCAGCTTTGTGTCATCCGCAAACTTTATTAGCACATTCCTGCTTTTTGTGCCAAGGTCAGTAATAAAAAGGTTAAATAAGCTCTTCCCATCTCCTTAAAACAGGTGACTCCTCCACATAGTTGGCTCTGGTTGCTGGAAGTATATCTACCAAAAGGATGGCTCAAGATGGGTCAGCAGGCTGCTCAAACTTCCTGTGACATTCGGGGTGGATAGTCAAAATTTCTCACACTGCACCACAAATGGCTAGAGCAGCCACATTTCAACACGAAGGTAGAAAGTCTTGGACATGATTGGACAGACTCAAGCCTGTGTACTGGAGTTATGGATGCTGGAGCTCCGGTTCAAAAATTCAGTCTAGGTGTCAGCAACCACTGTAGACACTCAAGCCCTGGGTTCCCAAAACCACGGTTCACTGACTTTACACTGCAATATAAGTCCAGGGTTAGTGGACCTAGAGATACCCATAATATGACAATTACTTCAAGTACTGTTTTAATCAATCAATCCCTTGAAACTGTTTCTCTGACATAGGAATAAATTGCACTTCCATACCTTAGTAGTTTTTGCTGAGTACCAACCTCATCATTTGAGGTTAGAGAGAAGTTTAAAATGTCAAGAAAAGGAAAAATATAACTAAATGTTTAAGTAACAAAAAAGAGACTACTGTCTTTAACTACAGGATTCTTTATGCAAGGCAGCTAATTAAACCTCAGTGAGGAACCAAATGGTAGGTATTCAAACAGACAAAACAAGAAAATCCGTAACAGATAAGGGACAAAATTATGTTCCCAAGAGCAGGATAATGGAATCCACTTATGTACTGTATTCTTCCTCTCGGCCTTCCTGATAACATGAAGGGCATCTTGATAACAATACTGTAATTAAAAACAGACTATATATGGCTTCTCTGTTGTAACTCTTCAACCTATGTAAACACTTATGAATAGAAGGTTCAGTTATTGAATTACATGGGTTAGAGATTAACCTTTATAAAGCTTTTTTGGTTCGCTGTGGCACTGCAGAGACTGACTTAAAACGTTTAGTTGTGCAGTAAAGTTGAGTAGAAATTTTGACTCTGTCCAACTCCAGGTTTAGTGAAGCCTAAACAAAGAGCACTGATGGACGTAGAATGACAAGACTAAAATGAGAGGTTTTGTATCATCGACAACACAATGTATTAACTGAATGGATTAGTTATTAACAGCACATTATGTTCAATATGATTAAAAAAGGAAAATAAGTAATCTCGGAATTAATTATAAGAAATAATTGCTATAAGACTGAAAAGAGATGGTTGAGAAATGGAAACGGTCTAATTCCCTTAACTGGCTTTGATCATTTTAATAAACCAAATGTGACTACATTTTAAACACGAGGTACTATTTGCTTAGTTGAATTAAGCACCTATAAGCTACTGATTAACAGCACTTAAGACTCAGTGAAGAATTGTAGAAAAGGATTTTATTCAAGACATTGGTCTACCTTCTTCCATTCAGTTGTATCCAAGATTTGCTTAATTCCCATGAAGATAAATGGTTTAAAATTTCAGTATGGAAGTCAAAGATTTTCATTTGGATGTCTGAGGTAAGATCTTAAGTTACATAGTAGTTTACGCCTATCTCTCAGTGAAGCTTTTTTTAGTATTAATTTATATTGCCAAACAGTCCACTGTCATCAAGTAGAAGATTTGAAAGTCCCTAAAAGCTGGAAGGGAAATCAAAGACAGCACCTTATTACGCCTTGTAATAAGAGACTCAGGGTAACTTTTCCACATAGTTTTGTGTTTTTATTTTATGCTGAAATCTAGAAATAGACCCCCACCACCTAAACGATTAAGGCTCAGAGAAATTTAAAACTAGAAAACAAGAAGTTAGGCAATGCATCTTAGACGGTAGTGTTTAAACTACACATCCATTGAAGAGTTCTGAATTAGTTATATCCTTTCAGAAAAGATCTACATTATATTTATATATGACTGGTTTAGGCAATGCCATACAATATATGCAATATGCCAAACTAGCAGCCAGTTCTGTCATGCCCTCCCCACCCCCCAACACTCAAGTGTCTTCCCCTTCTAAAACTTGGAGAAACCTAGAAAGTAGTAATACCAAGAGATCAGGGTAAATGCCAACAGCAAATAAAACAAGTGCTCTATGTGATATGGTGGGCAAAAATTAATTAATGCAATTTTGGGCTGCTTATATAGAAGAACTGCAACAATGAGCACAAGAGATAGTGCCTCTAGTAAATTCTGGTGAAGCAGCACCTGAAATACTATGTCAATTTCTGGGCATCTTAGTACTAGACTGTGTTCTTTGAACTCATTTATTAGGGAACTGGAGGAACTGCTTCATAAGGGGAGCAGTATCTAACAGAGTATCTTCATGCATCTGAAGAAGTGGGGTTTTTACCCACGAAACCTTATGTTCAAATAAATCTGTTAGTCTTTAAGGTGCCACCGGACTCCTCGTCGTTTTTGTGGATACAGATTATCACGACTACTCCTCTGATAATGGGGGGAGGAGGACCTGCAGAGAGAAGGCACATTTAAAGGGTATTGTAATAAGCAGCTATGCCTGTACATGTATGGAGAGATCCGTTTTTATATATTCTTATTCACCTGAAATTTGCAGTAAAGCTACTTTAGGGAGAAACTGCAGGTTTCTGTTCAGACAAAACGCCTGGAAGAGGAAAAGAAATGCTCTTACATGCCCAGACTAGTACCATCATTTGTGCACTGAAGTAATATTATGAGCTAACTGGAGACCAGAGGGTCCTCTGGATAGAAAAAAGAAGACCAGACCACCATTAAATGAAGGAAAGTCTCCTTCCTAAAATGGCATAAAAGGTCTCTGTCCTTGCCTTCTTGATAGTGTACACTTGGGAGTGAGGAAGAGTAAAGTAGTAGATATGGGCTATATCTACACTATGGAACACCACTTCTCCCAACACCACTAGCTGAGCTGACAAATCTGTGTCTGCATGGAGGTTTTGTTGGCATAGCTAAGTCACTCAGGGGTATGCTTTTTCACATCCTAGACTGGTACAGCTACACTGATGTACAGCTTAAGTGTAGACCAAGCAATGGATTACAAATAAAACAACTACATCCATTTCTGATTTTGACCTAAAACATCTGACCTTGTTAGGAATGGCCTAGCACAGTACATTTTTTATTTCACCATGCTAGGAGACTATGATCCTTTCTCCTTTCTTTTGGCAGAAGATTTGGCCAGAGTGACCTATGCATGTGTCATTTCCAGACTGTGTAAATTAATGTAATCCATGTATCAGAGAATGCAGATAGAAGCAACACAGAAGCTTCAGTTTGATAGCCCAATTTTCATTGGGATAAGCAACAGAGAACAGAACACGGTGCTCTGCACTGTCCACTGATTTCCAGTTCACTTCCAATGTCAATTCAAGACTCCAGTCTTACAAGGCTATGAACAGTTCAGGACCAAGATATGTTAAAGCTAACCACTTCATCTATTCTATGATTTTCTGTGCTATTCCAGAATAACGCAGGTAAAAAATCCCCCAAAAAGCTTGCGAGAGCCAGGGGCATTCATTTAAGGTAATTCTACTGTGGAACAAGCTACAGAAAATAAGACCAAGACAAAGGCAAAATCTAATCATTTTTCAAAACATGCTATAAATTTCACTTATTTGCCAAAGTTTTCCCATCTTAAGAAATGCTACAAGAGTGCACAATGACGGAGAAGCTTCTAAAACTGGGAATATTCATTTTGCAGTCTATTATGGGAAACATTTTTTCATATCTCGACTGTCTTCAGCACTAATCACTGTGAGAAGTTCTACAGATTGCTTTAGTTTTATCTGTCATTCAACTTTTTCTTCTATTACAAGAACAGTATTTTGTTTAAAAGCAAGTGTTAGCAATGAGGGACAAATTGCTGACCAACTCTCTCCTTGAGGAAGAGAAAACAGATGCTGGCTAAATGGTACACAGGTACCCAAAGAAGTCTTAGGAAGTGCTGCAGTTTGTACTTAGAGGTACAGTCTGGGCTGCTATTAAATAAATCCTTTCATGGGTACTAGAACTCTGAACACCAAGGATGGAGAAACATTTCATGTGATGCAATGGAAGGAATGCAACTAAGAACAATTTTTTTTTTTGAAGTATAGCCTTGGGCGGGCGGGGGGGGGGGAAATCAAGAAAAACTTTTTACTGGAAGCTTAGATCGGGCACTAGGATGTGTAGAAGCCCCATCACTTCGGGCATTTAATACTGGACTGTATAAAGCACTGTTCAGATGATCTGCTGTAGGGTACAATCAGGGAGTAGAAGGAGGAAAGAACAGGACTAATCCATCTTTAACATTTCTAATTTCAAGATAACAAACATTATACAAGCATAAGATGATCAGTATCATACTGTCAGGGAAATTACCTTCCTCCGGTTGCTGAATTAGATTTACTATGCATTTTATACACACCATCCTCTGAAATATCTGACATTGACACACCCTCCCCATAGCCACACATTTTTCCCTAAAATAAACACACTAGAAAACTCACAAAAAGTCTATGAAATGAAATGAAAAATACATACTAGGTGATTTGCTTTGTCAGCATTTATTCCCTAAACATAAAGAGGCACACATTTTGATAAAAAAGGAAAAGCCTGTAATTTTCTAAGTTAAACACAAAAACACAATATTTGGGTCCACAAGTCTATTCACTTAGGCCTACCATTCTTGTATCTACTCTTAGATATTTAAATACACATATCAATTTACTTTTTCAGCACCTGAGCTATTAAGAGGTTTCGACCAAACCAATCATAACATACTAAAATGTGCTAACTTCATGCTCAGCTGACCCCACCCCCCTCAAAAAAAGAGTGGAGGTCTTTAAAAATGTACAAAATTCTGAACTCAGAAGTTCCATTGCCTGATATTTTACTTTCACAATTTTTCACCATTTTAATGCCGTGAACTGCTACAAACTACTTCTGCAACCACATTCGCAGAACGGAAGGAATGTACACAGGATTAAATTTCATGAGCCACAATTCAAACTCTTCTTCCCACCCAGGGCTCAACCAATAACACTGGATCCCAAATGGAAAGGTTAAGTTGAATAAGTAGGAATAGGTTCCATAGCTTTCCTGAGTTTGTTTTGTTTACTTGATTTTGTCCTTCGAGGTCTTTGTTCTAAATTTGAACAACCACATTTCCCCTGAAACTGCAACAGTAGTGTTAACAGCCTACAATCTGTTCTCTCTCAAATCTCATGTTTAAAACTTTAATATCTTTCTGTTGAGTCTATTTTAATACAAAATTATTGGTACATTTTGATCAAAGTTCTCCTGTTGTGTTAATTTCTACATATATGATCTGGATGCAGAGAGATAAAACCTTCCAGGGAGTTCCACTGAATATCAATGAGAGACTTGGAAATCAATTCTTTTCCTATCAACCAACCAATCACGAAACTGAATGACAGCTGTGACAGAATAGTTCAACATCTATGACATACCTCAGGATCGTGTTACATGTTTTTATGTCAAAGATTTCATGTTACTGTACCTGAGAAGTTATAATCTTTATTTTCATGGCCTGATCAAACACCAAAGTCATAATTTGCCATAATTTTCTCTGCATTTGTGTGTGGCATCTTCACAACTCGGGCACAATACTTCATATCTTTCTTTTTCCACACACGGAATTTGTCGCGTTGAGTAGAAGTGTATTTTCCCCTAGTACAGATGCTTGTAGCCATTACAGGGTAATTTCACACAATCAACAAACCATCTTCTATTAATAATCAATGCTGATTTTAGTTTTTCCTAGAATCATGTATTACCAGGCCCTGTGCAAGATTCTTTCAAATCAGGTCCCCATAATCAATTCACAACACAAGCTCCAATATCCAGTGACAGCTGATTCTACCAAGGAGACGTGCCCCTCCCTCAAAACATAAGTAACTATTCCTTCCCACCCCGAGCTTCTAGAAAGCTGTAACAAGGACAACAACATCCTTGACATTCATCACTTCATTTTTAATTTCAAAATAGTTAAAAATTATTCAGACTGAAGTTAGAGCCAATTTTCTTGTTTCAAACCCCTTTCAGATATAGTATTTCCATAAACATCAATAAGTGAGTGAAATGCAAAAAATAAAAAACATGAAGAAACCCCACCCCCTTCCAGTGGAAAAAAAAAATTAAGTATTTTCACAAATGTAAATCCTAAATACTAAGCCATATAAATTTGATTATTGCCTCTGTCTCTGCATACAAATTATTGGTTAGTCCCTCTGAATAAGCTGGCAATCTCAAAAGTTTTGATTTCATGTTCCCAACTTGACTGGTGGCAAGAAAACTTCTCAGGTAAAAACATGCCATAGTGGAAGCAGTGACTAGCCCTTTCCTCTCATTAGTATACATTGGCCTACTCTGAGCACTTCCCACCCTACCTTATTTTGCCCATCCTTGGTGAAGAACTTTCTCTATTACAATTCATGTCATCCACATCAATATTCCTGAACATCTCAAACTTCTGGATTCATATAGTTGCAAAAATCAAGGTGAAAAAACCTCTTTATTGCTTTTTTTACAACTCAAAAAAGACAAATTAAAGTTTTTTAAAATCACACAGTTTAAGTTCAACTTCACTATGTAAAATTTTCCATCCAAACTGCATTATAATATATTGTTGAATACATTTTGTACATGTACAGTTTGTGCGTGTATACACACGACACATTAAAACCAATAATTTACATCTGGAAAAGCAGTGTTAGTACAAAACAGAACTGTAACATACCTTGAAATTTTAGACCTGCTCAAATGAAATAATACTACACAAACTTTAGACAGAAACTGACATAAGGAACAAATATCTCTGTAGCACACAATACTGTATTACCACAATTCACAACTGTTACCAGTTGTTGGTTTTATAATAAAAATTTCCTGTGACATCTTAAACCACAAATTGAAACAACCCTGTCACATTTGCATCCCAGGACAAAGAATACATTTTAGTAGAAGACATTTATCCTTGACTTGTCAAACTTCTGTACATATTTGTATCTGATTCTGACAATACCAAAGTCATCAAATTTAAGACAGATATGTACATATTACTATGTGATGCGTAATCACCTAGTAAATCTGTAGTGAAAGCAGCACACTAACTACTAAGTAGGAGATTGCTGAATTACAGTCATTTGTAAATTCTAGAGAAATCTATATAATATACTTACAACTTAAATTAGCACAGCAGATTATATGAAAACTGAATAAATACTAAAATTTACCTTTTCTGTATTGTAATATAAAGATTTCAAAGTGGTAAATAAGGGTGGGCAGCCTTTACTGAAGTTAACCCTCAGGAACTTATCCGTTAGTTCTCTAAATGTTTCACCTAGAAACAAAAGTGTATTTGGTTATATTTTAATGTTTGTGAGTGCTGTATACTGATCAGTGTTTATATTTATACAACTATGGATTATCACCAATAACAAACTCTACAGAGAAAAAAGTGTTCTAATGCTTTGATTTCTTTCCTGTTAAAGCAGAAAAACAGAATAAGCACATCTTCCCCCTAAAGAAATGTTTCTGTTTGGGGAAACTAACGTGGCCATGACTTTCTACACTAAAATC
>NC_133769.1:308710032-308730013 GCF_003597395.2 Chelonoidis abingdonii | reverse complement strand
AGAGCTAATAATAAGAGAAGAAGATATAGAAATACTCGTGATCTAGTTTGGCTCATTATCGTTAGGTAACGGTATCACACGGCGAAATTAAACGAGGATAAGTGGTCAGAGGAGAAGGGCATCGAGGAATAGATACTGAGAACCTAGGAAAGACATAATCTGATGAAAGGAGATTAAGAGAAATACTTGGCTTTTAGCTACGATCAAAAAGAAGATTGAGGGGATGATTAGATCATTGATAAATATCTGATAAGATAAAGATTAGGGAGGGAGAGATAATATTTGAGCTTAGTAATAAGTGATACAAGAAAAATGGATGTAAACATGGACAGCTGTAAGAATGTAGGCTGGAAATAGACGAAGGTTCTAACGCTTAGAGAGTGAAGTTTCCTGAAAAGATTCAAGGGGATAGTGGGTAAGAGACTATCTGGAGTTACAAGCGTAAGGTTGATAAGTGGTATGGAGGGAAAATGTGATGATGCATAGCGCTAAATTTTGGCATTAATTTTGTTATTGTGATCTCTGATTATGGCAGGCAGTAATCAGTGCCGTCAATAAGTACTGTGAGGATGTAGTATGAGGTTAGGCGTAATGAGTTACTCCAGAAGAATGTGTTTACATAGATGTGGCGTGAGTTTGACCCACATGCTCAGAGGTAATGATACCAGATTGGAGTCCGGGAGGAATTCACATCTCAGGCAATTGGCAGGCAACTGTGAGGGTTTGCTTCATTGACGCAGGATGGGAATCATTGTGGAGGATTCATCTGCAGCTATGAGGTTTTCAACAGAAATTGAGGATTCAAATGACTACAGATACTAGGTTAGGGAATTTGTACAAAAACGATGGTGGGTGAATACGTGCTGCAGTTGTGCAGAGGTAGACTGAATGATATAATGGTCTTGACTGACATTAAAGAGAGAGTTATATAAAAGCTTGTATTAGTAACATTGTTGCAAATTCCCATGTATTCACTTTGAATGTTATTCGGTTCTTTAGCATCAGTTAAATTTTAACTTCAATAACAGTTACAGAATTTAGGCTTTTGTTTATTAATCAGGAGATTATAGATATGTACTTACTTTCACCCAATCCATGTAAAGTATGAAAATACGAAGGTCAGCAGAATTATTAGATTTGATTGGAAGCATAATTATTGAGCGTGTGTTTCTGTGTAGTTAAGGGATAAGGTGGAATCGATAGTCAGATATGACGTGATGTCTTCTCTCTAGGGAGTCTTTCAAAGAGTGATCAGGATTGACGTGTAATTGAAACTGACTTCTCTGACTAATCAGTAAACATATTTAAAAGCTGCTTTAAGTTAGATTAAATGAAGAATTATGATTTTCAAAAGTGATTAGTGTATTTGGTGCCACAGCTTTTGGATAACAAACTAGATTATGTGAAATAGGCAATTCTGGGAAGCGAGAGCATCCTCTGGTAAAATCAAGCCCTTTAAGGATGTAGAGTTGCCCAATAATCAATAGTCAAGTCAATATCTGAAATCCGTCATTGGTGTTTCAGTTCTATGTTTAGAATGTGGAGTATTTCCCTGCTTAGACATACATTGAGATAAATTCAGGTGTTGATTGGGTAACATTATGAATGGCATCATGGAAAAAGACTACAAATAGACTGAATTCTTTATACAATGTGAAGGTCGTAGAACAAGGGATTGGACCATTGGCACGTG
Organism: Chelonoidis abingdonii; assembly: GCF_003597395.2. Classification (NCBI taxonomy): domain Eukaryota; kingdom Metazoa; phylum Chordata; order Testudines; family Testudinidae; genus Chelonoidis; species Chelonoidis abingdonii. The sequence continues at coordinate 308,728,320 of NC_133769.1, read as the reverse complement.
CCCACGGGGATTTATTTACTTGCAGCATTGCAGGTTCAGTCGTTCGCAGACTATCAGCACATCAACCCTGGCCAGCGCTGTAATCCATCAAGTCTTGGTGGTAGATGTAACTAGAGCCAATGGGTAGGCGTGAATCAGCAATCTTGCAGATAGCAGCAGTAAAGGAACATAGGGGCTGGGTGCGAGCAGGCGCATAAAGGTGTGCGGCGAGAATCCACTATGTAAGTATTGATGAATGAAGGAGATAAAGAACAATACAGCTTTTCTTGCAAGGTTCTTTGGAGTTTACACAACTCCAGATATAAGTCTGAGCTCATAAACTCTGCTTGTGGCTCTCTTACCTTCATAACTTTTATTGGTAGTTAGTATAATTTCCCCATTTTTCATCTTTACTTACTTTTGTTGGGTTAAGGCCTAGTTTCTGTCACTATTGGGTTAATATATCACTAATATTCTGATTCCTTGACAGTAATTGGTGAAAGTTGGAGTTTTGAAAACTGCTTTTTTTCCAATTATGGGAAAGGAAGAGTTTTGGTCAATTAGTTTGATAACGCAAGGCAGGTTCATGAAAGAATGATTCTCCACAGTGTGTGGAATATCCCTAGGCACACCCAAAAAATAAATATTTTTCTGAGGATATAAGGAGGGAACGCTGAGAACGAACACTCGGCTCAAGGTCATGAAATAATAAGAATCATAGAATGTAAGAATGCCATACTTGATCAGTTCCAAGCCCATTAAGTTAGTAAATTCTATATCAGACCTGTGCAGAATAATACCGGGGAAAATGTTCAGAATAATGCAATGTACAGTTGGTGGGAAATTCACCTGCACAGCAGCTCCTTCTCATATTGATCTATTCCGAGATTGCCTTTAAAATGGAAAGAGAGTTTAGATATTTCTGATAAAATTTTGTTATTGTGGTGACTCTGGATATTTTGTTCATATAAATGTCCCATTTCCCTTTCAACCCCCCGCCCTTCTGTGTGAATGTGTGAGGATACTTAACATGGAGAAATAGATTTCAATTTGGTGTAATGAACGCACAATCCAGTGCCTCGTATAAGTTCAGTATAAATGGTTTAGTTTGCATTAATTCCAGTGTCAGAGTTTCTCATTTGGAGTCTGTTTTGAATGAGCTTTTCTGTTGCAAAATTTTAAACACTATATAAGATGTTATTGAATGACCAAGAGTTGAAGTGTTTCCTCTTGGTTTCTATGTATGATTCCTGATTAGATTTGTGTCCATTTATTTTTGCGAGCGTGGAAGTGGGTGGTCTTACAAAATTGAATCTATTTCCCATGTTTCAGTATCCTCAACTTTTTTGTCATCTGTCGATAATGTGACTTCTTGATTATACTTAAAAATTTTTTTCGTCCTGCTGATAATAGCTCATGATAAATTTAAGATTAGCCTCTTAGATAGAATTGGTATGGCAACTTTCACCTTTTCATGTTCTCTGTATGTGTGTGTATATATATCTTCTTACTACATGTTCCATTCTATGCATATGGTGAAGTGGGCTGTAGCCTACAAAAGCTTATGCTCAAATAATTTTGTTAGTCTCTAAGGTACCACAAGTACTCCTGTTCTTTTTGCAGATACAGACTAACACGGCTGCTACTCTGACTCCTACTAGAGAGACATCTTATACCAGCAAAACCCAGTTCCCTGAATAAGATGAGCTATGTCTATGCTAGGGCTTTTGCTGGTATAACTATGTCAATTAGGGTTGTGATTTTGTTTTTTTACACTCCTGCGTGACCTCGCTATGCTGGCAAAAGTGTAAGTGAAGACCAGGCCTAGTAATCCACAACTGTACCGCAAACCCTATTTGCTAATCACTAGTGACTTCACCCAGTAACTTGAGGCTTCTAGAAAATTCTTTCTCTATCTTATTGTTACTTAATAGACAGCTAGAATCTTGATTTCTCCTCCCTCTTAACTTTCTAATACAACTAGAAACCCCTAGAAAAACACATTGTTGGGGGTCATCTGTAAACTTTTTTTCACAATTTTGGATTACCCTCAAATAGACTGGCTTTTCTGTACTTGTTCAAGTGGAATGCATGTGGTTGAGTATTTGAGGGGATCATTCTAAGAACAGAGCAGAGATGTTTACCATCTTTGGGAACAGTTAAATGGAAGTGGTGAAGAAGCCTAAAAGCTGAATACTAGATTTGGGTCAGTTCAAACTTAATTTGGCTTGCTAACTGAACTACTAATCAGTTCTATGTGTATTAACATCCATCTCAACAAAGCTGGGGAGTTAGTTATGTAATTAAACACTAATATCAAACATAATATAATTGGTTTGAAGGAGTCCTGACACTTAATACTGTATCTAGTCTTCTGTATTTAAGAATCAAAACAAACCAGTTCCATTGTTGCAAGTCTGCCCTTTATGCATCATCATGACAAGTAATAGTACCCATTTTTGGAGCAGTAGTTTTGAGATACTGAATTGTTATATATTCAATCTCTTCTAGATGTGGATACTTCTTTTACTGTTTGGATTAAAAGATGCGAAGAAACACTAAACAGTAAGAGTGGCTTCATTTATTTAATACTTGTTTTGATATTTGCTGTGCTTTTAAACATTTTTTCAAAATCTGAAATATTCATAGCACTTGCCTTTGTTTACAATAAACTACTAGATGCTCCAATTGTTTCTGAGAGGATCAGTGGCCCAAGACTTTTTTTGCTTAAATTTTATAACTGTTTCTTTAGATTTTTGAAGGAAAAAATCCATGCCATAATTAGTCATGCAAATGGGAAAAGTACCTATTTCAGGTTCAGACTTTGAGAACAAAAATCCTGGTACTTCAGAAACTTTCATAGTTGTAATGCAAATCTTGTGTTGGTAAATGCTGCCAATTAACATAACCTTAAATAAATCCAATTTTTATTAGGAGCCATACAGTTTTGGCTCCATATGCTGCCCTTGTGTAGAAGTTCAGGGAGACCAACTTAATGTAAGATTTCTGTAGTGATGTTGGAGCATGTCTTGCACTCTATACCCCAAAGTAAAAGCTTGTAAGATTGATAGATGTGGGGCTGGAAAAAAACAATGGAGAGTTAGAGATTTGCGCCTTCAGTTCTCTGAGGTCTGTATCCTTTGTCAAAAGAACCATTCTCATCCATCTAGCTGTGACACCATGATAAAGTAGCAATAGCCATGCTCCTCCTAGTTGCTGGCACCAGTTGTGATCTGGAGCAGTAATGCAGTGTTCAGTGAGAGAGCACTATCTGAAACAGTGGTCAACTTTGTACTAATTCTTCGTGTGGGCTGGCCAGTCTGACAGAGAGCATGCAACTTAGTGCAGCTTTTCCCACACTTTGGCACAACCTACTTTTCCTAAGTTGCCCAGGGGCTTCATAGATGTGTCGGCTGTGGATACGAAGGAGTAGCTCATAAGGCTACTTTCTCCTCTACTGTGACTTTATCTGCAGACTTACTCCCTTCAGAGTGTGTACTGGGAAAGAAAGATCAGTGGGGGCAGTGTGAGTTGATATTTTAACAACAAACGGCAGAGGAACATAACTTTTTTTTGTCAGTCTGGTACTTATCCTTTTTATCTAGGGCCCTACCAAATTCACAGTACATTTTGGTCATTTTCATGTTCACAGGATTTTAAAAATCATAAATTTCATGATTTCCGCTATTTAAATCTGAAATTTCACTGTGTTGTAATAGTAGGCATCTTGGCCCGAAAAGGAGTTGTGGGGTGGTCGCAAGGTTATTGTAGGTGGGAATGTGGTACTGCTACTCTTACTTCTGCTCTATTGCTGGGGGTGGCGCTGCCTTCAGAGCTGGGCAGTTGCAGAGTGGCAGCTGCTGGCCAGGAGCCCAGCTCTGAAGGTAGAGCTGCTGCCAGCAGCAGAGCAGAAGGATGGCATGGTATGGTATTGCCATCCTTACTTCTGCATTGTTGCTGGTGAGGCGCTGCCTTCAAAGCTGAGCGCCTGATCAATAGCTGCTGTTCTCTGGCTGCCCAGCTCTGAAGTCAGTGCAGAAGTAAGAGTGGCAGTATGGCAACTTCCCAAAAATAACCCTGTGATGACCCCCCCCTTGCAACTCGTTTTGGTTCAGGACCCCCGATTTGAGAAATGCTGGTCTCTTCCTTGAAATCTGTGTAATATGGGGCAGGGGTCGGCAACCTCTGGCACACAACTTGCCAGGGTAAGCACCCTGGTGGGCCGGGCCAGTTTGTTTACCTGCCGCATCGGCAGGTTCGGCCAATCAAGGCTCCCACTAGCCGCGGTTCGCTGTCCTAGGCCAATGGGGGCAGCGGGAAGTGGCACGGGCAAGGGCTGTGCTGGTAAACAAACTGACGTGGCAGGTAAACAAACTGGCCTGGGTACTTACCCTGGCGAGCCACGTGCCAGAGGTTGGCAACCCCTGGTATAGGGCAAAAGCACACCAAAGACCAGATTTTGTAGGGGGACCAGATTTCATGGTTCATGATGTGTTTTTCATAGGTGTGAATTTGGTAGGGTCCTATTTATATCATATAAAGATGGCCTCAAGATTTTTTTCGGTGGCTTTTCTCTCTTGCTGAAGAAATAACAAGAATATCAAGTCTTGGCTGTCTTGATTTTGTTGGAGGAACACTTTGAAGGACTATGGTTGGAGTTTTTCCATTTCCGAAGAGGAGCGGATGTCATGTCATATGCCAAACCGAGCTTTTCTTCCAAGTGTTGAGCTTGTTCTTGTCCCTGTTTTACTCAGTCTGCTTGAACACCTTTCTCCCCTTCAGCTATTCATGTTTTAATCATCTTAAGATGTCATTTTACTGATTCTCCAGAGGCTTTTCTAGCAAAAATAGAATTCAAAACATGGTATTAATGTTCAGTAAAGCAGAGTTTTTTAAAACAATCTTTGAAGCACCCTCATGCATTATAAAAAAGCAAAAAGCAGTGATTTTTTTTTTGTGCTTTGCTATTCACTTCTTGGAAGGGGGACCAACCTTAAATATCTCTAAATTAGAATTTCTGACAATTTTTAAGTTTTCTATGGAAAAAATTTTCATAGTGTGGTATTGCACAGTTAAGGTTGCCCAAATAACCTTAACTCTTCTTTAGTTAAATGTCATCACTCTCTTCTGTGAAACTGGAGTCCTTATCAGAATTATCTTACAAACTTGAGCATGACTGTCCAGTCTATGGATAGCAAGATTCAAATTACTGTAGAAGATCTTAAACCAAAGCTTTAGGTGCTGATTTGCCAAAGCCTTCATGTCATAACAGAAGTCTGTTACATCTTCACTTGTTAGGAACTATTGATCAGAGGGTGCAATCATTCTGTTAATCAGAGCATACTTTTGTGTTGCAGTTGTCCTTTTGCATGACTTTTGAAATTAAATCCCTAGATACAAATAGTGTTATGATTCAAATACAGAATCTCTCTGAATAGTTGAAGAAAGTTGAAAGAAGCAAATCTGCCTTGTACATTAAACATGTTGCTCATCTGAAAAATGCAATTTGTTTTTGTCCCTACAGCAGGATCACAGACTGAAATGGTAAGGCTTTTTCTTAACATACTTGCTGCTTACTCTTAATTGTGGCACTAACTAAGAGCGTGCTTTGAGACTTTACTTAGTTGCTTCATATTAACAGGCTATAAAACTAACTTAAATCTTCCTGCTACTTAGCACTTTTTGTGGGGGGTTAACTTTAGCCTAAAGTCCTGCTCCTTGTTGATGTCAGGCTTATGGAGACTCTTAGGAAGGATTAAACAAGCACACAATTCTAGCAGTTATATCAACGTGCATAAGTTTTATAATAAAGCAAGTCTAATTTTTTTCTTTGCACTATTGATGATTAATCTTGCAAGATTAATCAATTCCACTTAAGCATTATAATTGCTTTTAATTGTAATTTATTAAGTGCCTTAAAAGTGCATGAACTGCTACCTAACCACATTTTTATTTTGCTGACGCTCTAGTTCATTTTTTAGTTGCCTCTTTCTACTATGTGCCATGGTAAAACCTTTGAACTTGTGTCTCTAGAAATAGTATCAAAGTCTGAGATGACTTTGGAAACTTGCATTGGTCCTTGAGACTGTTGCTCTCAAACTACCCCCAATTTACGCATATTGAAAATAGGTTCTATGTGGAAAGTCTGACAGGAGTAGTGTTATACACAAGGACAATGGCCTTGTGGTTAAAAGCGAAAGATTGGAAGTCAAGAACTCTGGGTTACGTTCCCAGCTGTACTGTAGATTTCCTTTGTGATTTTAGGTTATCCATTTAACCATTGTGTCTTTTGTTAACTGCAGAATGGGTATACTACTTGCTGCCTGAGAAGGTGGCTGAATTGAGAATTTGAATTACTATTTATAAAGAACCTAGATTTCAGAACATTCCAGTCACTTGTGACTTCAGAGCATTCCAGTTGTTCATTTTTCTCCCATCTAAAGATTTCAAGCTCTTTTGTGCTGGTCCTACATAAATAGTTATGGGACTAATCAGGAGATTTGTTTTCAAAATGTTTGTTTAACTTAGTTAATGCAAGAGGAGAAAATGGCAATTTAGTTAATGATGTACAATGTGTGTATATATTACATTATGAATGTTTCTTCGAAAAGTACATCATGATACAGTGAACTATACTAATTTAACTTTTTAATGTCTTTCAAATGTCATGTGCCACAATCAGACTACAGGACAGCAAACTCAGCCATCAAAACTCAAGTAAGTCTTTTTTAGCTTTACACTTTACATAATTTGACAGTCATTTTAAATAGCATATGTATTTGTAGCAAGCCATTATTCCAAATTGTAAATTTAGTCTGTTCTTTAATGCACATGTTAAAACTAAATTCTGTACACTGGATCTGATATGTTTGCTGATTGTGTTTATGGTTTGGATTTGTGTAAATACCAAATAACCTCTGAAGTGGTAAGGAGCCACAATGTATCATAAACTTCAAACTGTTTAACCTGGTGGTATAAAAGATATATTATTAGTTTATTTAGATATGCTTAGTGTGCCTGTCCTCTGAGTATAAGCTTCAGAATCTTCAGAAGCCCAGATGCAATGACTTCAGTTAGTATGTCAACACTAAACTCCCTAACCCGTCCTCTCAGAAAGTGTATTGGTAGATCGGCTTTTCAGTATGTCCTAAAAAGTCCACATACATAGGCTGTTGTCAGGCCAAGAACTCCACTGAAGATGCTCAGCTCACAGAACATATCTAGGGATTTGGGATTAGGTATCCCAACTGATGTTCAGCTGGGGCAAAACATACCACTTCTCAGTTGTACCTACCTTAGGTATTACTTAGGCATCAGAGCAGAGAGATTCCTATAAATCAGGCCTGCACAGTTCGTAAAGTGGCAAGGGGCACATTACTCCAAAGAAAACAGCTGAGGGCCAACACCCCCCCAGTGCTGCCCAGCCCCCCCAAACAATCTCCCCGCTCCAGCGCCACCCGTCCCGTGGGGAAAAAACCCTCCTTCCCCAGTGCCGCCCTGCTGAAACAGCCGTATTGAACCTCTGTAATATGTTATAGCGAGCCCCTAAGGTAGTATAATTAAGGTAAAAGAAAAATGTCTTTTTGCTAGAAGTAAAATAAGATCTTCCCCCCACTTTGTAATCAATTGTCCTGTTGAACGAATGAGGTGTGACTGAGGAAGATGTGGAAGGCAGGCACCTCCAGACAGCTGCAGCCCTTGGAGAGGGGATGGGAGCCAGAACAGTTCAGCGACTGACTCGTAGCTTGTCTCCTCAGCTCCCCGCTCCTGCTTGCCTCTTCAGGCCTCCTCCCGCACTGCCGGCTCAACCCCCCCCCCGCCGCTGCCTGCCCACTCACCCCCTCAGCCCCCCACCTCCTATGGTTCACCTGCCCCTTGCCAATGCCTGCCCACTCGCCTCCTTAGACCTCCACGCCCCCTGCTCGCCTTCTCAGCCCCTCCCCGGCTCGCATACTCACCCCCTGCCACTGCCTACCCTCTCAGCTCCTCAGCCTCCCTTCCCTCTGGCCAGTGATGAATTGCCAAAATCTTAACAACCAGTTCCCTCCTAACCCCACAAGGGGGTGGTGACCTGCCTCCACCCCCCAGGACCTCTGCCTCATCCACTTCCCTTCCCTGTCCCCTGACTGCCCCCCTGCCTCCCCATCCATGCTCCCCCTCCTTCCTGATGGCCCCCTCCCCAGACCCTTGTCGTCATTCAACCCCCTGTTCCCCGCTCTCTGATTGTCCTGACCCCGACCAGCCCCCTGAACTCCCCTGGCCCCTTACTGAGCTGCCCGGAGGTGGCTGGCAGCATTACAGACTTGCATACATGACATACATGCCACTGACGCGCAGCACCTGGAGCACTGGGTTAGGCTGAGCTTGCAGCTCCCCTGCTTCCCGTGAATCAGCTGTTCATGTGGGAAGCCTGAGAGGGCTGAGAAGCAAGTGGCATCTTCGTGCTCAGGCCCAGGGAGGCAGGGGTGAGCTGGGGTGGGGGGCGGTTCCCCTGTGTCCCCCTCCCTCCCCCCACCAAGTTACCTGCTGTGACGCAAGCGGCCCCCCCGACCCAACTCACCTTGGCTCCATCTCCGCCTCGCTGGGCCTGAGCGCGAAGCTCCCGCACCGCTTCTCTGACCTCCCAGACTTCCCTTGCGAACAGCGGATTTGCGTGGGAGTAGAGGGAGAAGCGGGACAGAGCGTTCAGGGAATGAGGCCGAGCGGCGGTGAGCTGGGGCCAGCTGTCGGCTCACCTCCCCACTCCCGCCTCCTCATCCCCCTCCCCTGCACCCCCTATCCCCACGGGCTGCACAGTGAGCCCACGCGGGCCACATGTTGTGGAGGCCTGCTATATATGATTGTATTAATACAGTATAAATTGATGAAAAAGTGAATTCTATAGTAATAGTTGACAGATACCTGTTCCCTAATATTAAGTATAGGGTGAAACTGGTGAGCTTAGCTACCACTGTGGTAATTGATAATGACTGACTGCTATATGTTGTTTGTAATAAAATGGCTTTGAGTCATTCTCTTTGTGTTTTAAGGTTTAAGCCAGACCTCCTGACCACAGGCTATGGATATCATAGGCTGTGGGGAGGCTGTGCCTCGCCAAACAACTTGACGTGGGACTGCTCCCAGGCCGCCACTTGCAGTTTCCGGCACTCTTCCGTGGCCCAGGCTGGCTCTGTCTGGGCTGGGGAGAGCCAGCCTGTTGCCGACTTGGGGCAGCACTGCCCAGAACTAGGGGCACTGGTACTGTGCTGCCTGGCACTCAGGAGTTGAGGGCTGTGATAGGGGTGCTCTGGGTTCCTGCAAGGGAGGGGGGCAGAAAGAGAGAGGGCAGGGCAGAAGGGGAGGGGCTTGCGGCTAGCCTCCTGTAGTGGCCTGTTCACCACCTGGCCAGGCTCATGACTTATTGTCTCAAAAATGACTTCAGGTCTGAAAAGGCTAAATAGGAAGTCTATTGCTCTGTGATTTTTCACCATTAGAAGTCTAAAAACTGCAGTCTAAGCCCCCAAATTTTACTTAATTTGCCGTCTTCTGGGGTAAGTTCTGTGCAGCCAGTTGCACTCAAGTGCTCTGTCCCTTTTGTTTTACCTTCCACTACTCAAGCCACCCAGCCTGCTCTCTTGCTGCATAAGACTGTTCGTCCTCTAAATGCTTTAATGGATTCAGAAGGTGGCAGCAAATCTTGTAAGAAGCAGTTTGCTTCGAACAATTTACTTGAAATTCAGGCTCAATTAACCTTCAAAGGAAGAAGTGTTATCTAACATCTAGAACAGGGAATGCACTCTAGATCTTTTGGGTTTTGTTGCTAATTCTAGATCAGAGTTAGGATCAGAAGATTTGCCTAGATGTATGTTGGTATACCGTATTCATAAGGGTCTTTTAGATCCTTGAATGAAAAACACAATAGAAGTGCAAAATAGTATTGTGATACTTGGTAATAAATAGATTTTTGGACACTTAATTGTGTAAATTAGTTATTTAGATTTTTGCTTCTTGGTAGAGCAGTTGTACATTTTTTCTGTTCCACTAGCAGTTCTTGTTTGCTCAAGTGCATTGATCTGTTGGGGAAGAGGGGGAAATCTACTCATAACTTCATTCTGCTTGCTTAACCTCAGCCTGTTGTGTTATGTAAATTCAAAACAGTTAACTCAAAACCCTATAAAGTTGTTGTGCTCTACAATACTTGAGTTTTCCCTCACTGTGGTTCACTTATATGTTTTTGAACCATGTGCAAGAAAACTTAGTTTTGATGTCCTTCTCTTTTTAAAGGTATGACTGGTACCAAACAGAATCTCAAGTAATCGTAACTCTCATGATCAAGAATGCACAGAAGGATGACATCAGTATACAATTCTCTGAGAAAGAGGTGATTACATTATTAGTTCACTGAAAAATAGTTTTAGTTGATATGCATGTCTTTCAGGACATCTGTTTCCAGATACAGACATTTTGTATCACATCATTCAGTCCATTCAATTCCCATGAAAAAGGCAGAATAAATACACTTTTCTACAAGGATGTTAAGGAAGAACGTGGTGTAAAGCAGGGTTTCTCAAACAGAGATCGCCGCTTGTGAAGGGAAAGCACCTTGCGGGCTGGGCTGGTGTGTTTTCCTGCCCCGTTCGCAGGTCCAGCCGATCACGGCTCCTGCTGGCCACCTGGAGCAGCAATCTGTGGCCAGTGGGAGCCTCAGTTGGCCAGACCTGTGGACGGGGAAGGTAAACACACCGGCCCGGCCCGCCAGGGGCTTTCCCTGCACAGGCGGTGACCCCTGTTTGAGAAACTTTGGTGTAAAGAGCATATAGGTGTTTCACTTCCCATGCTTTTGGTATCCTCAGATCTATTCTGACAATCATGACATGAGATAACCAGTTTAAATGAAGCATTGCAATCTAGCGTCATTATATTTGTGTTTAGTATATTACTGGCACCATATTAATCTTGGTTTCTCTTATTCTGACAGCAGACATGGGTTTGTGTTGCTTAACTGTTAATTCTTTGTGAACAAAACCATACCTGTTCAGTTAGTATCTACTTTAAATAGTCAAGATTACATGCACACATCTTGCTTCATAAGTAAATGTTTGAAGTATGTGGGAAGAGGAAAGCTGCATAATCTTTCTGTGTTCCATCATTAGTGTTCTGCTATCTTCTTATTGTCATGCAACACTTTCCTAAAGAATATGGATCAAACTGATGAGATAACAGGCTTTTTGAGTAGCTAGTTTGTGGCTAGGAACAACAATCTATTTATTTTTTAGTGCACTTTAAAATCACTGTTGAGTAATGCAGGAAGAAGTAGTGCAGTTTGAAATTCCTGTCTTGTGCTTGACATTTCATTAAAACCTTCCAAGTGAAGGGTCATTAATTTAATCACTGAAAGTTGTCAGTGGAGGATGAAAATTAATGCTATGATGGAAAATTGCAGCTAGTGTACTCTGTGGTCATCACAAAGATATGTTTATCTGTTAACAGCTGAATGCATTGGTGAGACTTCCATCAGGAGAAGACTACAACTTAAAGCTTGTTCTTCTGCATTCCATAGTACCAGAGCAAAGTACATTTAAAGTGCTTTCAACAAAGGTGAGCTTTTAAAGTGTAAATTATTTCTTTTAATATTTCTGGTGTTGAAAACATTTCTGCTCTTTTGTCTTCTGTTCCTATGACAGTCATAACGACTAGCTTTTTTCATACAGAATTGTTTTTTTCAAGGTGCCTTTCAGGCAACAGAAGACTTTCTAAACAGACATGTAAATATCAGAAGCTAGAAGCTAGCAAAATCTGCGACCGCTTTTACTGAAGTGCAAATGACTTCATTTATAAAGTGTGGATGTTTTTACCTCCCACTAGAAAAAGACTGCTATGGTGCACATCTCTTTATATATTCATAATCTCCAAATTATAAACTACTTATAAAACCTTTCCTAAACTTTTAAGAGTTACAAGTTGCTTGTCATTCAAGGCAACTTTATGTAGATACAGCAAACAAGTTGTCAGACTTGATTTAAAACCTAAGTGTTGCAATCATTTAGGCATTCTTAATATAGCCTTTCTTCACATTACTGCCTGCAAAAAATTGCCATGCAGTTAACTCTTGGATGCTTTTCATGAATCCATGCTATGCTTGAAACAGTCTTTAAGCATTTGACGGCAGCATGATTTTCAGCGTCTTTGATAAATCTCAGTATAAAACACAAGGAGGTATGCTACGCAGTATTGGGTATAACTGAGGCCCTTCATTTCCTGGGAATTTATCAGTGTTTGTCATCAATTTTTGTAATAAACACTGATAAATTCCCAGGAAATGAAGGGCCTTCTCGGCTCCGTAGACAAGCTGGAGTTGGGGAAGGGAGGCTCTGTCTGGCAGGGGAAGCAGATGGGTGTCCCTGACTCCAGCACTCTGGTTGGAATGGAAGAAGGTGCCTGGTACTCATTGGGGGGCGGGTGGGGGGAGGTACTGCGGATGGAGGAAGAGGAAGGAGTGTCCAGTATTCTCAGTGGGAGAGCAGATAGGGTGCCGAGTACTCTTGGGGGAGACAGCAGGTGAGGGGAGGAGGTACCTCACACTCATGGCAGGCAGAGGAAAGCAAATGGGGCTCTGTGCCCTGGGGCCATGCTGAAGGGCAGGGGAAGCAATTATGGGGCCAGTACTCACTGAGTGCAGCCTTGTGCTCTCCTCCTTGCAGTCCTGTTGCTATCAGGACCAGGCTCCATACCTGTCTTGCTCCCCCCACTGGCCAGCAGCAATACCCACCAGCCAGCAGTTACCCTCTTTGTTCCCCCTCTGTTCAGGTACACTGAACCATCTGGTCGGGACTCTTGAGTGTGTGTGTGGGGCAGGTCTGTGGAGATGCTGGACATGAAAAAATTGGGTTTAAACTGATATAAACCCAAATACTTGATTTTGAAAAATGTTTTCAATAATTTTTTGAAGGTTTTCAGTGATCAAAAATCAGGTGGTCAATTTGACTGTCAGTAACTTAGCTCCTTTTCATTAATATAAGTAGAGATTTACTCACAGGGCTAAGCCTGAACCTTTACCTTAATACAAGCAGAGATTTATCTATGGATATGTCTATGCTGCAGTTGGACACCAGCAGCTGGCCTGTACCAGCTGGCTTGGGCTAAGGGGCTGTTTAATTGTGGTGTAACTGTTTAGGCTCAGGTTGGAGTCCAGGCACTTGGACCCTTCCACCTCACAGGATCCTGAGCCCCGGCTGCAGCCTGAGCTTTAGCATCTATTCTGTAATTTAAACAACCCGAGCCCTGCAAGCCCAAGTCAGCTGACATGGGTCAGCTGTGGGTTTTTAATTGCCATGTAGACATGCCCTGTAGGTCCAAAGCCTGAAGGGCCTTAGGTAGGAAAGAGGGGTGTATTGGCCTTTTACTTATACTTACACTGGTTCCACAGTGTTCGGCGCAATCCTGTAGGTGGCCAAGCTGTTGTGAAAGGATGCATGGAGGAACTAAGCAGTATTCTGCAGTAGAGCTGTTTTGTCTTGGGAGATTAGAGAAAGGGAGCACCAGGATAAACTTGCAGCTTGAGGGCTGTGGTAACACCTGTGTTGAGGGTCGGGGGGCAGATAGGCACAAGGTGAGGAGTGAGAAGGAGACCCCCTTGTCCTTTTTGACCTTACTGTTAGTATTATACTCATTGTATCATGTCTGAAGTTATATAGTAAGCTCTTTGAGGCAGGAACTGTGTCACTGTATCTGTTCTGCAAAGCACCTCATGTGCTCTTGAGCACTATAAAATAACTTCTTAAAACGTAAAGTGGGCATCTGCAGCCCCATGTGGAGGCATTTCATCTGAGTCAGCTGGTGTGGAGTAGAACAATCCATAATCTCTTTGGTTGACTTTGAAGTCATTCTATGTTTTGGTTTAGGTATCTTGCATTTCCTTTTCTTCTCCACTTGAATACGCTGAGACTGTGCAACCTTGATTCTTAGCTGAGCAGAATAAGAATTTCTGCCATAAAGCGATCTTCTGGTAGGTAGTTGCCCAAGTCTTTCATTGTGGAAATAGTAGTTGAGTGTGCCCTCTTGACATGTGAAGAAACACTAAGTTAGGTTGAAGTTTGGGATAACTGAAATCAGTGCTATAAGTTTTGACCAGCTGGTGGAGCCTAACTGAAATGAATTATGAGTGGTCTTAACACAGTAAGGTAACTTAGTCTCAAATGTAGTTGCTTTAATAATAATAATAATAAAAACTATTACAAAATCTTTCAAAAACTAAGGCTGAGTGTTTTACTTTGTCTCCTAAAATATTAGCTGTTTTTAGGGAGGGGTGTGTTTTGAGTTCTTCATTAAAACACCTCAAATTCTGGTATCTCAGTTTAAGTTTCAGCACTGCTTTAAGACTGACTCCTGCTTATAACCACTCACAGTAGCAATATGAAGCACAGACTACTGCTCCCACTGTTACTTTACTTGCTGACTCGGCAAGTCCACTACCACTTAGGCTGAAGTATTCATACCTGCTACAGACCAGAGCCTACAACATCTTGCATCTTATCTTGGGGAAATCCAGAAATCACAACCACCTCCAGTATGGGCTGGAGAGTCCAATCTACCTTATCATATCCTTTATGGCATCGATTTCCCTGGTTAGATATGAGTCCAGAGATCCATCTTCACCCTGTGCTGTTAACACAAGTTGGCCTGCAGACCCTAAAGTAATAACTCCTGAGAGGAAACTGTGGCATATGCAAGGCCCTGTATATTTAATGGCAAGCCTGAATTTTGTAGTTTCTGCAGTGCTTTATGCAGCAAACTGGAGATTGTGGCGTTTTCATGTATACTAAGAGATGAGGCTTTGTATATGTTTTTATTGAATTCAATAAATCAATGTAGCATATTCTGTTAAAATGAATATAATATGAAATCTTTCTATGCCTCTAAATTTTTAACTTTGAGGCTGATTCAGAATCTTCTAGGAATACGCATAACTCTGTTAAAAGTTGTATGGGGGGGTGAATGGAGAAGCTAGAGGTTGTGGCAGTTAAAGGACATTTGGGGCATTTTGAGATTAGGAATGGTGTCAGATGAGTTTGAAATTTTGGGATAAGTAAATGAAAAGGATGTTAATATGATCAGTGAAATAGTCAACATTAGTATTTCATTTATATCTAGACAGATAGATGGCAGAGGTATCTCTCTCTGTGTGTGTATATATATATAGAGAGAGAGAGACAATTCATACATTTAAGAGGGCAGAATTAATTTTTTATTTGTCACTGGTGAAGGTTTTCAGATAATCCGTGGGTATAGGTGCAGAGTGAAGAATGGTGTGCTGAAACGACACTGAATTTTTCCGAGTTCATACCGTTAAATTTTAAAAGGTAATGCATTCTGAGTCTTAAATGGCTCTGTCATTAGACTTTTCTTAATGTTGACTACTAGAGCAACGTTTCAAAAACATTGGCCTGATATAACCTGAATATTTTTAAATGCCATTAAAAAAATCTAATCTAAAAGTTTTCTTCCCTGCTTTATATTTAAAAATCTCACAGCAGTCCTGAGAACATACCCAGAACTGCCACCTCTCTCACCACTTCTTTGTTTGTATTTTTACTTGCTGCATTTTAAGTTTTTCAGCTCAGCTGCAGCAGTTTACTGAAGAAAAAATGTTTTGGAAGGCCTACAGTGTGTGCAGCATAAATAAAACTAATTGTACACAAAATGCTGACAAATGCAAAGTTAACAAATTTACCAACATGTTTACTAATCTGATAGCTCTTCTAAGTGTTACTTGAAACAATGACAGATACAAAATTTAAATGAAATTGGGAACTCTTTTCAAGTTGATAGGCTCTTTTTAACTCCATCTAAATAAAGCTTTTTTCATTCTTGGAATTGCATCTCTCACAATGCAAAATGTATTCATGCTTATCCTCAAATTGGAAAGACTAAGTGAACTTTACCTTTTAATTATAAAACCTGTTTGAGTTACAAGCTATGCAGCTTATACTAAGAACTGATTCTCAGGATGGAGTTAAGGAAGATGAGGAGGGGTGTGTATTGCAAGCTTGTATTAAGAACAAAACCAAATTTGTGATTTCAGTGAAAGCTATAAGCTTTGATAGCACAATATATGGAATTTATAGTGGTTGAGAGGCACACATTTTGGGCCTTATTAAAGTGAAGCTGTAGTCAGATAACCTTTGAAGTTTACAGTGATTGCAAGGTCCACTTTCATGGTTCTCCTAGTTTTAGCTTGTTAGTCAAGTTCAAGTTTAAAACCACCCCCAAAACTTAAATCCTGTAGAGCTAAAGAAAATCTGAGGTTAAGATTTTGTTATATACTGATTAATACTTGATAGTTTACTCCTGTTTTTTCTAAAATGATGTCTTACCTCCTGGTGGATTTTATTTTCAGGTAGAAATGCACTTTTTTGTTTTTTAATTCTTTTAATAACTGTATTCAAGAACTTTCCTAGGTGGATTTTCTGATTTAGATGAGTTTGTTTGAAGGTAATGTTTTAACCATTTTGGGGAATTAAGAAGCATCAGGTTGGCTTTTTTAATATTTGAAACCAATGACTTCTCCTTCTTCTGATAGTGTGATATTGCACACTTAGCGTAAGTGTTAGACGCACACTAATATAGATACTTTGTTTTGTGGAAAGGGTAAAATGTGGTTTCGATGAAGCTACCTTCTTGTGTAGTGCCAACATCTGACTGCCGCTTAAGATTGTTTTAATATTACATGATAAGAGAGGAAATATAATGTCTGTAATTTATTTTTGCTGTTTTAAAAAGGTGGAAACAACTATAGTCTGTATCTCATGACAACTGTGGTAAAACGTTGTCACATGCAAACTATGCAGGTACCACTAGAGCAAGTAAAACATGAGCTGTGTAACTTTCTTCAGTAGTATTTAAATTACTGATCTTAGTGTCTGAGAATCTAGAACACATCATCTTTTTTTATCCGAGGATCATCTTTCTTCAGAAACTTTCTAATTCATGCTGCTTGAGAACTGTCTTAAAAGAACAAAGCAGAGCTACCTCATGTAGATTTTAACTTTTAACACCCTAAAGCTGGGATTTCTGGTATGTGTCTTTTGGTAATGGAGCCGCCAATATAATATATCTAATTTATAGAAATATCTCAGATAATTTTCAAAAATAGACAACATGTACTGGGAGTGTACTACTTGTATCTAGCTCATTTTTGAGTAGGGGGAAAAATCTGAAGTTGGATATGAAGTTTGTTGTTCTGTGAATACTATCTAGACTTAACAGAAGTGTGATGAAAATGTTAAAAAAAAAAAAAAAAAAAAAGAGTCTTAAAACAGTTTCAATACTCATGTGGGTCCCAACCGATAGCCTTTGGGCAGACTTCAAAGTACATATCTGTTAAAAACTCTGAATATAGGAATACTTTTTCCAGCTATGCTTTTCCTTGATGGCTACAGCAGTTTATACTCTTTAAACTCAGTCAAACTCTCCCACAATCTATGTCCTGCAGAAAATCCAGGCCACCAAAATTTGGGAGACTAAGTGCCAGATTTAATAAAAAAGCAGCAGACCCACAATTGGAGCAAAACTCTTGCTGGGTGCCACACACTTCTGAAAACTCCCACTGTTCTCATAATCTGGCTATAAGTAGTTACTGTATTTTTCTTAACCAAATAATAACTTCAAGTCATTGCCAGTACTGCTTCCTTATTAGTGAGCTATAGGTTTTCTGAAGGTAGCCGTGCTGGCCTTCTGTCCTTTGCCATCTCTGGGAAAAGAAAACTTCATCTACATCCTACTGTCTTTTACTAATCTAATTTTCTAAATGTTTGACATTCTCTCTTGGTGTGGAGCTGACCTCTTGAAAGCTTGGGTAACCGTATCCAAATAGCTTTCAGGGTATCTAAGGCCTGGTCTACACTATGCATTTAAACCGATTTTAGCAGCGTTAAACTGATTTAACGCTGCACCCGTCCACACGAGGCCCTTTATACCGATATAAAGGGCTCTTTAAAACGGTTTCTGTACTCCTCCCTGACGAGAGGAGTAGCGCTGAAATCGGTATTACCATATCGGATTAGGGTTAGTGTGGCCGCAAATCAGATCAGATCCGTATCTGCCCATATGCGTCCGTGCTTAGAGCTCTTTTTTGGATTTTTGGGACTGCATCGCCACCCGTTGCTGTTATCAGAGCTCCATGCTGGGCAAAACGGAAATTGAACATTCAAGATAGTTCATGGGGCGGCTCCTGTTCTACCTGGGCGATCTGCATCCGAGGTCAGATTTGCTGGTCCAGAGCAGGTCACATGGCTGGCACTGTGGGATACCCCCGGAGGCCAATTACCGTCG
>NC_133769.1:308667952-308708767 GCF_003597395.2 Chelonoidis abingdonii | reverse complement strand
GGGGGAGACTGCGGGAACTATGGGATAGCTACGGGATAGCTACCCACAGTGCAACGCTCCAGAAATCGACGCTAGCCTCAGACCATGGACGCACACCACCGAATTAATGTGCTTAGTGTGGCCACGTGCACTCAACTTTATACAATGTTTTATAAAACCAGTTTATGTAAAATCGGAATAATCCCACAGTGTAGACATACCCTAACTCTTACTTGTGCCCACAGTGTTTGGTATCCATCTCTTCTTGTGGCATCTACCTCCTAGAACTTAAACTGTTACCTATTTCTTATTCCAAAGTCAGAATTTCTCTCCTGTTGCCCTTCAAACTCCCCTTCTAATATTTCTGACCTAGATCCAAGTGGTTTTAAAATATTACTTGTAGCTTTATAGAAATAAAGGAAATCCTAAATCTCTAGGTGACTGTTAGAGAGAGCTGTATTTGGTATACCTCTACCCCAATATAACACAGTCCTTGGGAGACAAAAAATCTCACTGCGTTATAGGTGAGATTTGCTTTATATCAAACTTGCTTTACCCCCCCGTTCCTTGTTCCGTGACCGCCCTCTCCAGAGACCTCCATCCCTAATCACCCCCAGGATTCCACCCCCTACCCAACCCCCCTGTCCCCTGACTGCTCCAATCCTCCCCGCCCCCGACAGGCACTCAACAGCGGGAAGCGAGCAGCCTGGCCCCAACCTGCTCCACCCTGCCAGCTCCCATCCATGGCGTTTTGCTTCCTGCCGTTGGTGAGTGCAGAGAGGTTGGGGAAAGGATGCCCCCCCACACTCACCTGTGGCAGGAAGCAGAGCAATGCGGCCCCAGCCTGCTCTGCTTTCCTTGCCCCGGCCCCAGCCATATCACTTGGGGGCGGCTGGGGAAAGGTCCCGCACTCAGCTGCGGCGGGAAGCGAAGCGCCATGACTGGGAGCTGGTGGACTGGAGCTGGCTGGGGCTGGGCTGCTCCGTTTCCCGCCTGCCAGTGAGTGCAGGGAGGTTAGGGAAAGGATGCCGTCCACACTCACCAGCAGTGGGAAGCAGAGCAACGCGGCCCCAGCCCACTCCACTCTGCCACCTCCCAGCCGCAGCGCTCGTCTTCCCACCGCAGGTGAGTGCAGGGAGGTTGGGGAAAGGAAGCCCCCAGTACCCACCTGTGGCAGGAAGCAGAGTGCTGCAGATGGGACTTGTCGGAGTGGAGCGGGCTGGGGCCAGGCTGCTCCATTTCTGCCACTGCTGGTAAGTGCGGGAGGATCCCTTCCCCTCAGCTCCCTTCCCCGAGTGACACTGCTGGGGCTGGGACAAAGAAAGCAGAGTGGGCTGCTCCTGGCCCCCCACTGATGCCCCAAGCCACTCTGGGATTGCGGGGCCCCCAAAAGTGCCCTCCCACAGCTCCTGCCCTCCAGACCCTGGTGGGGGAGCCCCTGACCGGCCTCGAGACCCTCGAGCTCCTTATCAAACCCCAGCCTGACTCGACACCCTTAACACACTGATCAGAGCAGCATGTCAGAGCTTTACTGTGTTGTATGCGAACCCACGTTCTATCAGGTCGCATTATATTGGGGTAGAGGTGTATTAAATTTGTTTCAGACATATTTATCTAAGTCCTACATGAAAGAAAATTCTCTAAACCATTTGCTGCAAAGTTGTCTTCTCTTAAAGCGCTTCCTTGTAACCAGAGTTCTTGTCTTATGTAGCCTGATGTGGGTAAGTGTACTCAGTCTGCTAGATCTGCTAAGGCTACCTGGGATCTGAAGTGTGGCACTGTCTTTTGGCTTGTTCACAGCCGGCAATAAAAGTTCTGCAATCAAAATTAAACATCTTTGGTACTGGATCCAGAGAAGAATGTAGCTCTTTCTAGAGTTGTGTTGACTCTGCTGTGCTAACAATGATGAAATATTAAAACAATTTTTGAAAGAACATATCTGACTGAATATTCAGAGAGCAGATCTGCTGAGCAAGGTACCATATCTGCATAATCATTCTTGGAAACAGAACCAAAATTTTGTCTCTAGCTTTTGCCATTACAACATCCTCCAATCCCCTGTATATCAATAGGTTTTCCTTTTGCAAACAGCATTTGTGTGAACCGTGTAATCTGAAGCTATCCACTTGCCACCGCCTCCTCCTCCTCCATACCTGTAATGAGAAACTACTGTTTCCCAAATAGCCCTCAGCTTGTTTATTTGAATATGTTGTTGTGGTACACCATAACTAGAATGTGATGCAGTAGAACCTCAAGGTTACGAACACCTTGGGAATGGGGGTTGTTCATAACTCTGAACAAAACATTATGGTGGTTCTTTCAAAAGTTTACAACTGAACATTGACTTGTACAGCTTTCCCTTTATTTTTTAGTAGTTTGTTTAACACAGTACTGTACTGCTTGCTGGTGGGTTTTTTTGTTTTGGGTTTGTTTTGTTTGTTTTTTGTCTCTGCTGCTGCCTGATTGTGTGCTTCTGGTTCCGAACGAGGTGAGTAGTTGACTGGTCAGTTTGTAACTCTGGGGTCCGTATCTCTGAGGTTCTACTGCATGCGTATATATACTTAGTGGCATGAGTACATAGACATCTGACCAGCTCATATTTCTAATACAAATTTTTTGAATCTGATAGGTAGGTGTTGTGTATGCTGCAGATTACTAGTGTAACTTAGTTGTAGTAACATAGGTCTTGCATCTTTGCTGACTAAAGCCACAAACTTAGTTACTCACTCTTACTTTTGTGGAAGGAATTGTGAAGGAGGGTTAACTGCATTAATAGCATCAGTTGTTTTAAAGACTTATTTCCAGCAGGGGGAGCCAAAATGCAGTGCTTATGTCAAGATCACTTGTATTACTGGGACAGTTCCACTTCATGTGGTTATCTCGAATTTCATGTGCAAAATGCAATCTTATCACCATTCTTTCTCCAGGAAAGAATAAAGAAATACTTAATATTCTTTCTGCTGAGTATGTCAATTGGATGTTAGTCAAGATGCTTGATTCTTCTTTGTCGAACAAATATGGTGGGAAAAGACTAAGAATTTATCATGTTGCATATAAGAAACTGTTAAAAGAAATTTTATTTAAATTATGGAATGTATGAAAGGAAAAAGGTTAAAAAAAATTCTATTTTTGTGCAACTGTCATCAGGCCCCATCCTGCATCATTATCAGGGCTTGCATCCTGAATTTTCTGCCACTTGAGCTACAGAAATAACTATATTAGCCAGTGGCAGGAGAAGATTTTTAATCTGAGCTGGATAAAAATCAATTTTTGAGGGGGGAAAAAAATAAAATCAGATTTTTTATTTGAATTATAATTTCTGTTAATGTTTTATATTCTGATTTAATTTTAATATGCTTAAACCTAAACTTGTCTCTTAAAACATTTATGTAAAAAATACAGTTTTGTCTGTTTAATTATAGTCACCTTTCAAATGAAGTATGACACAAACCATGGACAAAAAATTAATTATCTTGTAAAAAAGAATATATCATTCACCATTTTCTAACATACTAAAAATGTGCAATTAATAAAAATTTGAAATATTAAGCTGTATCATTGCTTAAATAAATGTATATAGTTATAATGTATGCTCGGTAGCAAAAAGAGGTACCAAATCTAGCGTAATGACTCTATTTAGTTGTAAATCAACATGTTTTAATGGTTGTCTCAACCAATGAATGTACCTTTCTTTAGAAAATAACTGATGCACAAATGGAAAAGCTGATTAAAATCAGTAAATTAAATTGAGGCTTTCCACTTGATGATTTAAATTGTTTTAAATTCCCTTGATTGAGATGGATCAACCCACCCTACTGCAGCCCCCTTGAACCAGCCACTGGAGGATGATGTACAACGCATTGAACAGTGGGTTATATATGCATGACTATCCCAGTTTTATACATGCAATAGGAAAGGACTAGGACACGGAGGCAGTGTGGCTAAGTGTATGGGATTTGGGTATGTCATATCAGAGCTGGGTTGTATTTGGAGCTTAACGTCTGTGGCATATAAGACTTTGCTTAATAGCTGTGAAGGGTACAGAATGAACATCTCAGCAGAAGTGTTTCTAGAATTCATTTCTCTCCTGGTTCTTGCTGCTTTCATTTTCAAGGCTTCTCTTCTGCCTCCAGAAGAGGAGTGCGCTTGCCCCCAAGTGGTGCTCACTGATGGGGAGGATGGGTCACTGAGGCCATGTGCAAGTCCCCGTGTTTTGGACAAGAGGCTAGCTTTGTGCATGCTTGCTGTCTTCCTTCCATCCTGCTGTTACGTTGGTTTTGGCAGCAGCAAAGCTGAGTGTGTACTGCAGCTGCTAGGCCCTAGCCTTAGAACATTTGGGAGTTGTGGCATGCTGGCAACATCNTTGCATCTTTGCTGACTAAAGCCACAAACTTAGTTACTCACTCTTACTTTTGTGGAAGGAATTGTGAAGGAGGGTTAACTGCATTAATAGCATCAGTTGTTTTAAAGACTTATTTCCAGCAGGGGGAGCCAAAATGCAGTGCTTATGTCAAGATCACTTGTATTACTGGGACAGTTCCACTTCATGTGGTTATCTCGAATTTCATGTGCAAAATGCAATCTTATCACCATTCTTTCTCCAGGAAAGAATAAAGAAATACTTAATATTCTTTCTGCTGAGTATGTCAATTGGATGTTAGTCAAGATGCTTGATTCTTCTTTGTCGAACAAATATGGTGGGAAAAGACTAAGAATTTATCATGTTGCATATAAGAAACTGTTAAAAGAAATTTTATTTAAATTATGGAATGTATGAAAGGAAAAAGGTTAAAAAAAATTCTATTTTTGTGCAACTGTCATCAGGCCCCATCCTGCATCATTATCAGGGCTTGCATCCTGAATTTTCTGCCACTTGAGCTACAGAAATAACTATATTAGCCAGTGGCAGGAGAAGATTTTTAATCTGAGCTGGATAAAAATCAATTTTTGAGGGGGGAAAAAAATAAAATCAGATTTTTTATTTGAATTATAATTTCTGTTAATGTTTTATATTCTGATTTAATTTTAATATGCTTAAACCTAAACTTGTCTCTTAAAACATTTATGTAAAAAATACAGTTTTGTCTGTTTAATTATAGTCACCTTTCAAATGAAGTATGACACAAACCATGGACAAAAAATTAATTATCTTGTAAAAAAGAATATATCATTCACCATTTTCTAACATACTAAAAATGTGCAATTAATAAAAATTTGAAATATTAAGCTGTATCATTGCTTAAATAAATGTATATAGTTATAATGTATGCTCGGTAGCAAAAAGAGGTACCAAATCTAGCGTAATGACTCTATTTAGTTGTAAATCAACATGTTTTAATGGTTGTCTCAACCAATGAATGTACCTTTCTTTAGAAAATAACTGATGCACAAATGGAAAAGCTGATTAAAATCAGTAAATTAAATTGAGGCTTTCCACTTGATGATTTAAATTGTTTTAAATTCCCTTGATTGAGATGGATCAACCCACCCTACTGCAGCCCCCTTGAACCAGCCACTGGAGGATGATGTACAACGCATTGAACAGTGGGTTATATATGCATGACTATCCCAGTTTTATACATGCAATAGGAAAGGACTAGGACACGGAGGCAGTGTGGCTAAGTGTATGGGATTTGGGTATGTCATATCAGAGCTGGGTTGTATTTGGAGCTTAACGTCTGTGGCATATAAGACTTTGCTTAATAGCTGTGAAGGGTACAGAATGAACATCTCAGCAGAAGTGTTTCTAGAATTCATTTCTCTCCTGGTTCTTGCTGCTTTCATTTTCAAGGCTTCTCTTCTGCCTCCAGAAGAGGAGTGCGCTTGCCCCCAAGTGGTGCTCACTGATGGGGAGGATGGGTCACTGAGGCCATGTGCAAGTCCCCGTGTTTTGGACAAGAGGCTAGCTTTGTGCATGCTTGCTGTCTTCCTTCCATCCTGCTGTTACGTTGGTTTTGGCAGCAGCAAAGCTGAGTGTGTACTGCAGCTGCTAGGCCCTAGCCTTAGAACATTTGGGAGTTGTGGCATGCTGGCAACATCTATCAGCAATTGATTCAAAACGTAGCAGGGAAGTGATGACTATCAGCAGTTTACAACTCTTAACAAATCTAAATGGAAGGTTCTATGGAACCAGCAAAAGGCACTTGGTTGATGACAGGGCCTTTCCCTAGCCAAAAATCAAACAGTTGATACTTACTATATGAATAGAATACATTGATGTGCAATAATACTTTAATTTAGTTTATTACACTATTTGCTTAGTAGACACCTTCCCCAGGGTGACTTACTTTGTACATACTGTATTACAGTTAAAGGCAAGTACAAAAAATGTTTTCAAGTGAGATCAAAAGGTTGTTTGTCATGGTTGAGGTTTTATTGTTCTTAAAACGTAAAAATATCAAGTTTTATTTTTACATCGTTAAATCAGTTAACACTTCTGTCTTGATACAATATGGTGACAGGCTACAAGTGCAGAACAGAGCACGTTTAAAATGTACAGTGTGTTTACTAGTGTACTGCTGTAGGAATAATAAACATACATTGCATTGCTACAACTATAGATTGTTAGCATGTGCTGTCGTTTTACTGTATCAGAATAAGCAGATGACACTCCCCATCATAGCAACAGCTGCACAGAAACAACATAGCAAAAGGGCACTAATATGGAGTGTCTACTGTAGTAGCATGTAGGGCATTGTGCTTTGGATGGCCTGCAAAAGATGAAAAGGAGCACAGGACAACCCGGGTATATAGACATGGTCAGGTGATCCTGTTTACTCAGGAAAAATAGCTTTTAACCTGATTACAGGGGGATAACTATGGGCTACCTTAAACTGCCAGTAATGGCAAGGGAGCTGAGAATTGAGATTGTGGAGGTCCAGGTGAAAGGTTTGTGAAAGTGTCAAATGTATGTATTAATTCCTAAATGAGTCCCAAAAGAGAGGAACGTGGAACCTAATTACACAGTTGGTTTCTGCTTCCTTCTAATGAAATAGAGATTTAGATTAGTGCTGTCGATTAATCACAGTTAACTCACACGATTGACTCAGAAAAATTAATCACGATTAATCGCAGTTTTAATTGCACTGTTAAACAGTA
Organism: Chelonoidis abingdonii; assembly: GCF_003597395.2. Lineage (NCBI taxonomy): Eukaryota > Metazoa > Chordata > Testudines > Testudinidae > Chelonoidis > Chelonoidis abingdonii. The sequence goes on along the minus strand of NC_133769.1, from coordinate 308,701,690 downwards.
GAATACTAGTTGAAATTTATTAAATATTTATGGATGTTTTTCTACATTTTGAACTATTTTGATTTCAATTACAACACAATACAACATGTACAATGCTCATTTTATATTTTTTTATTACAAATATTTGCTCTGTAAAAATGATTAACAAAAGAAATAGTATTTTTCAGTTCACCTCAGACAAGTACTGTAGTGCAATCTCTTTATTGTGAAAGTGCAACTTACAGATGTAGATTTTGTTTTTGTTTTAGAGTTCAGTTATATAACAATGTAAAACTTTAGAGCCTACAGGTCCTCTCAGTCCTGCTTCTTGTTCAGCCATGCTAAGACAAACAAGTTTCTTTACATTTGCGGGAGATACTGCTGCCTGTTTCTTATTTTCAGTGTCACCTGAAAGTGAGAACAGGCATTCGCATGGCGCTTTTGTAGCTGGAGTTGCAGGGTATTCATGTGCCAGATATGCTAAACGTTCATATACTCCTTCATGCTTCGGCCACCATTCCAGAGGGCATGCTTCCATACTGATGATGCTCATTTTAAAAAAATAATGCGTTAATTAAAGTAGTGACTGAACTTCTTGGGAGATAATTGTATGTCTCCTGCTCTGTTTTAGCCGCATTCTGCCATCAATTTTATGTTGTAACAGTCTCAGTTGATGACCCAGCACATATTGTTTGATTTACGAACATTGTCACTGCAGATTTGACAAAATCTGAGGAAGATGAGGTGTGGAGCATGCTTTCAGAAGTCTTAAAAGAGCAACACTCAGATGCTGAAACGACAGAACCCAAACTACCAAAAAAGAAAATCAGCCTTCTGCTGATGGCATCTGACTCAGATAACAAAAATGAAAATACATCTGTCCACTTTGCTTTGGATCATTATTGAGCAGAGCCTGCTATCAGCATGGATGCATTTCCTCTGGAATGGTGGTTGAAGTATGAAGGGACATATGAGTCTTTAGCACATCTGGTACGTAAATATCTTGTGACGCTGATTACAAAAGGCCACGCGAAAGCCTGTTCTCACTTTGAGGTGACATGGTAAACAAGAAGCGGGCAGCGTTATCTCCTGCAAATTTGTTTGTGTGAGTGATTGCCTAAAGTAGAACTGAGTGGACTTGTAGGCTCTAAAGTTTTACACTGTTTTATTTTTGAATGCAGTTATTTTTTTGTACATGATTCAACATTTGTAAGTTCAGCTTTTGCACTACAGTACTTATATTAGGTGAATTGAAAATACTGTTTCTTTTGGTTTTTACAGTGCAAATATTTGTAATCAAAAATAAATATAAAGTGAGCACTGTACACTTTGTATTCTGTGTTGTAATTGAAATCAATATATTTGAAAATGTAGAAAACATCTAAAAATATTTAAATAAATGTATTTATTATTTAACAGTGTGATTAATTGCAGTTAATTTTTTTAGTTGTTTTGACAGCCTTAATTGTAATTATAAACTTCTGTGTAATTGTGTGATATTTTCTTTTGGTACTGAAGCATGCAGTTTTGGCTGTCTTCATTCTTTCAGTGAAAATATACTGCAGTGATTGGTCACAAACTTGTTAGGAAGGAACTCATTCCGTGTGGAGCTCAGGCTATCAGAAGCCTGTTCCAGCCTGCAATGAGCTTTCCAATTTAGGGGTTTAGGCATCACTCAGAAATATATGTTAGCGGGAATGTGCATAGCTAGAAGCTCACTCTGTTGAAGTTTGGTGTAGCATTGGAAAGGTTAACTTTCAGCCTGGTCAGCTTAGCTCAGAAACTGTGTTCTAGCTAAAGTGCTTACTCCAGTCCAGCAGGGCCAATATCCCTCTTGAGAAAACTTAATGTAAGTTAGTTCAGCCTAGCACTAGACCTAGAGCTTCCTAGATTTTCAGTTAAGAGTTCCAGATGGAAGCCTTTTTGCCTTAAAAAAAAAAAAAAAAAAAAAAAAAAGGGACCTTTAAAGGGGATTTTGCTTCTAAAGACATTTTAAAAGTTTGGCTAAAAATTCAGTTAACACTCAACTTGATGGTATCTGTCTGTAACATAACTTTTGGATGGCCATCTAATCTATTTCCAAATTTAGGGAATGTTACAGATATCAATAGGAAAAACCCTATTGATTTTTGTGAAAAATGCATAAATGAAATGGAAAAAATAGTACTCTTGGCACCCCTGGCATCTGGTTAGAAGACCATTAGCTTCAATCAGGTTTCTTATTGTCTGTAGAATAAAGGTGGTATCCACTAATGAATGCCAGCATAACACTCCACCATCTTGGCTCTGCCCGTTGTCTCAATAGAGTTTAAAATATTGACACCCTGATAGAAGTTTCAATCAGATGTAGAGGGGAGGGGCAAATCAGGCGGAAGAGCCTGGGGGATGGAAGAACACAGAGCCCCTGGAATGGAGGTGAATGGGTTTGTAGAGAATCCCTGAAAGAGAGGGAGGTGGGAGAGTGGCAGACAGAGTTTGGGGAAAGTCCCTGCTGTTTGGGGTGACCTTGGCCTACAGAACTGTTCATATTTCTAGTATAGGTTAAACATTTCTTGAAATTCCACTTTCTCTGTTGTTAAACTCCTGATTTATTCTCTTTCCCTCCCTTCACTGCACTTGAATCTGACCCATAAATCTCATGCAGTGACTATGGACAGTAATCTGTCATTTGCTGCTGCATGTATAAACCAAGGAGTAACCATGGCAGGGAACCTAAATGTTAGCTATTCATATTGCTAATAGGCTACAAATTGGTTTAGTTGTGCTGTAATCAGGACTTAAAGTTGACCTGTCAAGAAACTTCTCTTGTGCTCTTAACTTATGAGTAGGTGTTGAAACAAACAAACATAAAATGATCTTTAATATATTGCAGTCCTACTGTAACAAAACTTGAAATACAAATACTTGTATCTCAAGTATCTAACTTTTAAGCAAAATAGGAAACTAGTTAAACATTATCTAAATATTAATGTTTATTCTAATGATAAAGTAAGATCCATAACATCTTGTGTTGCAAACACAAAATTAGAACTTAACTGCAGAAGTTCATATGAGAGTGCACAGACACAAATTTTATCGCTATAAATGTGACATCAGAAAATAACTGGCAAGTAAGTTTGTTTCCAGTAGGATCCTACATGGATCTGTTTTTGACCCGTTGCTCTTTAACATTTTTATCAGTGACCTGTAAGAAAACATAAAATCATCCTGGGTAACATTTGTATGTGACACACACATTGGGGGAGTGGTAAATAACGAAGGACAGATCATGGGTTCAGTGTGATCTGATTCATTTGGCAAACTGGATACAAGCAAACTATGTATTTTAATATAGCTAAACGTAAAGGTATACATCTAGGAACAGAATGTAAGCTATGCACAGAGGATGGGTGACTCTGTTTTGGGAAGCTAACTCTGAAAAGGATTTGGGGGTCGTTGTGGCTAATTAAGTGAACATGAGCTCCCAATGTGATGCTGATGCAATCATGGGATGCATAAACGGGAATCTAGAGTAGGAGTAGAGAGGTTATTTTACCTCTAAATTTGACATTGGTGTGACCGCTTCTGGAATACTGTGTGCAGTTCTGATGCCCATGGTTCAAGAATGATATTGATAAATTGGAGAAGGATCAGAGAAGAGTCATGAGAATGATTGGAGAATTAGAAAACATGTCTTTATAGTGATGGGCTGAAGGAGGTCAATCTATTTAGCTTAACAAAGATGGGTTAAGGGTGACTTGATTACAGTCCACAAGTATCTACATTGGGAATGAATGTCTAATAATGGGCTCCTTAGTCTAGCAGAGTAAAGTATAACATGATCCAGTGGCTGGAAGTTGAAGCTAGACAAATTCAGACTAGAAATATGGTGTAAATTTTTGACAGTGAGGATAATTACATATTGGAACAACTTACTAAGGGTCTCCACTGACCATATTTATACAGTAACTCCTCGCTTAACGTTGTAGTTACGTTCTTGAAAAATGCTACTTTATGCTAAATGATGTTAAGTGAATACAATTTACCCATAAGAATTAGTGTGTGTATGTGGGGTGGGGGGGGAATTAGGTTCCCGGGAAAGCCTGGCAAAAGACTATATTTTTATATATAATATACACACAGGATAAGTTTTAAACAAAGAATTTAATACTGTACACAGCAATGATGATTGCGAAACTTGGTTGAGGTGGTGAAGTCAGAGGGTGGAGTATTTCCCAGGGAATGCCTTACTGCTAAATGATGAACTAGCACTCGACTGAGCCCTCAAGGGTTAACGCATTGTTAATATAGCCTCACATTCTACAAGGCATAATGAATGGAGGGAGGGGAGACAGCATGGCAGAGAGAGACTGAGACACACACCTTGTGTGTGAGAGAGAGATGCTCATTGCCCCTTTAAGTACTCTGACCCCACTCTAAGTATACTGCCTTTTAAAGTAGATCAGCAAGTTGAGACAGCAGCTGCTGCCAGCAAGCTCCGTCCGTCTTGAGCCCAGTCGTGTGTGTCCTTGTCTTCCCCTCCCCACACACAAACACTCTGTGGAAATGGGGTAAAGGAGCAGGGTGTAGGGAGGGGGAGACCCTAACACTACTTTTTGCACCCCGGACAGCAAGGGGGAGGCTCCTGGGAGCAGCTCCAAGGCAGAGGGCAAGAGCAGCACACAGCAGTGGGAGGAGGGACAGCTGAACTGCCTGGCAATTGATAGCCTGCAGGGTGAAAATTTAGGGGAGCTGCCGATCCACCCTGGTTCCAAGACCCCACCAGCTAGCTCCAAGGGTTGCTCTTTCTGTAAGCAGTGGAGAAAGCAGGTGGCTGCCAAACAACATTATAAAAGATCATTGTGCAGCTTTAAACGAGCATGTTCTCTAATTGATCAGCAACATAACAATGTTAACCGGGATGACTTTAAGTGAGGAGTTACTGTATCAAGATTGGGTGCTTATCTAAAAGATAGGATGTAGGAGTTATTTGGGGGAAGGTCTGTGGCTGTGTTATGCAGGGGGTCAGACTAGATGATCACAGTGATCCCTTTTGACCTTGTAATCTATGAAAATAAATTGTGAAATGTCTTCACCTTTGTCCAAATAGTGAAAATCCAGACTGACATTGTGTTTGTCAGAAACCAAGACTCTTATCTGTAATATGTCCGTCAGCGGCATTAATTTAAAAAATGCTGGTTTTAAACACATTTAAATCCTATTTATATAAATAGTGATGTGATGTTCACAACAGTGTCTCTCAGATGAAGCTCTCAAGAAATTTTCCCAAGTTCATAGGTTTTTATTTTTAGAAAGTGGGGTTGTATGGTGATACTGTAGTGTGCATGCTTCCCTCCTTTCTGTTTCTGCCTGCTGCGTTAGCTAATGAGTTACTCCAACTGAAGGAGACTAAGTCGAGGTCTAACCTGGTTATCACTACGCTTGCTTAGATGTTTGCAGCTGCTGTTATGAAACGATTTAAAGATTAAGAAGGCTGCATCTTATATGTTAGGAATTGTTTTGTAAACCACCTTTCAGGGATAATTGTCATAAAATAAGACTCTGGTTCAGGGCCATTTGCAGCAGAGGGACGTGTAATAAGAACTAGCAAAACATTACAAACAAATACTGGTATCAGTGGAGCAGCAAAAACAGTAAAGCTTGATTTGCATTTTCCTGAAGCATGGGGAGAGTACAGTGATCGGCAGGAAAGACCTTCAGAAGGAATCCATGATGTCGATGCTGGAAAGGGAAAGCGCTTCGGTTTAAAAACTAAGTAATTAGAAGAAAGTGTATGTACCTAATTTAAAAGGTATCCTACTCTTGAGTGTAAACATAACAATTGTTTTTAGCTCAAATTAATGGCCTACTGTACAAGTATCTAATTGGGTTATTCTATGCAATGGAACTAGATAGGCAAAAGTACAATACTAAGGGTATGTCTACACTACGGGATTATTCCGATTTTACAGAAACCAGTTTTTTAAAACAGATTGTATAAAGTCGAGTGCACGCGGCCACACTAAGCACAGTAATTCTGCAGTGCGCGTCCATGTATCAAGGCTAGCGTCGATTTCTGGAGCGTTGCACTGTGAGTAGCTATCCCATAATTCCCGCTATCTCCCCTGCCCATTGGACTTCTGACTTGAGATCCCAGTGCCTGGTGGGCAAAAAACATTGTCGCTGGTGCTTCTGGGTATAGCCTCATCCCTCCCTCCATGAAAGCAGCGGCAGACAACTGTTTCATGCCTTTTTTCCTGGGTGAACTGTGCAGACGCCATACCATGGCAAGCATGGACCCTGCTGAGCTCAAGACAGCAATCATGGATGTTTTAAAGACCTTGCACATTCTCGTGCAGTCTACGCTGAACCGGGACCTGCAAAACTAGATGAGGAGAAGGCAGCTATGGCATAGCAGCGACGAGAGTGATGAGAACATGGATGCAGAATTCTCTCAAACTGCGGGCCCCAGCACATTGGAGATCCTGCTGGTAATGGGGCAGGTTCTAGCCATGGAATGCCGATTTTGGGCCCAGCAAACAAGCACAGACTGGTGGACCACATAGTGTTGCAGGTGTGGGACGATTCCCAGTGGCTGCAAAACTTTCGAATGCGTAAGGGCACTTTTATGGAACTTTGTAACTTGCTTTCCTCTGCCCTGAAACGCCAGAATACCAAGATGAGAGCAGCCCTCACAGTTGAGAAGCGAGTGGCAATAGCCCTCTGGAAGCTTGCAATGCCAGACAGCTACCGGTCAGTCGGGAATCAATTTGGAGTGGGAAAATCTACTGTAGGGGCTGCTGTGATGCAAGTAGCCAAAGCAATCACTAAGGTGCTACGAAAGGTTGTGACTCTGGGAAATGTGCAGGTCATAGTGGATGGCTTTGCTGCAATGGGATTCCCTAATTGTGGAGGGGCGATAGATGGAACCCATATCCCTATCTTGGCACCGGAGCACCAGGGCACCCAGTACATAAACTGCAAGGGGTACTTTTTCAATGGTGCTGCAAGCACTGGTGGATCACAAGGGATGTTTCACTAACATCCACGTGGGATCATAGATTATTAGAGTTGGAAGGGACTGCAGGAGATCATCTAGTCCAACCCCCTGTTCAAAGCAGGACCAATCCCCAAATGGCACCCTCAAGGATTGAACTCACAACCCTGGGTTTAGCAGGCCAATGCTCAAACCACTGAGCTATCCCTCCCCAGTGGCTGGGAAGAGTTCATGACACTCGCGTCTTCAGGAACACTACTCTGTTTAAACGCTGCAGCAAGGGAATTACTTCCCAGACCAGAAAATAACAGTTGAGGATGCTTGTCGTTATCCTGGGGGATCCAGCCTAGCCCTTGATGCCATAACTCATGAAGCCATACACAGGCAGCCTGGACAGTAGTCAGGAGCTGTTCAACTACAGGCTGAGCAAGTGCAGAATGGTGGTAGAATGTGCATTTGGCCGTTTAAAGGCACGCTGGTGCACATTACTGACTCGCTAAGACCTCAGCCAAACCAATGTCCCCATTGTTATTGCTGACTGCGGTGCGCTCCACAAATCTCTGTGAGAGTAAGGGGGAGACCTTTATGGTGGGGTGGGAGGCTGGCCGCTGATTACGCGCAGCCAGACACCAGTGCAATTAGAAGAGCGCACCAGGAAGCGGTGCACATTAGAGAAGCTTTGAAAACCAGTTTCATCACTGGCCAGGTACAGTGTGATTGTTGTGTTTGTTTCTCCTTGATGAAATCCACCACCTGTTGATTGACTCATTCCCTGTAAGCCACCCCCTCCCCCTTCGAACACAGCTTGCTTTCTAAGGAAATAAAATCACTCTCGTTTAAAATTAATGTATTCTTTATTAATTAATTATAAAAAGAGGGAGAGAACTGACAAGGTAGTCCAGATGGGGTTTGGGAGGAGGATAGGAGGGAAGGAAAAGGCCACTAAAAAAATTTCATAATAATGAGAGCCTTTTGGTTGGGCTGTCCACTCGGGTGGAGTGGGCGGGTGCACGGAGCCTCCCCCCACATGTTCTTACTTATCTGGTGGGTGAGGAGGCTAAGGAACATGGTGAGGGGGGGAGGGTGGTTATACAGGGGCTGCAGCGGCACTCTAAGATCCTGCTGCCATTTCTGAAGCTCCACCATACGCCGAAGCATGTCAGTTTGATCACGCAGCAGCCCCAGCGTTGCATCCCGCCACCGCTGATCTTCCTGGCGCCACCTCTCATCTCGAGCGTCCCTCCTGTCCTCACGTGCGTCCCTCCTGTTCTCACGGTCACTGGCATCTTTCCTGTACTTGGATACCACGTCCTTCCACTCATTCAGATGAGCTCTTTCATTGCGAGTCACTTCCATGATTTCCGAGAACATTTTGTCTCACGCCTTTTTTTTCCACCGCCTTATCTGAGATAGCCTTCGGGATGGAGTAGGGAGGCTTGAAATATTTGCAGCTGCATGAGGGAGGGAAAAAGGGAGAGAAGTATTTTAAAAGATACATTTTAAGCAGAACAATGATTATCTCTTTATGGTGAACACTATTCACCTTACATAGCACATGTGATTGACTACAAAGATCGCATTTCGCTCTTAATATTGAGTGCCTGTGCTCTGGTGTAGAAGATCTCACAGACACAGGTCCGGGCAGCAGAATTTGGCTTGCAGGGCCATGGTAAGCCAATTGTCTTCATCTTCTGCAGCTCATAATATCCAGCGCCCTCCTTTCCCAATAGCAAGCAAAGCCCCGTTGAGTGCCGCTTCCTTTCCTGTAACATGCAGCAGCAGAAACATCCTCCCATCCAGTTCTCTGGAATGAATTCTTTACCCCTCTCTCCACCGCGTGGCTTTGATATCATGGAAGATCCCTGCTAGCCAAACGCGAAAAAGCTCGGTCAATCACCGCCCGCTTCCCCCTGTTGGCTACCTGCAGGGGACGGATTTCTTTTAAGCAACAGGCCAAACAGCCCAGTAGGAATGCCTTAGCTCTGTGCCCCTTATATTAAAATTTCGAATTTCAAGCAGGTTACCCATACGACTATCATCACTCTCTTGAGATAACACAGCGAGATAAAGAAGATGTACTTGAATGCCAGCAAACACCGAGACATACGAGCTAGGCTTTTGTCATGCAATAATACCAGATTACTTCTACATGGCATGGCGTGGCAAGTGTCCTATCAATGGAGGACGAATACAGGCTGCACTGCCAGAACCTTCGCAAAGGCTTTTGGAGTACCTCCAGGAGACATAGGAGATGTCCCTGGAGGATTTCTGCTCCATCCCCAGACATGTAAACAGTAGACTTTTTCCAGTAAACTGTAACTGGCCGTGAATGCATCCCAAGTCCTTGTCTGAGCTCCAAAACTTCACACAACACTGTACTCGAGTCCCTGGTATAACAGGCCTCTGTCTGCATCTGGCCTTGGAAATTGTTTCAAATGTTATTTCGCTTTTGGGAACGGAGTCTGTTGGAGCACAGAATACTGCTCCCATACAGTGATCAGATCCAGTACCTCCCGTGCAGTCCATGCTGGAGCTCTTTTTCGATTCTCTGGAGACTGCATTGTTACCTGTGCTGATGAGCTCTGTGTGGTCACCTGTGCTGGTGAGCTCTCCACACTGACCAAACAGGAAATGAAATTCAAAAGTTCACGGGGCTTTTCCTGTTTACCTGGCCGGTGTATCCGAGTTCAGATGGCTTTCCAGAGTGGTCACAATGGTGCCCTGTGGGATACTGCCCAGAGGCCAATACTGTCAAATTGCAGCCACACTAACCCTAATTTGACATCGCAATACTGATTTCAGCACTACTCCCCTCGTCGGGGAGGAATACAGAAATCGGTTTTAAGAGCCCTTTATATTGATACAAAGAGGTTCGTTGTGTGGACAAGTGCAGGGTTAAATGGGTTTAACGCTGCTAAATTCAGTATAAACGCGTAGTGCAGACCAGGCCTTAGATTGTACAAATAGTAGTGGTGATTAGCCATACATTAGGCACTTATTCTGTTACGGACTGAATCAGGTCTCAAGAATAAGAACAAAAGTTAAACTCTAAAGGTCAACAACAAAAATTTGATAATATGGATCTAAATCTGCTGGACTGTCGAGGCAAACAAATAGACCGCAGGCTAACGTGAGTTAATGGAATGGTGTTATACAATATCAGTTGTATAGTGGCATAGTCATGCATAACACTTGCCAAGTAAAGGAAGACTTGAGGAGCTCAAGGTGATCTTATTTTCTATACTAGAAAATTGGACTGACCCAGTTATGTCATTCAGAGGTGTGAAAAATCCACACCCCTGAGTGACATAGTTAAGCTAACCTAAATCTGCATATAGATAGTGGTAGGAATTCTTCTGTCAACCTAGATACCACCTTTCAGGGAAGGCTTTTTCTTCTGTGCCCCTACAGCCTTTTATGTGTAGACTTAGCCTCAGTAAATTAAAGCACAAACCAACATTGACAGACTGTGGCAGGGAATCTGAAATATAAAGAAAGATGAAGACATGAAGGGTTCAGTTAAATAGATTTATCTCACCCACCCTCCAGTTCCCATTCTTATCAGGGTTGTTTGCAGCCATCAAGGTGAAATGCTTAGTGCACAGAAAAAGGTTTAGCAATAAGGATGGAGAGCCATTATTTGTAGCGTGAGAGGAAGGGCCACTGTCTTTCAACAGGGTGTGCAGAGGAGTGTAATGGAAAAGGGAGGATGTAAAATGATGTAATCAAGTTTTGCACAGCTGAAGAAGCAGGGAGTTGAATGACAGGTTTAGTCTGCTCTAATATCACTAGAGGGAAAACTTTTTGCTCACTTTACCCAATCCAGTATTATGAAAGCTTAGAAGGTAAGGAGCACTACAGATTTATTAATTGACATTTGAGCCATTCTTTGAGGTGGTATGACTTGCTGCACCTGGCAGCATAGAAGCCTTTTTATCTCCATGGCTTACATGGAGCTCTACGTGGAGTTTGCAATGATCTTGAAACTAATCACAAAACTATAGATTAGTGAGTTTTAATGTCTGAAAACTGACGAGTGTGGTGATTCTGTTTTTAGTGACACTTCTCTTATCTGCTTTCCAAATCTTACTTAGAACTATTGTAGACTTACTGAAGGCTAGTCATATTGACATAGATCATGGACATTCCCGGACATCCCCCGGTTCCTCCATTTCCCCCATAACTTTTTTTAATTTGACACGTCCCCCATGAATTTCACCATTGTTTTTTCACACTCAGGTTAGACTCAAGTACAGACTTCTCTTCGTGAATGACAGGTTAAGCAGCTGGAAGGGTGACTGACTATTCTTAGTCCTGTAACTGAGACACTCTTAGCTATTGAAGAGAATCTGTTGATATGTTATGAAACACTTAGTGATTTAGTTCTGATTTGTAACCTCCTCAGACTCTTTGGTAATCCTAATTTAGAGGCATGGAAGATGTAAAATACACGTAGATGCTGGGGAGGAAAAGACTTTCCAAGAGCAGAAGGTAAAGATTGCCATAAAACTTGGTTGGAAAGTTTTATAGAATATACCAGTGGTCAATATTTTGTGGAAGGAGGAAGTAGGGGCCCTTCATTCAGACCCCTCAGGTATTTGGACATGGGTCTGGGAAACATCCTCAATGTGTAGTTTCTAAATTTGGAGCACAACAAATGAACAGTGCATTCAAGTTCAAAAGGATTTGAATCATGTAAGTAATTGGGCCAGCAGAGAGCAAATGTAGTTTTATGTTAAAGAGAGAAAACAGTTTGGGACTACAGAATCCAGCTAAATGTTTCAGTTAGCACAGGATCCAGCATGTTGATCAGGGGAAAAAAATTGTTACTTTGCATGCATATATTGCTTAATACCTAGCTGTTACATTTACCATCCAGTCAGTGCATATTGTAAAATAATAATTTTTAAAAAAGCATATCTAATACTAGTTTTATGTTGGAGGGATACAATACAAAATGTGGTGCTACTGTTTAAGATTTATGTGGAATATTAGTTTATACTACTCTTGGGCACCACACGTAACACCAGGCTTCTAGAATCGAAGTTTAGTTCTCCTCCTCCCTTTTCAGAAAACAGAATTCAGTTGTGACATATGTACCAGAATTCTTCACTAGGGCCTGCAATGCTTAAAAAGAGGTGATGATTCACCTAAGTGCTTCAGAGACTTCTAGTTCTTCTGTGGCGTGCTCCTTTCTCTCTTCCATCTCTTCAAAAATGAAGAATAGTTTCTGTGTAAGGTGGTGCAGAAGCAGGAACCACAAGGCCACCGGCACTGTTCAGTTTGTTCTGATCGGGAGTGATACCAGCTAAGTTAAAAATACCCTTGTTTGATTACTAAGACTAATATTACTTACTAAATAACATTTCTAAATTGTTTCATTCTTCTTTGAATGCTTTCTCATATCGATTCCAATTAGGTGTGCGCACGCTGCGTGCACGATCATCAGAGAATTTTTACCCTAGCAACACCTGGTGGGTTGGCTGTGGAGCCCCCTGGAGTGCCGCCTTAATGGTGTTGAATATATACCCCTGCTGACGCAGTGCCCCCTAAATTCCCTCTTACCGCCCATGACAGTTGTTGGAACTGTGGAGCGCGGCATAGCTGTCCTCCACTCTCCCTAGCTTTTGCTTCCCGGTTTTAGATAGTTGTTCTAGTTATATAGTTAGTATAGTGTAAATAGTGTTATAGTTATAAAGTTAGGCTTGTAGTTAAGTTAAGCAGGTTGGAAGGGGTCCTCCCCCTTCCTCCGTGCTTGCTGCCAGGGCTCATGCCCAAGGCTCTGGGTTTTAAGCCATGTTCAACCTGCTCAAAGCCGATGCCAACCGGAGACCTCCACAACTCTTGCCTGAAGTGTCTTGGGGAGTTTCACCAGGCCGAGAAGTTTAAGATCTGTAAGGCGTTCAGACCTAGAACCAAAAAGGAGTGGGACTTTAGGCTCAAGCAGCTCCTTATGGAGGCGGCCCGTAGCCCGGAATCCCCTATCGGCATGCCAGGTTCCGGCACTGAGCACGTTGGTGCACACTGCCCCGGCGGCGGCTTTAGATACAGCGCTGTGGGGAGACCCGGATAGAGGCCCATGGCACCGGACCTCTGCAGCACTGCATCCAGTGCAAGTGACTCGGCACCGTTCCCTGTCTCCAGAACAGAAGAAACTGCGCAAGCTGGAGGTGACTGTTCTGCAGCAACAGGCGCCGGCACCTCCTTTACTTACCTCTGAGTCGCTTCCAGCACCAGAGTGACCAAGGGTGCAAGCGCCGATATCAGCACTATTGATTCCGGCACTGAGGGAGGAGCCATTGAGTTCGGTACACATTGGCTTCCTGATCCAGATCGTGGTTGAGTCCCAGCTTCCATCGCCACGGGAGACATTAACAACAGCTAGAGACCTCATTGCCCTCACAGAGCCTACACTGGCACAGGCTTTGGCACCACCTCCAACTTCTGTTATACAGTCTAGGGGAAAGCCTACCCTAACACGTCCGCCATCTCCTAGCGTGGAGACGCGGCACCGGTCCCGATCCAGGTGCCGTTCGCAGTCCCAACACCGTTCCCTCTCACGACGCCAGTCGTACTCATGGCGCTGGTCCGCATCTCAGCACAACTCTGGTCCGCAGTACTATTCGGACTCCCGACGTTGCTCCTGGCACTGATCACAGCGCCGATCTCCTTCCCGGATTCTGGTACCACTCCTGCAGACATTTGTCGTCGCAGTCCAAGTCTGGATCCCAGTACCGGGTCAGTCATAGACGTTGATTTTGATCCCGGTACTGCACCTGACACCTCACTGGCACCGCTCTCCAGTGGCCGGTACCAGTCTTCACCACGCCTCGGAGAGTCGACACACATGCACTCTGCGCCGTCTTGGCCTTCACGCTCCGCCTCACGGTCATTGCAGTCTGAGGGTGCCTCATGCTCAGCCTACCCTGCTTCAGGCTAGGGTAAGGGTAATGTGGGTAAATGGCATGACGAAGGCTAAGACCTTAATCAGGATCCTGCATAATGGTCCTTCGCACCGTGGGCATACCACCAAGCCCAAGGGGTTCCGTCAGGGGCCTTCTGCTCAGCCCATTCAGAACCACGGGTACCAGAAGCCACCATAAGTCGTCCCCCTCTGGGGGGTATGGAAGCAGCTGCACTACCTCAATGCAGGCAGGCCCTGGTGTAGCGGATCCTGGGCAACAGGGCTCCTTGCTACATGATCCACCACAGGATCACCTGGACCCTGTGGCATCTTCATGATCTTCTCCAGAGAAGGCAGTGGCGGGGACAACAGCCTCGAGTCCTCCCGTAGTAGACCTTCGTATCCACCAAGACCTTTTATGTAGGGTGGCATGTAATATGGATCTCCAAGCAGAGGAGGTAGTGGTTGGAGGACCCAGTGATAGACATCCTTTCGGCGGAGGCCCTGTCCCGAGTAGTGTTGCCCATCATCCGCACCATCCAGACCACCGCCAAGACAGTATGGCAGACCCCTGCCTCTATCCCACTGATGGCTAGAGGAGTGGAGAGGAAATACTTTGTCCCCTCCAAGGAGTATGAGTACCTTTTATACTCACTCTCATCCATGTTCATAATGGTATCCTTGGTGAACGCAAGGGAAACGGCATGGTCAACAGGTCCCAGTGCCCAAATCAAAAGACGCCAGGCGTCTAGATCTGTTTGGGCGTAAAATTTATTCAGCAGGAGGTCTTCAGCTCAGGTTTGCAAACCAACAAGGGCTCCTGAGCCAATATTACTATAACTCGTGGAACTCCATGGGGAAATTTCAGAACTTAATTCTGTGGGAGTCCAGGGACGAGTTTGGGGGCCTTAGAGGAGGAGGGCAAAAAGGTGGCCTCCTTAGATGCAGCATACTCTGCGGCTAGGACCCTGGCATCAGGCATAGCCATGTGACACATCTCCTGGTTGCAGGTATCTGGCCTGCCACCAGAGCTGCAACAGACTCTGCAGGACCTGCCATTTGATGGTCAGGGCCTGTTCTCAGACAAGACAGATGCTAGATTACAAAGCCTGAAAGATTCTAGGGCTATCATGCACTCCCTGGGTATGCACACCTGGTGACCCAGCGCAAGCCTTTTAAGCTGCAGCCTCAAAGGTTTTACCCTCCCCCTGGTCCGAGGCAGGACTTCTATAGAAGACGCGAACAAGGTAGTAGAAGGAAATCCACCGGCCACCAACCTGGTCAAAACCAAGGCCCTCCCAAACCATCAGCGGGGCCTAAGCAAAACTTTTGAAGGTGTGCCTGAAGATGACGTATCAGTCACCATCCAGGATCCTTCTCCATTTCGAGATTGTCTGTCTCTCCCATTTCCACCATGCATGGTCCCAAATAACTTCAGATTAGTGGCTTCTTCTCACGGTGGAAAAGAGATGTTCTCTCCAGTTTTCTTTCTCCCCTCCCTCCCATCCTTCCTCCCTGTCCCTCTTCAGGGACCCATCTCACGAGCAGCTCCTTATACAGGATGTCCTAACGCTCCTGTCTGTGGGAGCGATCGAGGGGGTTCTAAGGGAGCTAAGATGCTTTCCTACGTCCATGGAAAGACCAGCTGTTCTACGCCTTCCCTCCATTCCTGCTGGTCCACAAGGTCCTACTTAAGCTGCGCAGGGACAAGGCATGCATGATTCTGGTCACCCTAGCATGGCCAGGTAGCGCTGGTACATCACACTCCTAGGATTGTCGGTAGAGCCTTATCACGCTCCCACTGTGGCTGAACCTCATCTCGCAGGACCACAGATGACTCTGTCACCCCGACCTGCAATCACTCTACCTTACAGCGTGGATGCTGCATGGCTAACTCAGTCGGAGTTACTCTGCTCACAGTCGGTGCAGCAGGTTATCTTAGGCAACAGGAAACCCTCCACTCGAGCCACATACCTGGCTAAATGGAGGCATTTCTCCTGTTGGCTCAAGCAGCGTGACACGCCCCTGTTGCAGGCATTGATACCTCTCATCCTAGATTGTCTCCTATCTCTAAAGCAGCAGGGCCTGGGGATATCTGTCAGGGTGCACATGGCGGCCATCTCGGTTTTCCATCCAGGAGAACGTGCTTCCTCTGTCTTCTCCAACCCGATGGTCGTTAGATTTCTGAAGGATTTAGATTGCCTCTACCCACAAGTGCGACAACCAGTTCTAGCATGGGACCTTAACCTGGTCCGTTCCAGGCTCACGGGGCCCTCATTCGAGCCAATGGCCACCTGCTCACTCCTTTACCTATCTTGGAAGACTGCCTTCCTTGTAGCCATCATTTCAGCGAGATGCGTATCTGAAATCAGAACCCTCACGTTGGAGCCGCTGTATACAATTTTTCATAAAGACAAAGTGCAGCTTTGCCCCCACCGTGCCTTCTCACCAAGGTGGTATCAGCTTTTCATGTGAAGCAGGACATTTTCCTTCCCATCTTTCATCCAAAGCCGCACACTCCGCGACAGAATCAACGTATGCGCTCTCTGGACATCCGTAGGGCCCTCGCATTCTATATTAAGTATACGAAGCCATTTTGGAAAACGACCTAGCTCTTCATTGCAGTGGCCAACCGGATGAAAGGCCTACCGGTCTCCTCGCAACGCATCTCCTCTTGGATCATGGCCTGTATCCATGCTTGCCAGGACTTGGCCGGTGTCCTGACTCCACGCCTTACCACCCACTCCATAAGGGCTCAAGCCTCATCGACCACTTTCTTGGCCCAGGTTCCGATTCACAAGATCTTAGAGCTGCGGTTTGGTCATCGGTACATATCTTTGCCGCTCACTATGCGTTAGTTCAGTGGTCTAGAGATGATGCTGGATTTGGTTCAGCAGTTCTGTAGTCAGTAATGTCTCACTCTGACCCCATCACCTAGGTAAGGCTTAGGAGTCTTGGAATCGATATGAGCAAGCCCTCGAAGAAGAAAAGACGGTTACTCACCTTTGTAACTGTTGTTCTTCGGGATGTGTTGCTCATATCCATTCCAAACCTACCCGTCTTCCTCTCTGTCGGAGTAGCTGGCAAGAAGGAACTGAGGGGACACTGGGTCGGCAGGGGTACATATCCAGCGCCATTAAGGCAACTCTCCAGGGGGGCTCCACAGCCAATCTACCAGGTGTTGCTAGGGTAAAAATTCTCTGATGATCGTGCACGCAGCACGTGCACACCTAATTGGAATCGATAAGGGCAAAACATGTTGAACAACAGTTACAAAGGTGAGTAACTGTTTTCTGAGTATTGACTTGGTGGGAGGAGGTGATGTGTTTCTGCATGTACGAACAGCAGCTGAGATCAGAGTATATGGTGGAGGAGGAAGCATTGTTTTGCTTTGGGCTGATCTTCTTAGACCTGAGAGTATATTAAAACACATTTGTTGAAATCCATCCTTGCCTCTTTTGGGGGCGTTCTCATCACTTACCACTAAAGTTCCATGTTTTGTTTCACTTTTCTAGGTTGTTGGTAAACAAAGTAAATCTCTGTGTAAACTCATGTAGGAAAGGGGAATGATGTACAACCCTCCCAAAGAAAATGCAGGGATAAATGAATGTGTCATGCATTTTTAAAACCCAACATACAGCTTTGAATACGCTGGACTTCAAAACAGAAACCTAGGCATTGAACAAATGACTGTGAGTTTACTTCCTGTTTTAAAAACCATCTTAAATTATTGCTTATTGCAGCTGATTTGATGAATGGGTGAAATAAGTTCAAATATCTGATCAGCATAATGATGTTTAAGCAGCTTGTTGCTCGGAGCTCTGGGACTAGCCTTTTACAAAGGTCTCTTTGTTCTTAGGTCTGCAGGGATCCCCAGGTTATAGTGGCTTTAGGTAAAACTATGTATTCTGATCAGACGAAATTGGGAAATTTTAATAATTAATAAGACAATTTAATGTACTATAGCATCGTACTAACTGTATACTTATAAGTGAGCAGTATAATTCTGTTTTGAGGTGAAGTTGTCTTAAATATAAATATAGTTTTCCTAAATGCTACAGAAGTCAGTATCTGTTTTGATTTTCCCATTGGCTATTGAGTTACAAAGTTGCAAAGCAAAAATACAAGTTTAACAACTATGAGAAGGCATCTGAATATGGCCATTTCAAAGTAAAGGGCTAAGAGGGTGCAGCTGATAAATATATGGCTGTTTAGAGAGCTCTTTTAGATTGCGTTTACCGTGTGTGTCTATGCTCAGTGCCAAATTCGGAATGAATACCGGACATTTTCTCCCCCAACAGACTATTTATCCACTAAACCAGCTAACACTATAGGGTTTTTAATGTCTTCTGGAAACTGTTAATAGCTTCAGGCTGTTGCATAGTCTGTAATTATGTATTGTGCTTCAAGTACTAAACCTTTAAATGTGAGAGAAGTTTGAGGTAAGCTACTGAATTTTGATTCTGCAGCCCTGTTGATGTAAAAGTTGCATTTAGTTCTTATGTATAACTTGTATTGCTATAGTGCTGAAAGGCTCTAAGTATGGGGATTCGTGTTAGATACTGTATTGACATGCAGAAAGATGCAGTCCCTGCCCTAAGAGTTTACAATCTTAATTTGAAACACTCGCGTGAATAATAAACAATAGAGAGTAAAAAGGGAGGAGAATCAGTGTAATAAAATTTTGCATAGGTTAACTTTTGTGTCACTGGATGTCATAGATTTGAGATTTTTTGTCATAAATTAATATCTGCTACCTCAGACTGTCCTGCAACCTAGCGTACTTTAATCTGCAAAACTATTTATTGTGATCTGGAATTACAGATTTTGGTCTTTATATATCTTGTATGTTATATAGATTGAGATAAAAATGAAGAAGCCAGAGGCTATGAGATGGGAGAAGCTGGAGGGGACGGGAGAGTCTGCTAAGCTAAAACAATACATATCAGGTTTGTTTTTTACCTCATTTAGCATTTAATGCAAATATACATATTGTCCTATTAATGTTCTTCCCAATTACATAGAAGATCTTATACATGTGAAATATTGTAATAATAGGTTTACCTAGAGTAGATGTAAACATGTAATTCTGATACTCTAATTTCATGAACTTCATGTGTAGTGGGAATGGATTCTGATCTGTAGGTAAGCCCTAAGAATTCAGCTGTTCACTCTGCTCAAGGCTTTCTTCTACCTAAGGGGATTATTCAGGATGCATGCTTGTCATCTGGGTTTCTCTGGGAGCTTATCGTTTGATTGGGCTGCCTAGTTAAGTTATATTCTTCTTTGTTGCATTGAGAGGGGCTTGTATCTTTTGGAGAAAATTTTAGTTTAATAGCACTCACATACATCAAAAGATTTTCCTGATACTGGGTTTAATTTTCCTTTAATTTCAGCTCATTACTTATACCCCTTTGTACCATCTAAAATGCCTCTCCCCTTTCATTTTCACAGTTGTCATCTGTACATGCCTGGTATGCTCTGTGCTCCTCCACTCCCATCATTCTTAGCCAAGCTACTTATTGCGCTGGTTAATGTTTCCTTATAAATAAGTCTCCATAGCTGCCTAATCTATTCCTGTTGTTGTGTTCATCTTCTTCCTTCTGATTTACTTCCATATTTTTGTTATTGAGGCACCCAGACCTAAAAGAATTATTTTATTTGCAGTGTCAGATTTGTAGAGCAATGGTTGTACCTGTGATGATTCTGCATATGTAGTCCAAAATGGCATTAACTTTTTTTGCTGTCACATTCAGTGCAAGCTCAACTTCTATGTTTATATCATATAGGGCTTTTCAGCTTTACTGCTTTCCTGGTTTCTCCCTCCCTCTTCATTTTGCTTAGATAAGTTTTCAAGATGATCTTCATTTCTCCCCATGTTTTCAGTCTTGCTAGGTTCCTTTTTTACCTGATCTCCCTGATGTTTGCAATGCCTCCTGATTTTTAGTATGAATTGCATGATATTTTAATGTGACTATTACTTAGTCTTATAGGGATCATTAAGGCTGTGATCCAACACCCATTGAATGGAAGAACTCCCAGTGACTTCTGGTCATTGGATCAGATCCTAAGATCTTGAATAACACCTGCTCTAACACTTACCTTGTGACACTTGAATACATTGCCAGTTCATCACTTCCTTGTTCTTCAGCCAATTTTAATCCTTAAACATGGCTCCTATTTAACCCAATCAGACTGAATTTTAAAAGATAGGATATTGTGCTGTATCAGATGATCCACCAGAAAAATCTACCTCTTGCAATTCCCTTTGTTTGTTAGCTTTAAAATTCTGTCCAAAAAAGCAATCAGACTTGTCTGGCAAGATCTTCACTTACAGATTCATGGTCCTTTTTGCTCAATTCTGGGTGGGATTAATTATTTCATGCTGTAAAGGTTGCCAAAAATGCCGATTTAACTTACTGCAAATGTTATTTCCAGACTCCAAACATCTATATCCATCATCCTCTCATTATACAAGAAACTGGGATAAATTGGTGGTTGAGATCAAAGAAGAAGAAAAGAATGAAAAATTAGAGGGGGACGCCGCTTTAAATAAACTCTTTCAGCAAATCTATTCAGATGGTACAGATGAAGTGAAACGTGCCATGAACAAATCCTTCGTAAGACTTCAATCTATCCTTACATATTTGTGAATGCTATAAAGTGAATAACCAAAACTAAAAAAAAAAAAAACCAAACCAAACCTTGAGGCCAAATTTTGTGGGCCATGCCATTTGCATATGCAAATACAGTAGTCGGAGGCAAATAAATATTTAGACAGCTCTCTGTTTGCATCTGCAATTGTGGTAAAATGCATAAATGCACAAGACCGTCTGTGTGTGTGTATATATATATATAATTATAATCTCTAGCAGTTGAAAACTCAGCCCCTACTGAGTACAAGACCAAATGATCCAGTGATATTGGTATGATAGCATTTTTATGTACTGGCATATGGATGAGTTGCATTTCTCCATATTGTTAATTCTGAGTGGTGAGCTTAGACTTGAAGCACAAAGATTGCTCTCCATCCTTGCTTATTTGTTTGTTTGAGCCTATACCAATGTCAGCTGAAGCAATTTGCTCCTTCGTGGTTGATTGAAAGATCCCCAGAGGAGAGAACCTGACTCCTCCTTGTTTTTCTGTCAATTGCTAATTTTTCAATAGGAGTTTGAGTGCACAAGAATGCATGCTCAGGATTTAACTGATAGCCATATTGGGGGTCGGGAAGGAATTTTCCTCCAGGGCAGATTGGCAGAGGCCCTAGAGGTTTTTCACCTTCCTCTGCAGCATGGGGCATGGATCACTTGCTGGAAGATTCTCTGCAGCTTGAGGTCTTCAAACCACAATTTGAGGACTTCAGTAACTCAGACATAGGTTAGGGGTTTGTTACAGCAGTGGGTGGGTGAGGTTCTGTGGCCTGCATTGTGCGGGGGGTCAGACTAGATGATCATAATGGTCCCTTCTGACCTTAAAGTCTATGAGTCTATGATTGGACCATTAGAGGCTACTGTATATTGAAGCAATGCCAGTACTTATTTGCCGTAATCACATCAGAAATGGACATATGACGACAGAAATTATTGCTTTATTAAATTTTAATGTCAGAAGTCTTATGTGCAGAATATGCAAAGATTGATACAAAAATCATGTGCACATCCTATGTCTAGATCAAGTCATCTTCATTTAATATAATCATAATTGCACATAGTCTACAGGGAAGGGTTTAAGTTCTGGAGAATTCCAAAGTTATCTGCGTTAGTGCATTGTTTCCTGCAGACTCTAGTCTTGTAAAACTTAATCTGCTATAAAAAAAAAAAAGTGGATCATTTTAAATGACTAGCTATAACTAACTGGAACAAACTAAACAAATGTTCTTCCATATTGCAGATGGAGTCTGGAGGGACTGTTCTGAGCACCAACTGGTCTGATGTGGGCAAAAGGAAGGTAGACGTAAATCCTCCTGATGACATGGAATGGAAAAAATTCTAATCTGCTGATTTGGCACCTTTGTATTGCCCATATTCACACACTGACCATTGTGTATGGACATAGCATTCTTGGATTTAAGACACTGAATGTTCCCTTGAAGATCGGAATTATTGTCTTTACATCTTGCGTGCTTTAGTAATTCCTTTGTCTGCAGGTGTTAAGGTTTAATCAGGAATGGAAGCCTGTTTTTCATCACTCCTGTCCATGAGGAGTTTTCAGAAACAGATTTAACTAAGTCATAAGTCATAAATACACATTTTCTACCAGCTTTATCAGTTCTGTACTTTTGGGGATGAGGAGACCTTTAATGGACTGTTTTGGATTATTGCCTTATTTTTAATTCACAGTATTTCTGTTGAATAATTTATTAGCTCTGGCAACTTTGGGTAAACACACTTTTCAACTACAGTGTTAATTGTTTGCTCTCTAACTCTGCTTAAGAATAAAACTATAAAATATACATTTTTCCATAAAGAAGTTTGGTTCATTTTATTTTTAAGTCTGAAAACTCAGATGTGGAAGAAAAAACGTAAAATCAAAATTGATATTTGGAGAAGTAATAGCTAAGTAGTACAGATACTGGGAACCAAGTTTGTGAGTACATAGGAGCAAGACTCCCGCTCTGCTAAAAGAAGGAGCTCCCTGTTCTCCTCTTCTTGGAGGGAGAGGAATCACCAGGGAAGGAAATCTGAAGTAGAAGCAGCAGGAGTGAGGAATTGCTAGGGCTCCCATCGTTCCTACCTGTGGGTGGATCTGCAGCACCAGGCGGGGGTGGCAGGGGAAAGAGAAGAGAGGATTGCTAGATCTGGGAAAGCTCTGTCTGCCTCTTCTATAAACAGATGTTTGTCAGTCCTCCGTTTCTCATGGGGAAAGGGGTTAGAAAAACAACAATGCACAGATTTTCTTACAATCACTTTTTGATTGTATAGATCTTCTAAAATGCAGGACATTGCATTGAGTATTTCAGTATGTTTAGAGAATAGCCCCAGCATCCTTCACTTTTGGTCTACACCAGTACAGGCAGGTCTTCCATCCTGATAAGTTTTAAAAGGTAATATTTACAGAAATGGGGGGTCAGAATCATCTGGGATGAGCCCCCATCCTATATCTCCATGCACATGTTGCTTGGTTGGCTGTGAGCCTTCAAGGGGATGTAAATGTGTTCTCATATCCCTCTTTTCGTGCCTTATTCCATCACTGTAACATTGAGACCTGTGCCAGCAGCCGCCAAAATTGTGAGCTGTCCTTCTCTTGATCTGTTAACTGCTTGTTGCAAGCACAGTTCACTAAAATAGTAGAGGTTTCATGTAGTCTGGGTGGGAAGGGGAAACTGATCAGAGTGGTGGTGGGGGAAAAGTTTTAATTTTGCTTATGAAACAGATATCAGTAAAACAAAGCTTTTATAATGGGTGTAAAAGAATCATAGAAGTGTATGACTTCAAGAGGTCATCTAGTCTAGCCCCCTGGGCTGAGGCAGGACCAAGTAAACCTAGATCATCCCTCACATATTTGTGCAACATGTTCTCAGAAACCTCCAGTGATGGGGATTCCACACTGTCCTTGGAAGGCTATTCCAAAGCTCTAGTACCCTTATAGTTAGAAACTTTTCTGTAATATCTAACACAAATCTCCCTTGCTGCATAGTAAGACCATTACTGTGTGTTCAACAGTTGACCACCCTTGTCTTTGTAAACACAGGGATGGTCTATTATTTTTTGTTAAGGTCCAGATCTCTTAGTCAAGGTCCAGACTCCAGAGAAACATTTTTCACACCACAATAACAATAGTGATAATAGGTAAGTAAAAAGATTTCGCTATTCATTCAAAAGCGTCGGGCAGTCTGGATTTGGCCCATGGTCCACCTGTTGACTTACCCCTGCCTTAACCCCTTTTATCAGGTCCCCCCTCCAATCTTCTTTTCTCAAGACTAAACATGTCCACTTTGTTTAACCTTTCTTCCTAGGTCAGGTTTCCTAAACCTTTTGTAATTTTTGTTATTCTTCTCTGGACTCTCTGATTTGTCCATTGTTCCTAAAGTGTGGTGCCCAGAATTGGACACAATATTCTAGCTGAGGTCTCACCAGTGCTGAGCAGAGCGGGGAAGTTACCTCCCATGTCTTACATATGACGCTTCAGTAAATACACCTCAGAATTATGATAGTCTTTTTAGTAACTGTATAACATTGTTGGATTACAAACTGAATGTGAATCACTATAACCCCAATAATGATGCCACTTACGAAATAAGGAAGAAACATGTCCTAATGCTCTTTAGCTCTTCCATGAAGTGCTATTGACAGGCTCTGAAGGTGGATAGGCTTTGATGGTGGACCTTTGAATGAGTGAAGAAAACAGAATACTACCTTCTTCCAAAAAATTCCTCCATTTCAGTGTTGGAGTATTAAATCGCACATTGTAGATAAATTACTGCATTTAACTAAACTCCAGGATTGCTTACTGGGCAATTGCAAATTGTCTTGTCTACAAAAGTTTGAAAATAGAATGACTATTTTAGTGTTCTGGCTATAGTCTAAAATTTAATTTAATTTCTCTTTTATATAGTAAAAGGGACATAATTTGAAATGGTGTCTGCTTTACCAATCTAAAATGACAGATGATAAACCATGACTACCACAGACAAATGACTACCACAGACAGATGATAAACCAAAGGGTCCACCATAGAATTCAAAAGGATCCCTACTTCAAATTTTTCCTTTCTCTCTCAGCCCCTCCAAGAGGAAGACCATGTTCAGGCAAATGAATCGTCTTCAAAGGGCAGTAGAGCCTGACCTAAACCAGGAATGATGTCAGGGTTTATGCTCCCTGGGTTTTTCTGATTCACAAAAAATTGGGAAGACAGGGTGGGGCTGGATTTCAAGACTCTCAATAAATCAATTCAATCCCACAAGTTAAAAATGGAGACTGCTCAGACCACCATGGTGGCTGTCACCCAGGGGGATTTCCTAATCTCAGTGGACCTGAGGGAGGAACATCTCCACATTTCCATCCTTCTGGTCCACTGACTGTACCGGAGGTTTGCACTTGGCACATGCAGTAAGAAGCCCTTTTGGCATTGCCACTACCCCTAGGCTATTCACAAAGGTCCTGGTAGCG
Organism: Chelonoidis abingdonii; assembly: GCF_003597395.2. Taxonomy (NCBI): domain Eukaryota; kingdom Metazoa; phylum Chordata; order Testudines; family Testudinidae; genus Chelonoidis; species Chelonoidis abingdonii. The sequence continues at coordinate 308,676,723 of NC_133769.1, read as the reverse complement.
ATAGTGACATTCCAATGTTAGGGGTACACCTGTACCCTTTTCACAACAACATCCTGATAAGTCCCCTCCCTATGGATGTCAGTCAGGAACAGACAATGAACAGCCCCACCCCCCAGGGTGCAACCTAGGTTTATAATCAGGAGAAAAGACAGCTCAGCCCTACACCGACAATAGGACACCTGGGGGTTTGGGTGGAAACCACACTCCACAGGGCTTTCCTTTCCAGAGACAGGTAGGCATGAATTCTGCAGCAATATCCGGCACAGTCCACATTTCCATATGAAGGACTGATTGTGGACTTGTGTGTTTCATGCATATACCTATTCACATGGGCAAAGTTTCATCTCCAGTGTCTGCAGTACTACTTGCTGAGCTTCCTTGCTTTCAATCACAATTCCATCTCTCACTGTAAGACTTTCCTTCCTTGGATGGTAATGACTTCTGACAAGATTCATGAGCAGCATTCATTTGATATTGCAGAGACATACTATGAAGACGGATGTTAGCTTAGAGGGCTGGGAAACTCACGCAACTTGGCACATGGTACAGTTTCAGTGGTTGCAGATGGAATCTCACTGCTGTATAAAACTGTTAGGAACTGTGAGTGATTTGCCTAGCCTAGCCCTTCAGACACTCCTCCCTACCTTTAAACTCCAGGTCCATACTTTGATTCACAGAGAACGCTACTGATGTGGCATACAAAGACAAACAAAGGGGCACCTGGTCAAGCTTGTTACAAGCAGAAGCCACAGCTGCCTTTAGGGGGGCTGAGAGAGACATCCATCAGTCTGAGCCATGCATGTCAAAGAACAATGCTATGGCAGACTGGCTCAGCTGCAAAATCACAGACCGGGGGAACAGTGCCTCCACCAGAGGGAGTTCAGTTGCATAGTCTAGTTTTTTGGGAAATCAACCTGCGATCTTTTTACACCCAGCTCCAATGTCAAAACAAATAACTTTTATGCCAAGAGGAGAGACCATTGGTCCAGGGAATCAGTGCCCTCTCACAGGTATGGCCTAAGGCTTTGCTAGATGAATTTCTTCCTTTTCCTATGATAACAACATCCAACATATACAGAGACAACAGGCTACAGTGATTCTGATTGCACCACACTGGCCCAGACATCCCTGATTTTCAGACTTTGTGGAGCTGTCTGTGGGCCCCCCCACTACCACTATGATCCACTTTATCTCAGGGCTGTCTGTTTCATCACAGCCTGGCATCCCTGAACCTGACTGCCTTGATATTGAGATATAACCTAGGATACTCAAAGGATGTGATCTCAACCCTACTGAAGTCCATACGTTTTTCTAACAATTCTCATTATACAGTATTATGGAGAAGTTTTGATTCCTTGTGCATATCAAGAGGATAATTGGCAAATTAATTTTAATCAAATTGGTCCTAGAATTCTTACAAACATGTCTGTCTCTGGGGCTGCAGGACAACACACTTAGAATGCCCACATTGGTTCTTTATATTCAGTTTTGGCAGCTGAGGGTCAATCTCACTTATCCCATCACCCTCGCATCAAAAATTCCCCCGAACTAATCTCCTATTCATATGGTAGCTCCCTGGGATCTTTTCCTAGTATTGAAAACCTTAAGTTCACTTTTCAAACCCCTGTCCAAAGTGTGTGTGTATTTTGTGACATTTAAAGTTACTTTTCTAGTGGTCAGAATATCCTCATGAAGGGTCTAAGAGTTGGGAGCCTTCTCTGTCTTCCCTCAGAATTGTATTTTCCATAATGACAGACCCATCATTCACCCCTAATATAAATTCTTTTTTCCCCCTGGTCCCAGGAGATTTTGCTCCCCTTCTTTTGCCCAAATCCAGCCCATCTGAAAGAAAGGGTCTGGCACACCTTAGACATCAGGAGGGCAATTTATATCTATATTAGAACAGACTTTCAGAAAAACATCTGCTTGATTTGTTCTAATACACCACAGAGTTAAGGGACAGAAAGCCTCCAGGGCCTTCATATCAAGATACATTAGGTGGGGAATTTCAGAGGTCAAGGGGAAAATTTCTCTGTTCAAGATGAACAGAGTAGGGTGGCAGGTCCACTACACCAGATGAACAAATTTTCAGGGCAGCAACTTGGGGAAGGCATCCCTGCATTCATTCACAGAAGTTTCTAAGATTTATAGACTTCAGTCAGGCAAGGCAGCCTTTGGAAGGTAGGTTCTCTCTTAGCCCACCCAATAATTGATAGTAATAGGGGAAGGGGAGGAGAACTGCTACCAAAGTCCCATCAGTGCTGAGTTTATGGACCCAGCCCCTGCAGTGAGAATGAGGAAATGTGCGTCAGCTGAAATTGTTTACTTCTGGTAGGGGGTTGGGTCCATAAATTTATCCCATATTTTTCATTTCCTTCTTACAGGGGTTAATTTTTAAAAGTTTTGCATATTCTTCCCTCTTTTTTTTTTTTTTTTTTTTTTTAGGGAGGTGATGGGAAAACTGTCTTGCATTTAATCAGTGCCCCTTGGGATCATCTCAATTTATGATTTTTCTCTCTCAGGTTGGACAGTTATTACTACTTAAAGATGGACAGTTTTATCTGTTAATACATTTTGAAAAAATGATTTAGTCAGATACGACAGTTATTAACTTTAGAAGTGACTCTCTGGAGGGGCTCTCCTGTGGGAGGAGTTACCTGGAGAGTCAGCCCAGCCAATCAAAAACATTTGATGCTGCCTGCTACAGCATGGGGACTGAAGAACCCATCACTGCTGAATTTATGTATCCAGGCCACTACAGTTTTCAGGTGAGTGAAACAGATTTTCTCATATACAGCTAATAATGCTTAAACACAATCTAGTTTTTTTTTTTGCTACATCTGAACAGTTTCAGTATTGCAACTTTTATAAGATCTAGATTGTAGGAACTTCAGAATAAACATGCTTCTCAGAGAAGAAATTCTTAGGCACTTGCTCAGGAAGCAAATTCTTAACATTGATATTCTCTCCAATTATTGCCCAGTCTCTAATCTTCCTCTTATGGGGAAAGTTCTAGAGAAGGTGATGTTTTAAAAAAAATCCCCTCTCAAAATCTATATGTCTGATTTTCTTGACCCTGGTCAATCCAGTTAGAAGGCTGGCTATGGTACAGAGCCTGTGCTGGTTTAAATGGTGGATCTTTTGCAGATGAATGGACAAACGTTTGCTCCATGCTGCTAGAGGCATTTGGAGGAAGGTGATGGGTGTAGTATGTCAGTTTTCATTCAAAGCTGTTTTCAAACTGTAGGATTGTATTCCTCATTTTTACACGTGCAGCACCCATTACTTCAATTGAAGATGTAATTAAGGGCAGAACTGGCTTATACATATGGGAGAGATTCACCCATCATAGCAATGCCACAGCTGCTTCAGTTGGACACAGCTGTTGTCTTTATCAGTGCTTGACAACACTCTGTAATCCAAGGCATATATTGAAACCAGGAGGATTTTTTTGTTTGAATCAGTGGCACATCAGTGCACACTAAGGAACTTTTAGTGCACATCAGCAGGGTTGACCCATTTAGTGAACAGCACACTGAAAAGCTGTAGGATTCCACCCTAGCTTGTCATGCAGGTAGTGCTCATGAAGCTATGTCCTTAGTAGTATGAAGATGAAGAATGTATGTAAATATTTATGTTGCACAGAGGTGAAGGGCAGCTCTTAAGAGTGCCTTGTTAATTGAGCTGCCCCATTGTATCCAATGAAGGAAAGTATCAGCTATCATTTACAACTTCTTTCCAAGGAATTGGGTGAGGGAAAAGATTGCTTTAAATTAAAGGATTTAAAGGAACGAACAGCTGGGCTTTTCATCCAAAGCAGAAACAGATTTAAAAATTCCCCTGCCTGGTATAAAATGAGTCTACCGTTATGTCTGGGACATTTCATAAACAGTCCAACCCTCTTCAGAATCCTCAGGCAAGCTGGGTGCATTGTGGTGTGATTATAGTCAATAGAAACCCTTCTGTTTGGGGATTCCAGAATTTTGGACGCCTTCCCCAGAATGCTGTGGCAGGCTCTGCTTTTTCAGAGTTTTCAGCCCTAATGGACTGAGCCATCTGTCTGTGAATTCAAGCAGCTGATGCACCCCACAGGTGTACTCATTATTGCTGCTGCAATGGGAACAACTTCTTTGAGTGATGGTCCCTATGTGAATTCCGGTTGCGGGTGCGCATGTGCGCCATGAGCTGGAACTGTTCATAGTAGTGTCTGTTGACCAACATGTGTGTCAGGACTAGTACCCATATTACAGCAGCTGTACCAGTGCCAAGCCATTATTTGGAGAAAAGGCTCAAATATTTCTATCACTATGTCATGAAAACTTGCCGTTAGTAAGTAGGGAGCTCTCCAGTGACACTCTATACAATTCACAGTTGTGGAAGTGAATGTGGTGCAGCTTTCATTTCCTATGACAAGGGCTGGTCAAAAATTTTCCATCAAAACTGCTGCGGGGAAAATTAGGTTTCTGGTTAAATGAATTTTTTTTTTTTTTTTTTTTTGCAAAAGACAGGTTTTCTGTGGACAACTTTTTGTATTGAAATATTTTGGCCAAAATATTGTTTTGGTCTAAAAATTCAAACCTCTGTGGAAAATGTAGACAAAAAATAAAAGGTTTTGCGTTTATCAGAAATTTCCACAGTGGAAAACGGATCAGGATCAGCTTTGTTTCTGACCATGTGGCTAAACCTTTGCCTTTTGTACATTTTCAGGGTTTACATTTTAGCCATATGCAGAAGAGAAGTCTTCCCTCTGAAAGGAGCTGATACTATCTTCTTGCCAAGTCTGGCAACAGCTATTTCCTGGTTATTCAGAAGCATCCAGGGAGCCAAAAAGACTTTGAGTCACAATTCTTGGCAATCAACTTAAAGCAACCCCATCCCCCTTAAGTGTGAGGTGCTGATAAAATGTTGCTATTTTATTTTGCTTGCTTCCCTTAAGCTTTATCACAGCCTTTTCTAGGTTGAGTCTCAACCAATTTATCCTTCATTCAGGGGCATGCATGGGGGAGTGGGGGCAAACAGGGGCATGGCTTCTCCGAAATATTCATCTAAAAAAATGTATTTCTGTTCCAGCCCTTGACTCAGCCAGTTCGCTGTCCCAGCCATGTGCTGCTCCAGCCCCAGCTCCTGTGCTGGCCTCAGACCCAGCCCCTGGCCACTGCTCTAATGTAACCCTCCAAGAGCGGTCATATTTTAATTCCTGTGCGTGTCCTACTTTAATCCATAACCTATTCGCTGCTACATAGTGGGTAAACTGTCCCATTGCGCAAGCAGGATTGGAACGGAAGCAGTGTAATAGGCACCTTACAGAAAAAAATGTTCAGGAGTCTGACACTGACATAGCAATTGACTCTAATGATATAGATAATTGAAACCTTAACTCGCTCAGCCGTGTATACAGTAGGACAGGGGTCGGCAACCTCAAGCACGTGGCTCGCCAGGTTAAGCACTCTGGTGGGCCAGGCCAGTTTGTTTACCTGCCGCATTGGAAGGTCCGGCCAATCGGTGCTCCCACTGGCTGTTGTTCACTGTCCCAGGCCAATGGGGGCGTCGGGAAGTGCTGCAGGCCGAGGGATGTGCTGGCTGCGGCTTCCTACCTCCTGCATTGGCCTGGGACAGCAAACCGCAGCCAGTGGGAGCCACGATCGGCCAAACCTTCCAATGCAGCAGGTAAACAAACTAGCCTGGCCTGCCAGGGTGCTTAGCCTGGTGAGCCACGTGCCTGAGGTTGCTGACCCCTGCACTAGGAAATAAGGTGTGGGGAGTTCTTTGTTTTTGGGTTTTGTTTTTTTTTTGCAATTTACTAGGATGTTAGTGTTTTGCTAATATGTTGTAAAATCGCGTTTTTTCCTACTGTAGATCTGGCCTTAGTGGTAGTGTACAGAGGCAGTAACGTTTGTTGAACTGATGGGGAGACCTTTATTTGGAATTTGGCAAATATAGCGTGGGAATGAACTGAAATTGGCTTACGTGTCTACCATAGATGTAACTGAGGTGGTCTTGATGTACCATCAAGTAAAGATCTAACCAGCTTGTAACTATAAACTTGGCAGTAGGATGATCTCAGAGGGGGTCCTTGGCTTTGGAATTCACTCTTCCGCTTAAATCTCCCGGATCCTGGATGTGATGACGTTCAAGACACACTGTAATGGTCACCTGTTCTCCTATTCTGTCTGGTGCTAGGGGAGATTGGTTAGGGAGGCTGGTGTGGGAGGTTTATTATATTTGAATGTCGTCTTAATGTGTATTACATATGGACTGTTTATAACCCTTGTAAAATGCATTTAGAGAATTTTATAGGTGCTGTTAAGAAAAAAGCTAAATAAATTATAGCAGCTCTTAAAAACTGAGGCAAAAAGGGTAATTTGGGGATTTCTTCTACTAGTCAAGTTGTCCTTTCCCGGTACTTAGTTTCAAGACATTTCTGGTTTTGTCTGATAAAAACCTGCCTGTAGGCTTTCATTAAATGAAAGTAGAGACAAGAGCCCCTAAGATGTTCTCTGCATTAGCCCAGTACTATTTCACCACTTTGGGATTTAATTCACTTTCTTAGTTTAGGGGAAAAAATATATATTCATTGGTGTTTATACACCCTTGAGTCATCATGCAAATAGAATGGTTTAGCCTCAGGGTAAAACTTGTAACTGATCAAGCTATAGCTCTCCCATCCATCTCAATTCTGTGAACTAGGATTTTAGATCTAAAGATACTATCTGCATGTGGCTCTGAGTACAGACAAATTAACTCTCTCTGTAAGTGTCTTAGGTTGTTTTGTTCAGTAAGAATGTGGCAATACCACCAATCCTGTTGCATCAGGATAGCAGATTGCTACTTTTGCCCTCTATAACACCTGGCCTTTAGAAAGATACTAATGGATATTTGGGCCCTTTTTTTGTAAAGTGAGAAAATGGATTATAGATTTTTCCCAGTTTACTTGATTGGCAAGACAATAGGAGGGCATCAGATCCCGACAGCAGCTCTCCAGAATCTTCCTTTATTTGGGCGTAGGTAACTGTCAATTTCTTTTCTCCCTAATAGAAAGTCCACTGATCAGATCTGGTACCCCAAACAGGCTCAGTCTTCTAATTTATATGGGTTTCTCTTTTTTGTTGCAACACCAGCTGAATGACAGACCCCGCCCCCTCACACACACACCTTATATGTAGGATAGCACCAGTGGGAGGAGCTCTGCAGCAGGGTATAAGGCTATGTCTGCTCTGAATCTGGGAGCAAGCCTCCTAGCCCAGGTCTGCAAATTCATGGTAGCAGAGCTAGCACACTAAAACTAGTTGTGTAGATGTTGCAAATCAGGCTGGAGCTTGAGCTCTGAAGCCCAGCGTACCTTATGATCCAGATCACAATGTATCAGTGACCTGTCCTCTTCAATATTTACCATTCACTCTCCCAGTTGATGTCATCTGCAAACGTTATCAGTGATGGTTTTAGGTTTTCTTCCAAATCATTAATAAAAATGTTAAATATTATAGGGCCACAGACCAGGACCCCACTAGAAACACACCCCTGATTTCCTATTTACAGTTACATTTTGAGACCATCAGTTAGCCAGCTTTTAATCTATTTAATGTGTGCCAGGTTAATTGTATATTCTAGTTTGTTAATCAAAATGTTATGTGTTACCAAGTCAAATGCCATACAGAAGTCTAAATATATTACATCAACACTATTATCTTTATCAGCCAAGCTAGAAATCTCATTTTAAAAAAAGTTATCAAGTTATTTTGACAGGGTCTATGTTCCATAAACCTATGTTGATTGGCATTGATTTTATTGCCTTCCTTTAATTTTTTATTAGTCGAGTCCTCCTTCAGCCATTCCATTATCTTGCCTGGGATTGATTTCAGACTGACAAGTCTGCAGCTACCTGAGTTATCCTGCTGACCCTTTTAAAATATTGGCACAATGTTAGCTTTCTACCAGTCTTTTTCCCCAGTGTCCTAAGACTTATTAAAAATGAACATTAATTAGTCCACTGAACTCCTCAGCCAGCTGTTTTAAAACTCTTGGATGGAAGTTATCTGGAAGTTATAAGTCATGCTGATTTAAAAAATGTCTAACTTTAGTAGCTTCTGTTTAACATTCCCCCAGAGATTCTAGTGGAGTGGAGAGTGTTGTCATAGTCAAAGAAAATGACTACATCATGTGTGTTTATTCCCAAAAACAGAACAGAAATATGTATTGAACACTTGTCCTTTTCTGCATTAATCACATGTCTCTGATTAAATTCTACCTCTCACTGATGTGGCTCATAATTGTTTTCATCTTTGTGAAACTGGCCTTTTAAAGCACCAAGTATATATATACCTCTGGTCTGGACTGTAGCCCATAGGGCTAGCTTGCCTTTACTATATTCACTGCCCTGCCTTCATTATATTTAGCTGCTTTCATTACATGCAGCCATAATGCAAGAAATCTACAGGCCTGTATCCTATAAGTTCTTCTTCGAGTGATTGCTCATATCCATTCCAGGTAGGTGTGTGCGTGCTGCGTGCACAGCCGTCGGAGAAACTTTTACCCTAGCAACACTCAGCGGGTCGGCTGGGCGCCCCCTGGAGTGGCGCCACGATGGCGCCGCATAAATACCCCAGCCGACCCGGCCACCCTTCAGTTCCTTCTTACCGCCCATGTCGGTCGTTGGAACAGTGGAGTGCAGTTTACCTGACCTCCGCATTTTCCCTAGCTAATTGCTCGTTTTTTGTTCTTTGTTACTTAATCGTTCTTGTTTTACATAGTTAATTAGTTTATTGACAGTTTAA
>NC_133769.1:308626813-308660684 GCF_003597395.2 Chelonoidis abingdonii | reverse complement strand
GAAGGGTGGCCGGGTCGGCTGGGGTATTTATGCGGCGCCATGGTGGCGCCACTCCAGGGGGCGCCCAGCTGACCCGCTGAGTGTTGCTAGGGTAAAAGTTTCTCCGACGGCTGTGCACGCGGCGCGCACACACCTACCTGGAATGGATATGAGCAACACATCTCAAAGAACAACAGTTACAAAAGTGAGTAACCTTGTTATATTAGCTGAAATATAAATTAGCGTGTGTGGTTAAGTAGATCATAGCCCTTGGCATAAATTAACGGTTACCTTTAGATTTAGGGAACTAAGGAGAACTTGCTCAATGATAGGAGGTAGAATGTTCCAGTAAGTGCTATCGCAAGGAACATGGAAATAATAGCCACAAATCCACTGAAGCAAGAGGTGACAGGTATGATCGTGAGCTGAATTGACAGCTACATGTACCCGTATAGTAAACAATAGAAGAAGGATACCTCAACATTAGTATAGTAAGAAAATACAAATAAGGAAGAGGGGAAATACTCCTACTGAATATGCATTAGACATATTATAAAAGTTGCATCCGAGCCTGCGAGTGGCATGAGAGAGAGATGTAGCCCTTGGGAGGTGCCAAAATGATGGCCACTGGTGATGATGAGGAAGACAATGGCTAACATTTCAGGTTGTGCTACAAGGGATGATGTGAGTATATGGATGTTCAGACAGACATTCTGTAGTTCTCAGTTTACCTTACTGAGTTAGTGTTTGTGACTTTGCTAAATGTATTATTAAACTATTTGTAAATATAGAAGAGGTCCTATACTGTGAGTGTTGCAGCTGTGCACATCAGGGGTCCCAACTATATAGTAATGTTTAATAATACTGGGCCTGATCTTGAGACAAGAAGCTGTCAGCCCTCCAAGTAATCAATATAGTGAATCCATAATCTATAAATCAGGCTACAGGACTTTAGTCTGTTTGCACATTATAAATGTGATCAAGGCATGATCATTTGTCCCTAAGTTACCGTTAATTTTTAGTTCTGTGGTCAGTTCCTCTTTATCAAGACAAGGTCTAATATAGAATTCCCCTGTGTTGCATACAACAATTTTTGAATTAGGAAATTGTCATCTATAATATTTAGAAATTCCTAGGATGTTTTTGTACTGGCAGCAAGACCTCCAACATACGTCACTCAAATTGAAGTCCCCCATGAGCACGCAGCTTTTATTCTTACACATTACAGATAGGTGTGTAAGGAGCCAGTCATCCTGTTCCTAGTATGATTTGGTAGTGGGTGGCAGACACCAGCTAATACCCCATCTTTTGCTTTATCTGTTAGGAGACTGGACCATGAGCATTCAAAATCATTTTCTTCCTAGTTATCAGTGTCTCAGAAACAGGTAATTCCACTTTTGACAGAGTGCTGCTCTTCCTCCCCTTTTGCCCACTCAGTCCTTCATAAATAGATTTTAACCATCGATTTTAACATTCCAATTGTGGGAATCATCCCACCGGGTTTCAGTAATATCAACTAAATCAAATTTATTCTCATAAATGAGCAATTCCCATTCCTCTTGCCTAACCAAGCTCCTAGCATTGGTCTCATGTCCTTTGGTTCCTTGATTAATTTTGTTCTCAACTGCTCGCTGTTGTGCTGAGTGTTCATATCTTCCCTCTTTTTACCCTTTTGTCATTAGCTTAACATCCTCCTGACTGCTCTAACCAGTCCGTTCCTGAGAAGATTGGCCCCTTTCTACTGAGGTGGAGGCCATCCAAACTATACAGCTTGCTCTCCTCATAGAAGGGGGATCAGTGTTCCACAAAACCACTGCCATTATACTACTTACCTACCCAGTGGTTCACTTTCAAAATCTTCTGTCCTGCTCGTGGGACTGGGGAAGGATTTCAGAGAAGATTGTTCTTCAGCACCCTTCTGAGTCCCCTGAAGCCATCTACTATCTGTAAGATATCCCGCAATGCAGTGTCATTCATGTTGGTATGAACCATCACCAATAAATCCTTTCCCGTTGTCTCCAAAAGCCCATCTAATCTTAGCATGGTGTCTTGGCTCCAGGAAGGCAGCGTACTGGTCTGTTGTCTGCCTGTCCCTTGCAGAATGTTCTTTTGATGCTTCTGAGTATTGAATCCCCAAAGAAGATCATGTGTCTTCCTTGGATGGCTGGAGAACTCTGAGAAAATCAAGTTTGCCCACACACGCTGGGCCAAGTTCTCATCCACGGTTGTTTCCTGTACATCTCTCCATTGCCTTGAAACAGCTGTATCTTGAGAGGTATCTGTGATGGGGGTCCTGGGATGCAACCTGGACTGTAGGACTGCAGAACCCTCCAAAACCCACCAGCCTGGTGTATCCCTCACACTGTCAAGGTAATGTCAAGCTACAAGCCTCTGACAGGCATTGCACTTACACAGACATCCACAGGCAGGGACCCACCCAACTGAGTTACATGAATGGTCTGCCAAACACTCATGAACCAACATAAGAGGCTCCATCCACTTCCCCCAGTCTTGCACCCCAGAACTGTAGTGTCTTGCACTGGTCAGAAACATGACCAGTGTAAATTCATTACTTAGTTTGCCATTTCTTCATAGGAAAGTGGACATGTACCAGCCTTTGTAACCTGAGCAGATTTCGCAACCACTTTAGATAAACTCACTGGGAAGGATAAAACATTAAAATAAGTTTATTAACTGCAGAAAGATAGATTTGAAGTGATTATAAGTGGTAGCATAAAAGTCAGAGAGAGTTACCTTAAGAAAATAAAAAGTAAACATGCTTTCTAAATCCTAAACTTTTAGTCTAAGCAAGAGTTGAATCGGACAGCTTTTCTCACCTGACAGATGGTACAAGCATGTTACAGTTCCTCAATACACCGACTGGACTCCCTTTCTAGTCTGAGATCACTCTTCCCCAGTTCAAAGTCTTTCTCCTCCAGATGATCCTCCAGGTATTGAGATATTTGGGGGGGCGGGGAGAGGCCAAGTGATGATGTCACTTCCTCTCTTTATACCTTCTTCCAGCTGTTAGAAAGATCCTTGCCGTGACATGGGGGTCAGCGAGTCTCTATTAGTCAGGGAGTCTCCATTGTGTACGAGTATTCTCCAAGAAGTCTCTGGGATAGTGGATTGTGTGTTGATAAGTCATTAATGAACATCTGGCTATTGATGGCTACTCCTTTGTTGAAACTGAAAGGCCGATTGTGGGTGTTCCCAACCTCACAACATATTTCACATATAGTAATACTTCATAACTTCACATAAAATGATAGTACACACAATCCAACAGGTTATTATTGTTCAACAGATCAAGACTTACAAAATGATACCTTAGAAGGCATACTTTGTACAAAAAAAAAATCAGTACTATCCCAGTGGTGAATATGGAGGTTCCAGGGTGCTGCTTTGAGGTACATAGTGTATCTTCCACAGTTTCCATGTTGAGGCCCTGGTGTCATTGGAAACTTTTAGCATTGTGAAATTCCTCCTGGTCCTCTTCTCTCTGGTGGCTGCCACCTGTCCATTCTTATCTCTCTGAAGCTGTGTAAAACACCGCTGTGACCTCTTGCCTCTGATAGTTACAATTGCCAAGTCTCCTATCTGACTTTCTCTCTCTCTCTCTGATTCCAAGATTTTTTCTTCCTTGAACCTGAGGTACTGGTGTTTCCTGACCTGCTTGTCTAGGAATGCCTCTGCTTCTCTAATTTTCAGCAGCATCTGTACTTGCCCCTCCAATCTAACATAAGAACGGCCATATTGGGTCGACCAAAGGTCCAGCTAGCCCAGTATCCTGTCTTCCGACAGTGGCCAATGCCAGGTGCCCCAGAGGGAATGAACAGAACAGGTAATCATCAAGTGATCCATCCCCTGTCTCACATTCCCAGCTTCTGGCAAACAGAGGCTAGGGACACCATCCCTGCCCAATCTTCTAAGAATCCTATCCTCCAGCACAGCTACCAACTTGCACTTCATGCACAATATGTGCCTTCTGCTTGCCTTCCCCTCCGGTGCTGAGTTTGCTCTTCCCCATCCTCCTATATTTTTTGACCACGCATTTGGAGGTAACTGCCTAGTACACTACATTTTTGAACAAGCACAGAAAACAGAAGAACACTTTTTTACACACACCTTTCTTTAATCTGCAATAAAAAATATTTATTTGGGGTGGGGGGGAAATCACCTTTCCTTTATGCCTCAGCATAAAAGTGCTTTTAAAACATGCACAGTGATCAGGGTTAGATCTTGATTTAAAATCCAACCTTAAGTTTAACAGACCTTAAAATTCCATCAAAGAATCTTCAGTTACATCTTTAAAGCAGAATTTGTTTTAAAAAGTTGTTTTTCCCATACTAAGGCAGGGGAGGGGAGTTAATGTAAAAAGTGATTATTTGAATAGTCAATAAGATATCAAATATATTCTGCACTCATTCAACTTTTGCTTTTTAGACAGGCTGCTTATTTTGCATGCAATTTTTTTTTTTTAACTACCAGTATCTCAAATTATTCCTCTTCTTCTGTTCCTGGCAAGCAGTGTTAGAACCAGGTTAGTTATGTGTCAGAACAGGTGCATTTGCAGCCACAACTACTTCAGCCTCCAAATTCAAGGCAAGACTGTGCCCTCCTTTTTTGTGATAGGGAGTACTTTACTCTGCGAGTGGTCCCATCAATTTTGATAGAACTGTTCAAGTCCTACCCAGTGTGAGTAAGGAAGGCATAATTTGACCTTCTGTTATTTACAGGTAAAAATCATAAATCACTACCCATCCTGCAAGTGCTTCAGCTCCCAGTAATTTCAATAGGGAGATGCTTAGCACCATGCAGGAGCAAGCCCCATCACTACCTGCTTAAACACTGAGGGCTAGACAGTAGGTCCTTTATTTCCAGTGGCGAGCAGTTACTCGCATGAGTAGTTCCACTGAAGCCAATGGAACTACTTGTGTGAGAAACTGCTCCCCGAGGAAGGATAAAGGGCTCAGAGCATGGCCCTGAATGTTGATCGTTTGTGGATGTATGCATATAGTGGCTGTTGTGGGTTCTGATTATACCGTGCCTTGAGGCTATTTGTTCTACAGCTATGTGTAATTACCTTCTAATAGTCTTACTGTCTAACAAGTGTCAGCTGTGTACCAATGATACCGGATTTTTGACACTAGGGCTACTCTGAAGTGCTAACGCACAATGCATTTTGGTTTCTTCACCATGAACATTCCATTCAGCAGCCCCTTTTTCTTGCCATTTGATTTTGATTCTGACATAATATGCACATTCCGCCATCCCCCGGGGCAGCTTTTTGGGAAAGGTATGCTGTAATTGGTCTATAACTGTTCATAATGATCTGGGAATGCTGTACGAACACCAACAGGGAGCAACTTCACTTGTGATTGATTTAAGTGAGCTACATGGTTGAAAGGTTCTCCCAAGAGCACAAGTTTAGCTGGTCACCTAATTGGATGTAAATTTTCACATTTATTTCAGAACAGAGGTCTCTGTCATGAGATGCTGAATTTGAATTTATAAGCAAGTGTCTACACTGCTCAACTAAATCATAAGCACAGTTACTATAATCTGTTTTGGGGAGTCTTAAATTCCACATTCAGTAGGTTTTAGTGTACAGTTTGCCAGAAGAATACAAGTTATGCTCAGCATTTGTAAAGCTAATGAAATATTAATTAAAGGTTTTATTTACATCTAGAATGACTGACCTCATTTTGATACATTAACATACACTTAGTGTTTTAAAAGCTGAGATTGGTAACGTGGCTTTGGCTGTAGTCTTTTATCAGTTTGTCGGGTTCCTGCTTATTTAATCAGCGATCTGAACGCTCCATCTCACACGACACCCAAGATACGGGCAACCCACCAGCTGCAGGGCATAATAATTCGGCAGGCAGAACGACATCCTTGGTAGTTATAGGGCCATGGGTAATAGCCCATGAGAGGTTCACAAATTCTCTGGCATTGTGTGTAACTTCGTCTACATTCAATGCAGCACACACCTTCATGGTCCAGCATTGGGTCAAAAGTCATCCCTTCACCTTCAAGTTGCTGAAATGTAAAATACAAAATGAGAGGAGATGGAGTTCCCTCATTCACATTATCCCCGTAAAAGATGACAGGTGAAATACTGCTCCTATTGAAGTCAATAGCAAAACTCCTGTTGACTTCAAGAGGGCCAGGCTTTCAGTGGCCTGATTCACCACTGCATTATTGCACATCTACACTGGACTCTCCATTATAATACTAGAGGAACACAACGGGGAATCAGGCTGTCTGAGTTTCATTATTTTACTTTCCCAGCTTTTGGTGAAAGCTTTAATTATGGAGAGCTTAATAACAGTAACATTTGAGTTACAGTAGTAAGAAATGGAAAAGACCTGGGTTATCCAGTCCATCTGCCTATATGTGCAGGACTGTACTCTACTTTACATTGTCTAATGTTCTAGTCCAGGGACCATCAATCTTTGGCAAGCGGCTTGCCAGGGTAAGCACCCTGGCGGGCCGGACCTATTTCCCGCAGCCCCCATTGGCCTGAAGTGGTGAACTGCGGCCAGTAGGAGCCGTGATCAGCCGAACCTGCAGACGTGGCAGGTAAACGAACAAGCCTGGCCCGAGCCATGTGCTAAAGGTTGCCGATCCCTGTTCTAGCCAGTCTAATTTTAAGTAAGTCCCAAGTGACAGACCTTCCACCTCTTTCCCAAGAGAATTGTTCCACAGCCTATTACTGTTGGCTTTCCAGATATTCAGATTAAATTTACCTTGCAGTTGTTGATGATGAGACTGGGTACATGAGAAACAATGGTGCAATGTGGGCTGCAGAACTCTGACAGGAAAATATTAGCAAAAGTAAGCAAAACAACTGTCAATCAAGCCTGTCAGCAGAGTATGTAAAGAGTGTCAGAGACACAGAAAGCTGAGGAAAAGAGATGCAAGGAGTGTAGAGACTGACACACAGGGGGAGAGAGAGAAGAACCGGAGACCAGAGAAAGATGAGACCTGTTGGCTGCAGTGACCTGTGGAAGACTGGCCATCTGAAGTGGGGCACAACCACTTAGGATCATGTTAACTGTATATTACTGTGGGTTGGGGTGCTTAGCCTGTGTTGTGGAGGATCTGTGTTACTGTGTTAAGGATTTGTGTTTGCACTAATAAAGGGATGCTTTGCTTCAGAAAGACTACTGCTTGTGTCAATCATTTATCAGCAGGCTGTATCCCTGTCCTCCAGTTATTTCCTTAGCCACCTGGGAGACCCATGCCTGATGAAAACAGATTGGTTAACTGGTGGACTGTTTTGAGGGAGCTTTTGGTAAACGCAGAAGGGGGCATTAGGTGAGCTACTCAGGGAGGGAGGGGGCACCTAAAATCTGTTTTTGGGGTAACACAGGTTCCCACTGGCAGGAAGACTGTCAGAGAGAGCTGTGCAGGATCCTACACCAGCTTTACTGCTCCCACTCTCCAGAGGGATAATGGCTCTACCTCTCAGACCCTATTGTCTATCTGTATGGCAGATAGTTCCTCCCCTTCAGTTGCAGGGTTTAGTTCTGGTGCTGCTTTTGGGGCCAATGCTACTTTTACTAACTGAATTCATAAGAAATAAAGTCAATTTAGTTCTACTTTACTTGGAGTGATTAGCTTAAGCCTACTTAAGCAATGTCAGCTGAGTAGAACACTGTTACGGGATAATGATCTCCTGCTGTTACATAAATGTCAGGACAAAGGTATGACTTATTTTCAAAGCAGGAGACATTGATCTTGTGACAACATTCTATTAAAATAACTTTATCCCTGCTGTACCAAATAGTGCTGTAAATTGTCTGATGATGGTGCAGTAGAGTGGAAGTGGCTCACTGTACAGTTAATTGTTTTGCAGTACAGTGATGGGCTTGGGGAAATGGGACTCTTCACATGTTCATTCTGTTAACCTCTTCATATGTGAGAGAAAATAAGACTCTGTCTTGGACCCATTTTCCCCCTAGGTTCTTTCACTGCATTGTTTTAAAAAGATTCCATTCTGCAGGTTGCCAGAAATGGCTGTGTGAACTGTCTGACAACCACAGTTTCCAGGACAGACATGTTTGGCCTGATCCTGAACTCTGAAAAATCAGAGGCAAAATTTCTATTGAATTCAGTGGTAACAGTACTTGTCCCCTTGCAGGTGTGGCTAGTCAGAATGCATTTTATCCAAACAGTTGCACGCGTTCTCTCTGTCTCTCTCACACACACACACACGTTTCATGAAGAACCTAGTTTCTAGCTAGCTGACTCTGCATTTTTACTGTTTTCTTTTTATCAGTTAATGATCAGTGTCAACTATTTGCCTAAGGCAGATTAAATTTGCTGTAGTTATGGTAATACATTATCTGTATCAGATGTATATAGTTTTCAGTATTAAACTGAACTCACTACAGCAGTCTTACAAAATTATCTTAAATTCACCAGCCTAAGCACAGCATCTACTTCTCCATATTTTTAGGACTAATGATAACAAAATCTATATTCCAGTTGCTTCTGGTGAGTGGAATTTTTAAATGGCTGCACTATTGAAGGAAAGTTTAAATCGACAAATTGGTGTTTATAATTATTTTTGAAGTCCATTTGAAATGGATAGGTATCTAGAAATGAGTACTTAATAAAGTTTCACACCTACCTGCAAAATCAAATGCTCTGAAGGGAATTCTAAATCAAATCTATATGTACTCACATGATACGGATTTTCTGGATTAAAGGTTGAATTAGAATCTTGCTCACTGGGACCAGTGGCATTAGATTGGCGTTCTGGTTTTTGAACAGGCTGGGTAGTAGGTGACCTGGTATTTACGATGTCAGCAGTAGCTTCAACTTGGTCCAGATCAAAGTTTGATTGAGCTTGACGTATTTTTCTCTTGATTTCACGCTTCTTTCTCTGGTTTTCTGCAAAAACAGTCACAGGAGTACATAGGTGTTTTAAAATATGTCTTCCAAAGAACTATATTTTATTATCCCTTTGTGAAAGTGGGATTGCGTAGCAGTACTGCTAAGATTAATAGGCTTCAAATGGGAGCTACTTGTCTTTCCACCTATTTCATACACAGTCTATATAATTCTGTGTGTATGTGTGAGAGATTTGTCTTTTTTCCCCAAACAAATGGGTGGCTGGCCCAAAGAACAGGCTGGGAGAAGGGCCTCTGGACCCAGTGAGTGGCCAGTAATGCTAAAAGAAATAAATAGCGACACCAGCACTCAACCAGAGCAACTATCTTCATGTCATTAGTGCATTTTTGATAGAAAAAGAAACATTTGGAAGGAGACAGACTTGCGTCCAGCTCCAAAGGACCTGATTGTAAACATGGTTTAAAATACTCATGGGCAACTTTGACAATACTCTTTTGATGCATAATGGCCTTGTGCAAGGCCACAGGAAAACAGTGGAAAATTTTAATCAAGCAAATTTGGATCCCATTAGTCATGAAAAAATATTAGCAACTCTCATCCCCAAAATAGTCAACATTGCCACTTATTTCACTTTTCTAGTCTGTTTTTTGTATATCAGTAGTAAATCTCTGGGTACGTCTACAGAGCAGCTGGGAAGTGTAATTCCCAGCTCGGACAGATGAACATACGCAAGCTCTGCTCAAACTAGCATACTAAAAATAGCAATTTGGCCGCAACATCTTGGGTTAGCCATCCGAGTCCAGTCCTGCCCCCCCCCTCCCTTGGCTACATATTCATGCAGCTAGCCTGAGCTGCTGCCCATGCTGCAGTGGCCACGCTGCCATTTTTAGGCAGCGGCTTGAGCAGAGCTAGTGCACAGATGGCTACCCGAGCTGAGAAGTACAGCCCACAGCTCCTGTGTCGATATACCCTTAGAGAACTAAGGAGGAGCAGCAAATTCTTCTCTGGTTACTTTTGTCCTCTTCCTCTAGCCCTTCAGGAGGAATCCCTTCCCTCCTTCACAGCTCCTGCTCCCTCCCTTGGACTAAATGAGGGCCCTCTCCCTAATCTCCCTGGCAAGTGCCTGAACACTACTCCTTGCCTCCTGTATAGCATCACATTCCCTGCCCAAATCCGCTTATGCTGCCAGCCCTACCTCGCCAATCTCACAAGGTCTCCCTATCAAAGTATATGACCTCAGTCCCCCACAGGCCACCTTCAAATCCTAGAAAGTTAGATGTCATAGAGTTTAGGGCCAGAAAGGACGACTAATTCATCCAGCCTGATTTCCTGTGTATCACAGGCCACCATCACCACCCAGCACCTACACACTACACCCACCAACCCAAATAAGACCAAACTATTACAGCCCACAGGAGATTAGACTACAGTGGAACTCCGGTTATCCAATCTAATTGGGACCAGGGTCAGATCGAATAACCAAAAATCTGGATAAACTGGAGAATGGGTGGTGGGGCTACATCCATTAGCCTCGCTCATGGCAGGGCTCAGGCTGTTGCCATGCCCATGGCTGACAGCCCAAACCTGGGGCTGAGAGCCTGAGCCCTGCCACTGTCAGCCCTGGGCAGCTGGTGGTCTGGTTAATACAGACAGCTGGATAATGGAGGCTCAGATAAATGGGGTCCTACTTTACTATGTGCCACAGATGTAGCCAGTGCCCAAAGCCTCCATGATGGTAAATGATTAAGTGAGATATACCCAGATAATCATGGGAAGTGATTAGCACCCACACATGGCAGAGGAAGGTTAACCCCCTACCCCACTCCCAGGGTCATTGCCATTCTGCCCTGGGGGAAAATTCCTTCACAACTCCACATAGGGGTGATTGGTTAGATCCTGAGGATGTGAGCAAGAACCAGTCAGCCAGCCACCTGAGAGAGAGAATGTGCAGTGTCACCTCAGAGCTCTGTCCAATGTCCCATCTCCATCCCTGACCATCCCTGAGGTGTTAAACCCTTCAGCCCTCTTCTCCACTGAAGTCGTGTGGTGGGACTGTTTGGGGGGAAGCCCAGACTGAATAGCTCCACATGGGGACC
Organism: Chelonoidis abingdonii; assembly: GCF_003597395.2. Taxonomy (NCBI): domain Eukaryota; kingdom Metazoa; phylum Chordata; order Testudines; family Testudinidae; genus Chelonoidis; species Chelonoidis abingdonii. The sequence continues at coordinate 308,649,741 of NC_133769.1, read as the reverse complement.
TCAGCATTCCCCATGTACTGAGACGGGTGGGGGTTCAGCACCAGCAATGGGGTCCACAACTGTGCAGCTCTAATGGCTAGACACCCTGCTGGCATACATTTACTGGACGGGTGGAAAAAGGGTAGTGTTTGTTCAAGTGAAAGAAAAATTACCTTTTGGATATGTTGGTCGAAGCCAGAAAATAGGAAGATCTCCACAAAGCTCTAAAATTTGGGAACTTAGGAAACTGTTATCCTTTACAGGCTGATCTGCAGCCACCCAGATAAGGGAATTTTCATCAAATTTAACTGGCATAATTTCGTCTTCCTGTAAGTAGGCAGCATAAAATCCATTGTTAGTTCAATGAACAGGGTCCTGTGTATTCTGTAGATGCAGCTTTCTGTTAATAGCCAAATGCCAAACACAGAAGCTTAACTTGGAACTGATATGAAATGTTGTTCCAAAGAGTGCTACTTTGGTTTGTGTACTACATGCACGCAGCCAAATCTTGTTCCAATTGAAATCAGTGGAAAGACTCCTGGGGTGAAATTCTGTCACCACTGCAATCAATTGCAAAACTACCAGGATATCACCTCTGCTGCCTTTAATGGGGCTACTAGTCAGCCCACAGGACCAGATTCTCAGCTGGTGTACATTGGTGTAGATCCACTGGCTTCAGAACAACTATATTGATTTATATCAGCTAAGAATCTGGCCCATAATTTTTAAAGTATGTTTGCTTGCATTGTTCTGAATTCATATAAATGTTAAGGTATTTCCATAATAGACGTATTCCTGAGAATTTTAGTTTGCATACAGCTACAATTTTAAGTTAACATGAGGGTCTGACTAAAGGTCTTGTTCAATAATAGCAAATCAATTGCCCAAAAGCTAGAAGTTAAAGAAGCCTTCATTTTGAAGTGTACCCTGCAGGTTTGGGGTTCGAATCTTCAAAGTAATGTAGGAAAATGCCAGTGATTTATTCTTTATACTTGTTAGTTCAAAGTATTATTTTACATAAAACATGTTAGCTATTTCTTAGCAGCAGTGAAACATCTTTAAAAAGTCTTGTTCATCAAAAAAATCAATATGATTTTAAAGTAAAACTTCTGAATTCCATCCATATAAGTATCTGATATTTGAATTGATAACCCACTAGATCAATTTATTTTGCCAAGTTGTTCCTTTAATGTATTTATTGATTTTTGTAGAATGTCTTGAGTCATCTGAATTCACTATCCAGTGAGAGCAGCACATCATTTATATTCTCCCACTTGGGCTTTTTCCAGCATCTGAAATAACTTAACTGGAGCTAACATTTGAAGATAAAAAGAATCCCGTTGTTTATCTTAAATGAAATCACCCCAAATTTGTGGGCAAATGTACTTTAGGTAGCTATAAACTTACTTAAATTTACCATTTTCTATTCAGTATTGGTCAAATATATATTAGACCAGAAACAAGTTAGTTAAATTTTTTTTTACTATAAATAATTAAAAAAGACTAATGCAACAATACAGTTGCACATTTAATCAGAAAAATTAGGCAGCAAAAAAGTTTAATGTTCTAACAGTAGCATTAAGTTGCATTGGGTTGCCCATCCCATCTATTTGATGCATGTTTTATGACAGAAACAGCAAAATTAATATAATACATCTTTAAAAAATTACACAGAAAGTAGGAACAGAACATACTACACATCTGTAATGTGACCAAGTTAATCTTGTATTGGAACCTTAACTTTGCAAACCTGACTCCAAATGTTTTTCATCAGTAGAAATTTAATACTGGATGAACGTAACGTCCTTTTATTTTTTAATAAAAAGAAAAATTGCCTGTGCTTAATTATATTAAATTATTCTAATTAGGCCATGCAGTCCATACGTCCTTAAGATAATGAGGGAGGGTAGAGATGATCTCAGTACTTACCTCTGGGGGCTGATCCAAAGCCTGCTGAAGTCACTGGAAATATTCCCACTGACTTCAGTGGACTTTGGATTTGAACCGGGGCACCTTCCTTGTTAGTTTTAGAGAATTTTCTCTTTCTTTTTTAAGTAAACAATTATGTATTACTGCATATTCTAGTTTACAGCAAATAGGCAGAGTTGGGACATCCTCATTTTGGAGGTTCTGCAATTTTTGTTCACCATGATTTTCTCCTGTCCTGATGATGAGGCAGAAGTTTTGGTGGGGGGATGATTTTCGGTGAGTCTTAGACATTTACAGTCTCTCTCATGCAACCCATCCCAACAGTAGAAGCAGTGCTCATCAGTGCCTGCCAGAAGCACGCCCTCCTCCCTTCCAGGACCCCAAAAGACCTACTAGATGATTTGACATTTTTGTTAAGTATTTTTTTAAAATTGCTCCCTACCAGATCAAACGAGAGGCTTTCTTTAGTCATGGTATTGACATCAGGGATGTGAGCTTTAGCTTGTGCTTTAATGTAGCATTTCTCTCCTCCAGCAAAACGGATTCCAGTTATTCCCTAAAAATAGACCTTTTATGGTTACATGCATGGACATGTCACCCAATTGCTTAAAAAAAACACCCCAATATAAACTCTGTTGACGTAACATTAAGGTATTTACTGAACATGGGGACTTCGGAGTTCCTGGTTTTTAAAAAAACAACCAAAAACTGACAATAAAACATGTTTTTTGATTTTTTAAAAATAAGAGTCAACTCAGAAATTGACCCAAATTCTGTTGTATGACTATTTTAGCTGTAAAAATTTTAAAAAACCAGGTGAAATTTTAATCTTGAATTCCTAAATGAAGGCACCTAATTTAGGCACCCAAAGAAGTGGCCCAAGTTTCAGAGGTGCTGAGCATCTGCAACTTCTACTGGAGAGGGCATGTCTAAACTAGGAAAAAAGGAGTTAGCCAACATGATTTGACACATCACTTAGCACCTAATATTGATGCAGTTTAACATCCTTAAAATCATGGTAGCCATTTGTGTTGTAACCTAGTAACTTTTTCCTAGTCTAGACAGACCTCTGGACATGATTTTCATAGCTTTAATAGTAGGCGCCACAGATATGGATGTATGTGCCTAAGTTTGGACATATAACTTTGATTTTTTTCTATACTGTGATGCTTTTTATGCACAGAAGTTCATAATGAAATGAGAACCAAGACAGAATTCCAGTGTTGTTGTAATAACTGTTTCTAATCCTAACTAAATGACCCAAAAAGTCTCTGTATTTCAAACATATTGACATTAGAGATCATTCATTGATATATGGTAACTACAGGGTAGCCTTTCTTAAATCTTCTCTCTCCAACTCAAATGTAGCATTTTCTGTGCTGCCATGTGGGTTTGATTCAGCAATTGTCTCGTCCTATCCACCATTTTGTTCTACTTCACTTCAGAGGAAATAGTTGAACAGATCTTTATGTACAAGGTACAGCATGACAGGAGCTCTTCTGCTGACTATTGATGGATATATGCAATGTCATTGGGGTAATTCTTTTTTTAAAACCCCCAGGATGTAGTTCTGCCACTTTGGGATAGTCAAGATATGTTTCTGAGATACCTTCCTGTCACCCAGGATGCAGGCTGTTTTCGTAAAATGGTCACCCTGGCCTTGTTTTATGGTCCTGCTCCAATGATCAAAGCATCACTTAAAATATGGAGACTTTCTTTACCTTAGTGATATACATAACCTAGCCATCTCCACCTCACAGCTCTGCCTAGCTTAGAAGTTTATTGCTGCAAATGTGTAAATAGGAACTCTAGGATAAGTTGGCATATGAGCCTAGTGTATATGGCATTTGCAGCAGGTACTTCTCTGTCTCCTGGGTATTCTTCCCTGCTTACACTTTTTGTAGGCTCAAAACCTAACTGGCTTGGTCCATTTACTTTCCTGGAGCTTGACCCTTGGCCCTTAATAACCAAAGGCAGGTATTTTTTGGTGCTAGTTTTTTCCCCCACACTCATCAACCTAGATGTCACAATTGCTCTGGGGTCTGTGGTGGATTTTTTTAGCTGCACTTACCCAGCAGCTCATATTTGGCATGAGGGTTCAAGGATGGAAGAATTCATGGACTCTCCACTGAGCTGGGACTTCTGTGCCCATGTGGAATAGTGAAGGCAAATGACAAGAGATTTATCATCAGCGTTTTAATTTAGTTGCCAAAAAAGTTGTAAGGTTGAGTTACTACAAGTTCTACAAGGGGCTGCAGAGCAGCTTTCAGATGATGTGGGGGTTATGCATCCCACGTGTGTATGCATGGATCTCCCCGGGCCTGTGCAAAAGCAAGGAGGCCCAGTTACCTCCGCCTCGTTCATGGTACCAATAGAGTGGGAGGGACAGGGCCAAAAAGACCCACATTGTTTCCCTCACCAACCCTACTTGGAGGTAATGGTTTCTTTTGTTCTAGATGCTGCCTTTACCTCACTTAGGGCTCAACCTTGCTCCCTTTGAAGTCAATGGGAGTTTTGCCATTGACTTCAATAGGTGTAGGACTGGGCCCCTTCTTAGGGTATGTCTGCATGGCAATTAAAATCCCATGGTTGGCCCGGGACAGCTGACTTGGGCTCAGGCTAAGGAGCTGTTTAACTGGAGTACAGATGTTCGGGTGTGGGCTGCAGCCTGAGGTCTGGGACCATCCCACCTCACAGGGCTCCTAGAGCCTTGGCTCCAGCCTGAGCCTGAACGTCTACATCACAGTTAAACAGCCTCTCAGCCAGAGCCCGAATCAACTGGTACAGGCCAGCCATGGGGTTTTAATTGCAGTGTAGACGTATCTTTAGAATCCAACACTGGAAAATGTCTTATCTGCAAGACCTGTCAAATGTACTTACTATCTGGAAATCATGAACTTCTATAGCCTCTTCATTTCCACTTCCAGTTTTAAAGGTCTCTAGGTTGTTCCCAGAATCTATTTCCATTGATCCCTCTTGTACTTTTCCATTAATACTCATAGTATAATGGACATTGTAAATCTGTAATTGAATAAAGAACATTAACACACATTTTTGTATCTTCCTAGCTTTTATCAAGAACAAGTCTGGTGCCAATCTGATTGTCATGTCCCCCTTCAGATTACTAGCTTTTATCCATACACTTTTAACCTTACACTTTTATTACAGAATCCCCAGCAGTCAAGATCATATTAATAAACAGACATTGATGGTTTCAGGCAATATCAGTCCTGACAGCTTTACATCCATACGCACTGAATGTAGAATAATTTGGTTCCAAGGTTACATGGGGTTTAGGAACTGTCTAAATCATATTGTATGGGAGGATCAGAAGGAGCTGATTTCCCGCAGAGGGCATCCCCACTGTACTCCTTAGTTTGGAACTCATTCTTGCTTGGAGATGTTTGATACCATACAGGAACTTAGAACGAGAGTCTCTTGAATGTAGCAAGCGGCACGTGGTTGTCTCTGAATGGAGTGAGCTTTGTTTAAATATCAATACTTCCATAAGTACCAACACAAGGAGTTTACTTTTATTCTTAAAACGTCTGTATATAAACAGTTTCAATAAAGTTCACAATATAGTCTAGAAATCAATTTTTTCTGCTTGCAACTCTTTGTTAGGGAAAAAATGCTAAAGGTAATTGGTTGTCTTTTACAAATAGAGACTCAATCCTGTATTATTCATACATCCAAGACTTCCACTGAATTCTTGCATGAGGAATGCAAAATTTGGCCTATATAGATAGTACTTAATTCCATATCCAAAGTATATAGACTGAGCTGGTATAAGATGATAACACTTTTTTGTGAGCCCCATTCGTTGCAGTAAAATTCAAGTTTTTTTAATTTAAAAAAAATCATGTGTCTTATGGTTACAAAGAAAACCTTCCAAATGTGAATCAACAAAGTGTTGCCTTCCTGAGTCTGAGGGCAGTTTGAAACAATAGCTTAATATCCCCATTCTTCTCAATTGGGTGTTGACTCTGCAGTTTAAGATTGACATTTTATCTATTTCTGTACCAATCAGAATACACTCTACTCTTTTTTAAAAAAAGATTCATTTCTTAAATGATGGCATTACTATCAGTTTCCTGAAATGGGAAAAAAATCCCACTTACTAGTAAGGTATTTTTAATGCATCTACTTGAACAAAAAGCACATATACACTAAAATAATGGAAGTATTGTGAAACTAAACAGACCAAAAAATGAGACTCTGTCCTGTGATTGATCTGCTATCTATTTATCAAAACCATCAGTGCAAACTGGACTATTAACACCATACACATTCTATGGCCAATCTACAAATTCAGGCCCCTCTCCCTTTTCAAAAACCTAGAAAAGCAAATGAGTCTTATGCTGTGTCCTGAAGCAGCCTATCTTCTTACTATGTACAGGAAAAGCTGTGTTATCCAGCATGTTGGGGGAACGGGGAGTGCCAGTAGTCAAAAATTCCAGTTAACTAAGAGTTATATGAAGGGAGGGAGTTTGGGTGCAGGAGGGGTTGGGGGTTGAGACACAGGAGGGGTTTTGAGGTGCTGGATCTGGGCAGCGCTCATCTCGGGCAGCTCCCTGCAAGTAGCAACATGCCCCTGCTGCTCCTAGAGGAGGCGCAGCCAGGCGGCTCTGTGCACTGCCTCAGCACACAGGTGCTGCCCATGCACCTCCTGCTGACCTCGATTCCCAGCCAATGGGAGCTGCGGAGCCAGCACTCAGGGTGGGGCAGGGCAGGGACAGTGCACGGAGCCACTGTGGCTGTTCCTCTGCCTAACAGCAGCAGGGATATGTTGCCTCTTCCAGAGAGCCACATATCCCTGCTGGAGTCTGGTACGGAGCCTGCCAGCCCCGAGTCAACCGGACATCTGGCAACTCTATTGAAGATTTGTATTGGGAGATATCAGAAATGCCGGTTTCTAGAGCTTTACAGCTGGTAAAGCGCTGGATAACATAGCTTTTACTGTAACTTTTTTTTCTCTCTCTGGATTTTAGGTTTGCTATAAATTGTCTTTAAAAAATAATGAAATGTCAAGCAGTTGTATCCTGCAGGCTAAAATATATATCATATTGAAACACTTTACCTACAAATTAAGGGACCGATTCTGCACTTCTTACTCAGACAAGGCTCCTGCTAAAGTAAATAGGAGTCTTGCTGCAGCCAGGAGTGCAGAACAGGCTCCTTGGTAAATTCAATGAGACTCATTCTCCTTGTCACTGATGAGCAAATGAAACTCAAATTCACATAATCTGGCATTTCATATTATAAAAATCTTTGAAAACATAAAGGAAAGATAATATTTAAAATTATTCTGATGATCACTACACTTTGAAAGTTTGTTTCTTTAAACTAAAACCCCAGTTTCCATCTCTGTCCCTTTTGATGCAGTATTTTGTCATGTAACCGAAGTTCAGAAAAGTTCTCTCCACCCAAATATAAGTTATCAAGATTTTTTTAAATCATTTTGCAACTAATATACTATGAGCTCGTGTCCATGTTCAGCACACATTTAAACTACTAGGTACATAGTGAAATATTGTTGGTCCTTAATGAAACCTATGAATAGATTAAATATAGCCTGGTGCACCACATATTTAAGTGTCAAAGTATGATCTGCAATCAGCATTTGGATGATGTGGCATTTCTTTCACCACCATTTTGTCCCGATGCTTGGAATTTGCTTATTATGTGAATCTCCTGGTAAAGGATGGGGCGAAACAGTGAAGATTTATGAGCAAAAGTAAATGTAGCTTTTGTCTGTGATCCCAAGGATACACTTTATGTTTATTCCTAAAATCAGCTTCCATCATGCTATACCAAATGGACAGGAAAGAATTTTTATACTGAGGTATAGGGGGAGGGGGGAAGGTATGCTACTTACAGAACTTGGCAACCAGTCAAGAAAGGTTGCCAGTGTGATTGTGATTCTCATTAAATTCAAGCAGTTAATTTAAAAATTGGTTTAATAGATAAATGTCTGTTTCCAAAATGTAAATACTCGGGTTCATAATTCTTGTCTCTGTTTCACTCAGTTCATCCCGGACCTGACTTTAAACCAGATTTAAAAACTTCCATGAAGCAATAGGTTCTTACAAGGCTACAAGAATCCTGCTTGGTAAACAGACAAGTTTACTATCAGAGGGGTAGCCGGGTTAGTCTGGATCTGAAAAGCAGCAAAGAGTCCTGTGGCACCTTATAGACTAACAGATGTATCGGAGCATGAGCTTTTGTGGGTGAAAACCTGCTTCCTTGGATGCATGTGGATGATGAGTTTACTGAGTTTACAGATGAGTTTACTGTTGGAATTGACACCTCCTGCCCACCTCTGTTTAATTATTGCCTGTTCCAGTTAGCAACACTCTTAAGTAGGTGACCCAGTTTCCACTACTCCAAGACTGATCTTTCTGATTGTTGTTCCCCTATATTTTCTATGCTCCAACCACTTTAGAACATTTACCAAGCACTCTGGATGGCAGGTGGGGGGAGAATGGCTTGTTTAGAATTCTGATCACGTTTTGTAGCTGAAGTTCTGGATCTTAACTCTCAAACTGAGCAAGAGTATAGCCCACACGTCTTAAACTAGCCACAGATGCGCTAGTCCCCTGTTTCTCAACCTAAATGGTCAAGGAGATCTCAGGGACCGGCACTGCCACAGCCAACTTTCCCCACAAGCTCCTCCGCAGGATGCTACCCAGGGACTCCCTCCCCCCAGGCACTGTGCGGGCTGTTGTCCTGCTCACTCCCGCTGGGGTGCCTGGGGGGAGCTTTTCACAGCGGTGCAGCCAGAGGAACCACTGAGCCCCGCCGGACTCTCAGCCAGGGAACCTGCGGCGGGCTCCCCACCAGGTCCGCTCGGCCGGCCCGCCCGCCTCCCCTGCGACGCGCGCCAGCCACTCACGTGCCGGTCGCTCCCCTTCCAGAAGCAGAAGGCTCCGATGGCCCCGCACAGGAGCAGCAGGGCTCCGGCGATGAGCACCACGGCCCCGATCTTCAGCAGCCGCCCGGGGCTGGAGGGTTTCACCGGCACCGCCGTGTAGGCCTGCAGCAAAGGGGGACAGGCAGCCCAGGAGCCCGCTCGCCTCAGAGCCCGGCTGCCCCCGGGGCTCAGCCGCGGGCCGGGCGGGCTAGGAAAGCAGCAAACGCCCCCCCTCAGCCGGACCCCACCGCACCCCGCTCTAGCCCGCCACTTTCCCGCCCTCACCAGAGCCGTGACCTGCCCAGCCAGGCAGCTGGCGCTGAGCGCGGGGCGGGACTCGCTGTGCCCGGGTACTTACAGGCGGCAGGCTCCGCTCCACGTCCTCCGGCCCCGCCAGGGCGATGGGCACTTTCTCCGCTTTCTCGGCCATGGCTGCCCGCGCACGTATGGACCCGGAGCTCCTGTGGCCCCCGCGGCCAGGCTCGGCTGCACACAGCCCCTCCCCGCCCCCAGGCGCGCCTCCCCTCCCCGCCCCAGCCCGGCTCGGGATACAATGGTCCCCTTTGAGCGCTGCTGCCCTGCGGGGCCGGAGCGACCGGCCTCAACCCCAGCCCGGTTTCAGCCCATTCGCCGGGCCGCTGCCGTCCGCCGGGCAGTGCAACTCTCGCGCGCAAGAGAAAGCCACTAAAGTGTGGGGGTCCTGGCTCGCACTGCCAGGTGCTCTCGGGAGCCCGCACATAGCTGGCCTGCCTCCAGTGCCCAGCCCATTGGGGGCCCTAAGCAGGAATATGTGAGAAACGCTCTCCGCAGAGCACATACTAATCATTACCAGGGGTCCCCTGGAGCTGCTTGGAGTCCTAAGCAACTGCTTAGTCCGCTTATGCCTGGCACGGCTCTGCCACCTGTGGCTGCTTGGCAAGCCTCAGCGGTGGAGAAACCTTAGGGCAGGCCTGCACAACTCGTAAAGCGGCGAGGGCCACATTATTCCAAAGAAAACAGCTGAGGGCCAAAACCAGCTGTGGGCCAAAAAGGAAGGTTGGGGGAGGGGAAGTGATACTTTATTTTAAATCAAGCGGGGGCTCCCAGCTGAAGAGGTGACTGGAAGCCCTCAGGGGCAAATTAAAGGGCTAGGGGCACCAGGAGCTCTGAGCCCTTTAAATCCCGGCCCCAGCCCGCCAATCTCAGCCACAGCTGGGATTCAAAGGGCTCTGGGCTGCCCGCATGGAGCTCTGAGCCCGTTAAATCTCAGCCACAGCTGGGATTCAAAGGGCTCTGGGCTGCCCGCATGGAGCTCTGAGCCCTTTAAATCTCAGCCACGGCCGGGATTCAAAGGGCTCTGGGATGCCTGCAGCGTACAGCAGGGTCTGGGAAGAGTGATTCACACTGCCCCTGCAGCTACTACCATTTTGGGGGGTCTTATGGCTCATGTGTGCTTGCCTGGGGTCAGCCAGTTGTGACAGGTGGTGAGCACAGGCTGTGTTTTAAAGCACTGAATCAGTGTTGTCTGTGTTGCAGACAATACTGCTTCTGTAAAATGTTGCATTTAAACTTCACAGGGATGACCTTGGGAGGCCGGCTTTCCTTATCGGCGGCAGAACGGCTGCGCAGAATTAAAAAGCGGCCATGAAGAACTAAGACTAAGGAGGACTTTCTCCATGAGATTATGATGCACTCCGCCACTGAGAAACAGAAATTGAAGGAGTGGCAGGACAGCGAGAAGAAGGACCAAAACGAGAATGCACCACACCAGAAAGAAGCCATGGAGTGGCTCTTAAATGGTATGGAGCACCAAGTGGACACACTCCAGGCAATACTAGCTCTTTAAACCGAGCAGCTCCATGCTCCAAGCTCAGCTTTCCCATGCGCTCCCCACCATTCCCCTGGCGCCAAGACACTGTTATCAAACTCCTGGCTCCACTCTCCACCCACAGCATTCCACTCCTCCCTCTTAACAATCCAGCAGTGTGGACTGTCACTATCCACTTTGCTCAACACCCATCCCTTTGAGTTTGGCCCTGCTGAAGTACACCACCCACTGCAATGTACTCCAAAGGAGAAGGTTGGGTATGATCCCTGGACATACACAAATCTGTAGCCATCACAGGATGCCTCTTCCTCTTGATACCTTTTCTTCCCCCATCTCCATGCAATTATGTTAAGGCCCCTTCTTGCATCATGTGCATCAATCACCTCTCACCTCCTAGCATTATGAGCTCTGCAATCCCGAGCATAGCAACAAATATTACTAGCTTTCAACCTCAAATTGCTGCCTCAAGGCATCTCTGATCCTTATGGCCCCGCGCTGCACCCTTCTAGTAGACCTGGTCTCTGGCTGTTCAAACTCAGCCTCCAGGCACTGAGCCTCTGCGGTCCAGCCCCGAGTGAAGCTTTCATCCTTCCCTTCACAAATATTATGAAGTGTACAGCACACAGCCATAAGCATATGAATATTGCCATTGGCCAGGTCTAGCTTCCCACAGAGGCAGCACCAGCAGGCTTTTAAACGACCAAAGGCACACTCAGTGGTTATTCTGTACTTGCTCAGCCTGTTGTTGAACTGCTTCTTGCTGCTGTCAAGTTGCCCCGGGTATGGCTTGGTAAGCCACAGCATGAAGGGGTAGGTGGGGGTCTCCAAGGATCACAATGGGCATTTTGATTTCCCCTGTCATGATCTTCTGGTCCAAGAAGAAAGTCCCTGCTTGCAGTTTCTTGAACACGTCAGTGGTCCAAAAGATGCATGCGTCATGTACCTTTCTGGACCAGCCTGCAGTAATGTCAGTGATACGTCCACAGTGATCCACAAGCGCCAGGAGAACCATTGAGAAATACCCCTTGCGATTAATGTACTTGGTGGCTAGGTGGTCTGGTGCCAGAATTGGAATGTGTGTGCCATCTATCGCTCCTCCACAGTTAGGAAAGCCCATTTGTGCAAAGCCACCCACAATGTCATGCACATTGCCCAGAGTCATGGTCTTTCGGAGCAGAATGTGATTAATGGCCCTGCACACTTCCGTCAACACAAGTCCAACGGTCGACTTCCCCACTCCAAACTGGTTAGTGACTGATTGGTAGCAATCTGGAGTAGCCAGCTTCCACAGTGCAATTGCCACACGCTTCTCCAACGACAGGGTAGCTCTCATTCTTGTGGCCTTGAGCTACAGGGCTGGGGTGAGCTCATCACACCAGTCCCATGAATGTGACTTTCCCCAAGCGAAAGTTCTGCAGCCACCGCTCGTCATTGCAGACGTGCATCATGATGTGATCCCTCCACTCAGGGCTTGTTTCCTAAGCCCAAAATTGGCATTCCACTGTGGTCAGCACTTCCGTGAAAGCCACAAGGAGTCTCATGTCACAGCTACTACACGTGGCGAGATCAAAGTCACACTCCTCTTGACTTTGTAGTTTAAGGAATAACTCCACTGCCACTCGTAACGTGTTGGTTAGAGCGAGCAGCATACTGGTCAGCAGTTTGGGATCCATTCCTGCAGCCTGAAAGAGGCAGAGCGTGCAGTACACAAACCATTGAAGGATGGCGCCAAATGTGGATGGAAGCACAGGGTGTTCTGGGATGTGAAGCAATGAGTCACAGGGCACTGGGACCGGACCCAGGACACCCCGCAACCCCCTCTGCCTTTCCACAAGTTTTAGTGGCAAAAGAGACAGAGGTGCTCTGTGGGATAGCTGCCTAGAGTGCACCACTCCAAATAGCGCTGCAAGTGTTGCAAGTGTGAACATGCAATTGCGCAGGCAGCTGTCAGTGTGAACACAAAACAGTGGGTTTTCTTCTGTGTTCTCTGAGTGGCGCTGTAACTGCTGGTGCTGTAATTTTGCCAGCATAGACATGCTCTTAGTCACATCACTTAATCCACTACTGCAGGCACTCAGATATTACAGTGCTGACGGTGGTATAAGGACCAGTACATAATGGAATTTTTTTTATCAGGGGGATTATAATAGTAATGTTCAATATTGCCACTGCTGAGGATGTTAGAGACAAGCACTAATCAAAGGAGAATACATGTTCATACATGTTCTATGAGTAGGAAGGAAAAGGATGGGACAGATTAAAATAAACTGGGAATAATAGAGTGGTATATAGTAAAAAAAAAAACAATTGCGGACCCAAGCTAGACCTGTTGAGAAGCTTATAGAGCAGGAATCGGCAACCTTTGGCACACAGTCTGTGAGGGAAATCCACTGGTGGGCTGGTTTGTTTACCTACAGCGTCCACAGGTTCAGCCAATCGCAGCTCCCACTGGCCGTGGTTCACCATTCCAGGTCAATGGGGGCTGTGGGAAGCAGTGGCCAGCACATCCCTTGGCCCGCATCACTTCCCACAGCCCCATTGGCCTGAAATGGCAAACTGCAGATAGTGGGAGCTGTGATCGGCTGAACCTGCGGACGCTGCAGGTAAACAAACTGGCCCAGCCCACCAGCGGATTTCCCTGATGGGCCGCATGCCGAAGGTTGCTGATCCCTGTTCCAGATTTTCCCATTTGTGATCTCTTTTAAATCTGGCTCTTCCTGAAATTGGTTTTGTTTGTGTCTGGCTCTGTGAGGGACACTTGATAATCATTCCTGTCCCCACACTTTCCACAGGATGTGATCATTATGGAAGTTATCTCGCTGCTGAGGGTGAATCAAGGGAGGGTCCTCTCCAAGCCTGCGGCTTCCATCCTGGAATCTGCAGCAGCGGATTTCCCAGTATCTCTATGAGAGTTTCCTGGAGATCTTTGAGGGAGATTCCCGTGAAGTGAGGGAGTCTATCAACAGCCTTTTCTGCTGCTCAGAATAGGCATGTGGTGGGAGACAAGTCTGATTTCTGCAACCTTCCTGCCCCCAACAAATCAGCAATTCCCAAAATCCGATCCCCTTACCAAGGGGCTCCTCTCCTGTTTGCGATTTGCCAAGATCCGACTGCTGTGACTGGCTAGGCTCCTCCAGGGTAGAAAAGAGCTCCTGACTGCATGCATCTCTGGCCTCTGAGCCATCCTCTGCCTCTGAGTCCCCTCCCCTTCTTTGTCCAAGATTTCCTCCTCCTGGCTCGGTCCACTGTCGACTGGCATGCAAGCCAATGAAGTATCCACGAGGGCCTTTGCAGTGGAGGTGGGGTTGCCACAAGTATCTCATCCAGCTCTTCACAGAACTGGCATGCAGCACCGGAGTGGCAGTTTGCCTCCCTCGCCTTGTGGTAGGCGCTCTGCAGCTCCTTCACTTTTACCCTACACTGCAATGTGTCCTGGTCATGGCCCCTTTCTGTCATGCATCATGAAATCTGTCCATAGGTATCATAATTCCTATGGCTGGAGTGCAGCTGGGACTGCACAGCTTCCTCTCCCCAACTGCCGATGAGGTCCGGCAGCTTGGCATTGCTCCAAGTGGGAGATCGCCTGGTGTGCGGCGCAGGTATGGACACCCAGTAAGATGCGCTGAGACCACTGCACGCGTCACCAAGGAAACAGGAAGGGGACTTTCAAAATTCCAAAGGAATTTATGGTTGGTCACCCGAGGGCAGGGCAGTACAGTTCAAACTGACGATCAGAGAGGTGAGAACAGGCATTGTGGGACACCTTCCAGAGGCCAGTTGCAGTGCCGTAATCGCCACGGTGTCTACATTGGCACCGCAGCACTGTAGCCCTGGCGCAGAAAGCTCTATGCCTCTTGTCAGGATGGTTTTTTTTAAGAACACTGCAACTGCACAGTTTCTGTGCACTAAGTGGCTTGGTAGTGTGTACACCTCGGGAGTTAGAGTACTCAAAGCTGCTTTACTGTACGGAAACTTACCAGCGTAGACAGGGCCTAAGATCTGTCTTGTGTGGTTCATTCTTTCACTCTATTTCATCAGCTCAAATGGAGAAAAATAGTGGGTGCAGGATGGGCTTTTATTATGCTATGAATACTGTGCTGTGTGTTTATATGAGAAAAGGCAAGGTAAAAAAGAATTCACTTTGCAATAGGAATGAAAGCTGCTGAGGCCTGTGGTGGCTCTTAGATCCAGAGTTGAAGATGAACCCCCTCATCTCTCCAGCTCCTGTAGAAGCTTCATGGCATGCGCAGTCAACCTCCTGTCAAACAGCACTGCAGCATCCTAATCCTTCTAAGGCCTGGTCTACACTACGCGTTTAAATCGATTTAAAGTGTTAAATCGATTTAACGCTGTACCTGTCCACACTACAACGCCCTTTATATCGATATAAAGGGCTCTTTGAATCGATTTCTGTACTCCACCCCGACGAGAGGAGTAGCGCTAAATTCGATATTAACATATCGGATTACGGTTAGTGTGGACAGAATCGCTTATTGGCCTCTGGGCGGTATCCACAGCTGCACCAGTAGACTGCTCTGGACGCAATCTGACTTCGGATGCAGGCGGGCAGGTAAACAGAAAAGCCCGACGAAATTTGAATTACTTTCCTGTTTTGCCAGCGTGGAGCTTATCAGCATGGGTGGCGATGCAGCTCCAATTCCAAAAGAGCTCCAGCAATGGCCCATACGGGAGTATAGATCTGTCGCGTATGGGAGACAGCTGTTGGTATCAGAGCCTCCGTTACAGACACGAAATGCCAAGCGTTTTGAAAAAAAAATCTCAGGATACATAGCGCTGCGTGACAGCGATACCGGGAAGCCAGAGACTCAAATGGTACGCTCATGGATGGAGGGGGGTACTGAGGACTCAGCTTATACCACGTCCACGGCAGTATCTGAAGTATTTGCATTCTTCGGCTGGTCCAATGTCTGTAGGTTTTCAACCATGTTTTGCGTGTGGTTCATTCCCCACCACCACGTGAAAAACGGGAAGATCATTCTCTTGACTTTCTTTCAGTGTCACCTATGTGTACTGAATGCCTGCTGGTAGACGCGATGCTGCAGCGTTGAAGAGCGTATCCGCTCCTCTCCCCTCCTGGTGGTAGATGTACATTGACTGATATCTGTCATAACCTCAGCCCGTGAGTGCTCCTGGGCTGGGGGCACTGGTAAAAATGGAATGACTCCCGTACTCCAGTAGATGGTACGAATGGCTGTAACTGTCTTCATCATAGCAACTGGGGCTGGCTTCATCATCCGCTCCCTTCCTGTGTAAGAAAAATTCTGTACTGCCTGGACTGTCATAGCCCTGGGTAGGCTGACTTTCCCCTCCTTTTATCTCTAACAAACCTTCTGTTTTATTCCTGCTTCTTTATGACTTCATGACACAAATGGGGGGGGACCCTGCACGGTAGCCAGGAAGGTTGAGGGAGGAGAGAAGCAACAGGTGGGTTGTTGCAGGGGACCCTGTGAATACTGACACAGAGCAGCTGTGGTCTGACCTGGTCCTCTCATCACTTGCCCGTATTCTGCAGGAACTGACTCTATTTTTAGAAACCATAAAGTAGAGATTGACTCAGTCGGCAAGTGAGGTCAATCCCAATTTTCTTTATGCATTGGCCCCGGCCGATTTCCAGACAGGGCACTCTGATAGCAGCATCGCAGTTACAAGAGAGGAGAGATAACCGTCATATCATTGGCAGTTTTCTCTGCAGTAGATGTCAGAACACCAGTAATGCTATCATGCAACAGCAGTGACTTGCTGCTGTGTCGCACTTGGGTATCGCCTCTCTCTTCCGTGCATCCAGTACACAGTCGTTGCCAGAAAAAAAAGCCATGAACGGGCTCATGGTTTGCCGTGCATGGCGTCTGCCAGGGCAATCCAGGGAAAAACGGCGCGAAAGGATTGTCAGCTGATGTTTTCCCGGAGGAAGGAATGACTGATGACATTTACCCAGAACCACCCGTGACAATAATGATCCAACCCAGAATTCCAAGGGGTGGGGGAGACTGCGGGAACTATGGGATAGCTACGGAAGGCTACCCACAATGCAACGCTTCAGAAATCGACATTAGCCTCGGACCATGGACGCACAACGCCGAATTACTGTGCCTTGTGTGGCTGCATGAAATCGAATTTATAACATCAGTTTTATAAAACCGATTTTAGCTAATTCGATATTATCCTGTAGTGTAGACGTGGCCTAAGCTCTTAGCCAACCAAAACACCCAAGTCTAGACCCTTCCATGCCTGTAAGTCCCATTGTAGCCTGCAGCTCTGTATGCAAAAGGACAGCAGGATCTGGCCCCCGCAATTAACCTCTCTGTCTTCTGAATCTTGCTCCATAAATGCACAAATGTTTGTCTTTTCTCATTTCTTCAGAACCCATCACACCCATGACCAGTAGCTTAAAAAATATCAAGTTGTCCAAAATAAGAATAAACTCAAGAGCTATTGGGCATTATGCCACCATATTGTTAAGAAACGAATCTTAGAGACTAGATCAGAATTTTCCCTTTTCTTAAACACAGGCTGATCCTTGCTGTCAATTTCTGTCATTAACAATCAGATTTAAAAAAAATATTAACAAGCATAGATGGTGCTGAAAATAAACATAATCACAGCTCATTAGATCAAAAGCAAAGTGTGATGTATGATTTTAAAACTAGGGCATAGTCTGGCCTTTTCTTGGATGACGTGCTGTTGCAGGTCAGTTCTGATAATAAGCGTTATGATCTTCCTCATTAGCAAGCATTTTGTTACTCCAAAATCTTGTGTGCCGATATCTTGGCAAAAATGTGAGAATATCAGCCTTTGATCTTGAACTTCCATTAGACTCTGCCTTACACAAACAGATTTATTTTAAGCACCTTATATTCATCTTCTGTGTAAAAATCTCTGGGGGATGAGAACTTCACTTGGAAGATCAGTGGCTCCTTCTGAGTGATTTAATTTGTGCCTGATTCCCTGTGGCCACACAGGACCAGCAGCACTGTGGAAGAAGCAGAGTTTTTGGTCTGGACAACATAGATAGGCTCTAGATTCAAAGTTACAGACACGGCAACAGCCCTTAGCAATGACCTCCTGCTAGGGGCAGGAATAATCTACCCAGGGAAATGAACTATGCTTGATGTCACTGCTGGCTCAGAAAGTGAATGTACCTAAGTGTGCAGGCCACACCTCCTGACTCTGACTGGGAATGCCTTTCTTCAGCTCCAACAATGGAAGGCCTAAAGAGAGCCCTTTCAAAGGGGATTTTCTTTTTTTGGAGGAACCAGAATTAGGGAGAAAAACTTGTGGCCAGGACTCTCCCTGTGCCCTCAGGTTTCCTTCCATACTCCAAAATCTTCTTTCCGTGGAAGCATTGCAAGTTTGCATTCTGCAGGTGGTTGAACCCCCCTCCTCCCTGATGGAGCAATGTAATGACATCTCTTGGAGGGGAACATTGCAGAGTTTCTAATTCTCTGCACACATTTTCCTCACATTGAGGAACAGTGTTGGGTCTTTTTTTTAAATAATGTAAGCATCACTGACTTGTTTGGTTGTTTCCTTCAGTCTCCCTCCTGCCTCCAGACTCACACACATCAAAATTAGCAATATCTTTCAAGCAGATAAAGGAATATAACTGTAGGTCCCATTGCCTACCATCCCTAGTCAAGCCATATAACAATGGCTCTGAAATGCCAAGTCTGTTGTGTGTGCGTTTGCATGTGCCCATGGATGGAGAGGTAAAGAGAACACATTTTTTGCCATCTGACTGATTGGTGACAACAGATAAAAGAGGATTTTGCACAGATATAAAAGCAGTACAAATGGCTTACCATTCAACAACTCCAAATGCTTTCTGTGGAATATAAAGACTAGTGTAACAGGTGGTGTTTGCAGGGCTTAGGACAAAAACGTGACCTGCTTTTACCAGTGAATCCTTCATGTGAAATAAAGAAGGTAATGACACTGATGTTTGAAAGTGGTTTTCTCTCTAAATCGTGTGTGTATGCTCAACTGGATTAAACCAACTGTCTCAGACTAACAGTTGTAATAATAGTCTTTTATGAGACATTTGATAGCCTAATATCATTATCCCCTAGACTGAAAAGCATTCCAGAGTATTTAGAATGTAACAATGAATGTGATGTTGCTCATTTGAAAGTACTTGTTTGTCTCAAGGAAACATATTTTCCTATTTTCTTCAGATGTATACAAAATTTAGAGGAAGAAGAGGGGTAACACATGAGAAATATATGATGACAAGTGTCTTGCAAGTTGGATAAAATAAATTTCAATATTTCTTTTGTAGCTTCGTTTACATTACTGCTGATTTTCTAAGTGCCACAAACGTATGTTTAAAATCTACATTAGATAACAAAAATTTCCAGGAGATAATGACACTGAATGCATGATTCACCACTCTGTTACTCAGTGACTTTGTACCAGCATAAAAATAGAGTAACTCAATGCTGATGCAGGCTCTATACTTTACCAAAGAAGATAAACAAATTTAATCTTCTCAGGAGCATTGTGATTCTCAGAGACAGTTTTAGTGCAATAGGCCAGAGTTCCTTATCTGCTCTAGGTGCTTTGCAAATTGGGTAATTCAAGAACCAACCTTGGATTGACCAGAAAGATGCAAAAAACTATGACATTATAATGATTTCCTCAGGTATTTGAGGGACATAAAATATGCTTGAGGAAGCTTTGTCAATAGCCAAGCAAGCCACATGTATGAAAATATCCATTTGATGTGGAGATCGAGGCCCTGGGTCTGACCCCGGTCACGCAGGGGGAGGATGACCCTCTGCCAGCGGGCCTCGATCTGGGCGACCTCACCTCGGTCCCCTGTCCCGAGTCCATTCCCCTGCCCGCTGCTTCTGCTCTGCCTTCTGAGGGTCTCTGGATTCTTCCATCGACCACGGCTGCGGGTGGCACCCTGTTGATGCCGCAGCGAGCCTTGGGGCAACGCCAGTGCACCCACTGCCGAGGTCCGTTCCCAGGGGTGTCTCTCTTGGTATGAGGACCCGCCCTCCTTCCTAGGCGGGACTCCATTGACGAACATCTATCTCGTGCGAGGCTGCCACACGTGCCACAGTGGCTGCGCCCGGCATTCATTAGGGGTCACCTTTCCACTCTCCCAGATCCCTGAGCCTGGCCAGGAGTAGCCACTGTCCAGTGGCTCACCTATAGGGCTCGGGATCCTGCCTCTGCCCCCTTCACAGATTCTCTCCCTGATCCCGTCCTACTGCTGTTAGCCCTGTCCTTTGTCCCCAACCTCCTGTGATGCAGTGCCGCCTGGGAATGCCCCCAGGGTGTGGCTTCACTAGATTTTTCTTGTCCCAACCCACCAGGGGTAGCTGTTCTCCTTCGCCACCCCTTGTTGAACCGGGAGCGGGGCGGTTCGCGTGGCGTCGGCCCATCGGACGCCATGTCGGGGCTGCCCCTGCTGCCCGCCTCGGTGGGCACGGGCGTGTGACGGGGGCCCACTGGGGAACAGTCATCGATCATGACCCGTCCCACATGGCGAGGGAGGGGCTGCGGGAGTTCCCGAGGACGTCCGTGGCTCCCGTAACAAAGTCCAGCTTGCGCTCCGGCGGTGGGGGATTCCATCAGAATCCTCCGCGCCTCGAGGGCCCCAGGGGAGGGTAAAGAGGACCGGAAGCAGGCGCGCGGCCATACCAGCGGTCCGCCTCTTCTGTGACTCTTTACTCACCTATGGGTAGGTCACGGATTGCTGCGTGGCCTGCGGAGGCTGTGGGTGGTCTGCTGGCGGGTCCCCCCAGCCCTCCTCATGCACCGATCGTCTTTGCCACATTAAACACCCGGGCTGTGAGATGGGTCTCCGCAGAGACTCAGGTGCTTCCTCCTCTGGAGGGAGTACTCTGTGATGTTTCCTGCAGGAGACCCATACGGATCCTACCGTGCCACGGAAACATCTGTACACACTCGTGCTCCCACCACCTTCCCACCTCCCTCCTCACCTCGCTGTCCCACCTCGAACAGCAGGCGGGACCTCCTGCACCTCTCGAGGGTGAGAAGCCGGTGGGCCAACTTGTACTCTGCCCTGGTCCCACGGCCGCTGGGGATGTCAGTTGCGGCTCCTTCATGGGGTCATGAGCACGGGCGTGTACTTGGCGTGGTTCACCCCTGTCCCCAACACCTGCCCTTCTGTGGCGAGAAGGAGACCTTGGCGCACATTTACTTGGAGTGCGCCAGGTTGCAGCCCCTTTCCACGGCTCCTCCTGAATATTCTTCTTGTGTTTCTGGTTGCACTTTTCCCCATCTTTTTAATCTACGCACTCCCACTCCATGGCCCCACAAATCGCGGGATCTTCTCAACTCCTCTTGGCCTGGCCAAACGGCCATTTACAGCACCAGGGAGAGGTTTGCTGATGATATCTTGCGATGTGGGGCCATATTCCGCTCTCTGGTCCGTTCAGCATCCGAGGCGGAGTTCTCTTAGCGGTGTCACTGGCTCCCTTGACACCTTCGAGAAGCAGTGGAGCGTTGTCTGGGGTTCTGCTCGGTGTCCCATCGGGTTCCCTCGTTTAGCCCTGTGACCTCCACTCCCGCTGCCTGCTTTTTTTCTTAGTTGTCCCCCGGATTACTGGTGTGCTAGACCTGTGGATCCTCCCTTAGGCTGGGGGAGTCCTTAGAATGGTGCGGGCTTTGCCGGCCACCCCTGGGATGCCAATAGGACCAGAGTCCTGTACCCCACTGGTCTGAGTCTGTCACAATATATATATATTTATATTTTACTTGTAAGATGAGAAAATTGATGTGGAAGGTACTGAAATCCACACAATGTTATTGTTACTGTTGCTTTTCTGAGTAAAACTGCTCTCTAAGGTTCAGTCTCTGGAGGTACAATTGATCCAAAATATTCTCCAGCAAAAACTGCAATATATTGTAGTAATAACATTCTAATGTAGTGGCTCAGTAAGAGATGTTTAGATATTGGTTCAGGACAGTTAGAAACCTGAAATCTTGTTCTCATCTCATGGGACAGGATAAGGACATATGGCCCATCAAAGTATGCTCTTCATAACCCTGAGACACTAAAGATTAATTTGTTTTTCCCCAAGGTTGAATCAAAGCAACCCATATGTCATCGTATGTCCCCAAATTTAGCTAGTAGCTATGCCTTCTGTTTTCCTTGAACCAAAGATATAAAATAAAATATCTGATTCACATTGCATGCTTCTATTACTGCCTTTGACAATGTGCAATGTGTTCTGTTTGCTAGCTATTCTGTGTAAATTGCTTGTAGGCTAGTCTCCTCCTTAACCTCAAACCTTGTTTTTGTGCTTGGGAGGTAGTTATTATCTCAAACAACTTAGTGGTATCAAACTGTTCATTTCCCGGAGGCGTCTTACATTTTGATGAGAACTTTTTGAGTTTCTTTTTTTCTCTGAAGCACAGGCCAAGTCTGGCTATTTTTCTCATTAGAAGCCACCTATGAATCAATTCTATTCCCCTTTTTGATCTCTGCATTTATCTTCTAATAATTTGATGACCAGACTCAAAACAATATTTCAAACGAGCCATTTGCAATGCCAGAATATCTTTCACAAACGCAGTCTCCTGAAATGTATATTGTACTTGCAATTCTGAACACCAGTGAAATAGTTTTTGCCTCTGTGACACACTGTCATTGATTTCACTATATTATTCTCTTTTCTCCTTCTCTCAGCTCTTTCATACAGCTCCTTAAACCAGACGCTCACTGCCATTCCTCCATCCCTTCCTCCTTTAAGTCCCTCCTTAAAATACACAGTTTTCCCACATAACTTCCTTCAGATGGGAACTAAGAAACTAGACAACTGAGAAAAAAAGAAACCAATCAAAAATCACAGAGATACTATGTGCTAAACTTTGCAGTTCAGTCCCCAGTTTTTGTCACTTCACATCCCTTCTCTTGCATTTGTATGGGTCCTGGTTTTCAAAGGTGGTTGTTTAGTTTGTGTGATTACATTTCTAGACAGCTAGGGCCTGGTTTTCAGATGACGCTAGGCACCTACAACTTCAGTTGAAGTCAATGAGAGCTTCAGAACTTCTTGTAACCCTTCTGCCCCTCTGAGTTGGCAGCAACAAGGGCCGGGTTCAGTATCCAGGGGTTCCCTTCTGCCCCTCTGAGTTGGCAGCAACAAGGGCCGGGTTCAGTATCCAGGGGTTCCGTTTCAGTAACACAATGCATAACTGGCTCGAGCCCCCACCCAGTGACCTGGGACACTTACATACCTTACCCCCCTGGGCGCCTCTAGGAGGCAATACGTCCCCTCTCGCAAGCATGGAGTCTGAGTGTAACAA
>NC_133769.1:308605272-308626115 GCF_003597395.2 Chelonoidis abingdonii | reverse complement strand
CTCCTGCCCCAATAACAAAGAAATTGGGGATCCCAGAGCTGTTAAAATCACCATCCCAAGCTGCTGTGGGTTTATGCTAAGTGTGAGGTGGATACCAATGCAAATCTTTCCACACCCTTTGAAATTCTTGGAATTCTTTCCACACTCCCTACAATTCACCATCAAAATTAGAGGCCATATGTCTGAAAGGACTCTAGCACAGTGCTGATGTAACCTTTGTGTCCCTTCTGTGCCCAATCCATAGAGGATGTCATATATGACAGACCCTTTCCTACTACAAAGTCAGGTTCTTTAGCGCGGGCTATATCAACTTATACTTTTTAACTCTAAAGGTCCCTAGTTCAATCCCTGCAGCTTTGGTCAGGAAGGCTGCTCTCCTACTAGCACTATATAAATAAGAATTATTATTTATTACCTGTATGACTGTGTGCCTAAGAGCCATTGTCAGGGACCAGGACCCCACTGTGCTAGACGTTGTACAAACACAGAACAAAAAGATTGTCTCTGCCCCCAAAAAGCTTACAATCTAAGTATCGGACAAGCAACAATAGATGCAGACAGACAGACGAGGGTATAAGGAAACATGAGGCAATGTCGGTCAGTGTGCTCGGCAGTGTCTGAGTGCACCAGCCACTATCAATTTTTTTGTAGGCATCATGGTAAAGGAGAGTTTTAAGGAGGCTAATGAGGGGCAGCATGGGAGAAAGCATAAAGGTGTTCATTTGAAAATGTAACAAATGGGTGATGAAGGCTCATCAGAGGTGAGCATCAACAGCTTGATAGTGAATGAGAGATGATGCTGGAGGGAGGAGAACAGGCTGTGATTAATCATTATTCCAAATCATGTCACTTCTCACTCCAACTCTGGTTTTCACTTTCAGTTAATCCCTCCAAAAACAGTTTTAACAGCCAGCTTTTCCAGACCCCACTATCCATTACCTCAGAACCTATAGATCAGGGGTTGGCAACCTCTGGCACGCGGCTCACCAGGGTAAGCACCCTGGCGGACCGGGCCAGTTTGCTTACCTGCCGCGTCCGCAAGTTCAACCGATTATGGCTCCCACTGGCCACGGTCCACTGTCCCAGGCCAATGGGGGCAGCAGGAAGCTGCGGCCAGCACATCCCTCGGCCCACACCACTTCCCGCAGCCCCCATTGGCCTGGGATGGTGAACTGCGGCCAATGGAAGCCATGATCGGCTGAACCTGCTGATGCAGCAGGTAAACAAACTGGCCTGGCCCGCCAGGGTGCTTACCCTGGAAAGCCAAGTGTCAGAGGTTGCCCACCCCTATAGATTATTCTTTATCTCTCAATGGCCAGCTTTTGAGAGGCAAGGGATGAGAGGAGGACACAGCAATATAGTTCTTCCCTGCTCTCTTCTCTCTAACTGTAATAACCCAGCAGTTATCAATGCATTGTCTTGATCTTGCAAGAAAAAACTTTTAGCTATTTGGAGTTGAATTTGGCTCCTTTTCTGTGGAAGCAGGTGGCCCTTGTTAAACAGAATCATTAGGGTTCCATTCCAGGAGCTGGGAGGAGGTGGGCAGTGAAGAGGCCACATAGAGGAATCTGCACCCCTCCTGCCAGGGAACAGCAGGGAGGATTTTTGGGCACAGAGGAGGGGGCTATTGGGAAAAGAGCCAATGATTTCACAACTATGTGGCATTTCTGGCCTAAACTCTTGCAAAAGGGGTGAAAGAAAGGGCTCATGGTGGGATATTACTGCAGCCAAGAGTCTAAAGTAGCAGCTGAGCTGGTGCTTCCTTCCCTGGGGAGGATCCCATCACTTCATCTACTAGGGAGATCCTCTGCACAGGCCTACCTCCTTGGACTTTTTCCAGGTCTCCTTGATAAGTTTGTAGTTCCAGGGCATTCTTGGATCATTCAAGGGAGATTGTCAAATAGTTTAAGCAGCAGTCAAAAAGGCTAACAGCATGTTAAGAACTCTAAGAAAAGGAATAGAATATAGAATAGTAAATATCATAATCCCACTATATAACTCCATGGTGCGCCCACACCTTGAATACTGTGTCCAATTCTGGTCGCCCCATCACAAAAACGATATAGAGGAAATGGAAAACGTTCAGAGAAGGACAGCAAAGATGACTAAGGGTATGGAATGGCTCCCATACAAAGGGAGACTAAAAAGATTAGGGCTGTTCAGCTTAGGTGACTCGGGGGGATATGATAGAGGTCTATGAATGGTGTGGAGAAAATGAATAGAGAAATTATATTTACCCTTTCCCACAACACAAGAACAAGGAGTCACCTGATGAAACAGGCAGCAGGTTTAGACAAACAAAAGAAGTACTTTTTTACACAATGTACAACTAAACTATGGAACTCATTGCCATGGGATGTTGTAAAGGCTAAAAGTATAACTGGGTTCAAAAAATAACAGGATAAATTTATGGAGGACAAGTCTATCAATGGCTGTTAGCCAAGATGCTTAGGGATGCAACCCATACTCAGGATGACCCTAAATCTCTGATTGGCAGAAGTCAGGAGTGGAAGACGGGTAGACCACTCCATAATCACTCTTCTGCAGCATGAGGCACAGGTAGTTGCTGGTTTGAATGTGAGTAAATGGTGGGTTTTCTGTAACTTTAAGTCCATTAATCAAGATTTGACAACTTCAGTAACTCAGCCAGAGGTTAGGAGTCTATTATAGGAGTGGGTGGGTGAGGTTCTGCGGACTGCTATGTGCAGGAGCTCAGACTAAATCAGTGGTTCCCATACTTGGTTCATGGTTTGTTCAGGGTAAGCCCATGGCGGGCCACAAGATACTTTGTTTACCTGAGTGTCCACAGGTACAGCTGATCGCAGCTCTCAGTGGCCGTGGTTTCCCATTCCCAGCCAATGGGAGCTGCGGGAAGCGGGGGAGGGTGGAGGGTGGAGGTGGCTGGGCCACTGCTTCTCGCAGCTCCCATTGCCTGGGAATGGCAAACCACGGCTACTAGAAGCTGCAAGCGGCTGTATCTGTGGATGCTCAGGTAAACAAAACATCTCACAGCCTGCCAGGGGCTTACCCTGAACAAGCTGCAAACCAAGTTTGGGAAATACTGGACTAATCACGATGGTCCCTTCTGGCCTTAAAGTCTATAATTGCCCTGTTCTGTATACTCCCCCTGAAACTCTGTACGAGCCACTGTCACAGACAGGATCCTGGGAAAGCTAGACCATAGTGTGACCTAGTATGGCAGCTCTTATGTTCTTATCACATTTTATAAATTCCTTTAGAACTGACTATTTAGGGCCCTGGCACGGCACGGAAAGGGAGCCAAGGAGTGGAAAACATCATGACATGCGGCCAAACTAACTGCAGCAGGGGGAGCAGAGGCTATCCTGCATAATTTCCCCTTTGCTGGAGCTACTGGAAGCTCAAAATGAGCAAACACCAGGTGGCTGGGCCTTGGTGAGATTTTAGGGGTGCTGTGGCTGGCTAGACAATGGGGGAATTAATGCTGGATTTGACCGTAAAGCACAATAGCCCCCTTCTAGTAGACTGTCAGGTAAGACCATTTTTCTGTAGCTGTTCCAGACACTAGCTGGCAATGCTGTCTCAAGTGGCCCATTGTCTTCTTTTTAGAGGCTGTCTGAACAGAGACAGTGAAGTTCTATATCTGGGTAGCTTTGGGGGTTGCTTCGGAAAAGAACCTGATAAATCAGTGACCATAGTGAGCTCTTTGGATTGGGCCCTATAGAACTTCGTCCCAGCTTCTTTATGGTGCACTGAATATTGCATCTACAGCAGAGACAGCAGTCGCTTAAGGCTGTCGAGTTCCCCATTTACAAGAATCCCAGATTGCTAAATTCAGCCCTGGTGTGAGTGAGCACAGCTCCGCTCTTTTGGAAGGAACCACACTTGATTACATCAGGGCTGCTTTTGGTCCTTAAATGGACTAAGTGAAACCTATCCTTTGCCTAAAAGCAGAACGAGCCCCTGTGTGAATGAATTGCCCTTTACAAAACCATCTCAGTTTAATGAAAAGGGCTTTGTTTCCTTCTCTGTATTCCCTTGTTTACTCTGAAGGAACCTGGCCCCCAGCTGTGGTAACACTGGTTTGAGAGATTGATGTAACTGGTTTCTTCTTCCTCTGGGATGCAACGGGTGGTCTCTTTCCTTTATGTAATTAATTAGCGTCAGTGTGGGGCACTGAAAGTGGAAAGTGTTGAGCAGTAGAAAGAATTTTCTCAGTTCCTTCGGATAATGCATTTTAAAGATCAGCTTGAGTTTTTCAAATTATGTGGTTTGTTTAATTATTTAACCTTAGATAAAATATTTTCCTTGAGGGATGGAAAAGCTACTGCAGAAGGATCCTTACAGCAGAAATAGGGCTCTGTGTTGTGTGGCAAGGGACTCAGTTTGCACACAAGCACTGAACACTGATCCTTTTTCATTCCAGGCTGAAAAATCAGGGCAAACACTAAGCTTTCCAACTCCAAAGGATGCATATGGGACATAGTCCTGCCTGTTTTCCCTTCTAATCCCTCCTCAACACCCACTTCCTCTGTGATGCCTAAATGTTCCCAATGACTAAGTTGGGTGTAACTGGTATGTGCTTGATATGGAGGAAGTTTATTAGAATAGAGAACTTACTCACACCACCTCAAAAACCAACCCGACTAATACTAGACTAAGACAAAGCACTAGAGAATGGATTGTAGGGAACAATCCAGCATTGGCAGGCACATTAGCTAACATGTCTGATTCATCTGACTGTCATTGTTCTGTCAATACTATTTTGTGAAGCATTACTCACTGGTGTGTCTCGCTTATATGCTCAGGGTCTAATTGATCTTCACCATATGTGGGGTCAGCAGGAATTTTCCCCACGTCAGATTGACAGTGACCTTTGGGTGTTTTCACCTTCCCCTGCAGCAGGTTGTGTGGGGTCACTTGCTTGGACCAGGTGGGTGTATCTCATCTAATCAATTCCCTGCCATTGCAGGGGCCTTGGGCACTTGTGTACCATGGTCCCTCTTGTCAGGGCCGCCCAGAGAATTCCGGGGGCCTGGGGTCTTCGGCGGTGGGGGGCCCCTGCTTCGGCGGTAATTCGGCAGCGGGGGGCCCTCTGTTCCGGGACCTACCGCCAAAGTGCCCCAAAGACCCACAGCGGGGGCCCCCTGCCACCAAATTACCACCAAAACAGGACCTGCTGCCGAAGTGCAGCAGGCTCTTCGGCAGCAATTCGGCGGCAGGGGTCCCCACCGCGGGTCTTCAGGGCACTTCAGCAGCAGTCCCAGAATGGAAGGACCCCCTGCCGCAGAATCACCACCGAAGACCCGGCTGCACTTTGACGGCGGGTCCCGCTTCGGCGGTAATTCGCCAGCGAAAATCAGTAGCGGAAAACGCTCCGGAGGCCCGGCCCCACAAGAGTTTTCTGGCCCCTCCCGGAGCAAGTGAAGGACCTTGCTCCAGGGGCCCCGAAAAACTCTCATGGGGGCCTGGGGCAAATTGCCCCTCTTGCCTCCCCTTCTGGGTGGCCTTGCCTCTTGTTCTCCGCCTGTGGCACATAATAGTTTAGTCTCCTGAAGGCAGTAATACTTTGATCTAATTTTGGTTTCTGAGCTTGGTTTGTAGGGGATGGGGTGGTGGAGTTGGATGATGTTTAGTGACCTATGATATACAGAAGGTGAAACTAGGTGATCTGGTGGTCCCTTCTGGCCTTAAATTTGATGACTTCCAGCTCAAAAATGTAAAAACAAACAAGACAAATAGCTGTTTGAAAAAAGGATTGATCCTGCACCCATTGAAATCAACAACCCATTGACTTCCACGGGTGTGGAATCAGATGCATGCTGAACTGTCTCTGCTTTCTTGAACAGTAAAGGGACCAGATTCTCAACTGCTGTCAGTCAGCTGATGTACACCAGCTCAGGATCTGGCCCATGATGTTTAACAAGTTTTTTACTTTGAGGGAAAAAAATCCTGATTTTCCTGATCAGGGTGTTAGACCCTTCTTGCCTGATGGCTAGTTCACTTTCTCTGCCAGTAAACCTAGAAGGTGTTAATTAGGAAGCAAGCTGTGCCACATAACTAGCTGCCTGTTCACATCTGTTAAGGAGCAACATGTGCTAACCAGGGGCACAGACTGCTGACTGTATTTAATAAATATGCCCTAGGTACTGAAAGAGAATGATTACTGTTCTCCACACAGATGTGTTCTTTAAGCACACATAGCCCTGACGGCTGTCTAACAGGTTGGCCATTATATGGAAGTGGCTTAAGCAGACTGCAAAGGGGGCCCCAGAGAGGTTTAAAAATCACAGTATTAATCAGTTCTGCATTAAGCTGTTGTGTGACCCTGTGCAATTAACATGGAGTCCACTTCTTTACTGCTTTGGTTTGATACAGGGCTGGACTGATGGACTGCAATGGAGTGAATACATCTCTCCTGCTATCACTGCTGCTGCTGCCGCCACCCACCTCCAGGAAAGGACAGATTCTGGGCACTCACCACCACTGAAGCTGCAGATACTGATTAGAAGTGAGCTACGACTAGCAAGAGACACTCTCTCCATGTGCCAGGTAAAGAAACTTGTGAATAATCTTAAGCGTAAGTAAGTAGATGGGCACTGGTGTGTCCCACATCCCATGCTCTTTGCCCAATCATTATCTCTGGCAGGAGGACAAAAGGCAGAAGAATTATCTCACTGCCAGACACACCCACCTCTGGCAGCTGAACCAGATCAGGAGGCAATCCATGGCCTGATCCAAATCCCTGGCAGCTTGGGGGCCTCACTCTTGCTCGGGGCCCACTAAGTTGCAAGTCTGGCCCTAATGCAACTGCCCTTCTGGGACCTGACCTTGAATCCTGAAGAAAAGGATGCTGTGTAATATTGCAGGGAAATGCTCCAGCCCGTGACAAAGTCAGACCCTCTCTCGGCAGCAACTTACTGCTAGGAACTGGGGCACAGGCAGTCTGGCCCAATAGGGAGGGCTGGGATAAGGGTTCGGAAGTCAAAGTGGAGTTGGTAGCCAGAAGATGAATCAGGCTCAGAGCCGGGACTGGTAGCCAGTGGTCAGGAGTGGAGCATAGGGGCGGGAACCAGAGATGAAGCAAGGATCAGGAATGGAGCAGGAGCA
This sequence comes from Chelonoidis abingdonii, assembly GCF_003597395.2. Lineage (NCBI taxonomy): Eukaryota > Metazoa > Chordata > Testudines > Testudinidae > Chelonoidis > Chelonoidis abingdonii. Next base: position 308,619,026 of record NC_133769.1, on the reverse strand, counting down.
AGGCAGAAACCGGGGGTTGGATGTAGATCACAGGAGACTGGCAAAAGCAGTGAAGTAAGGCAGCAAAGTGCACTCTCAAACTTCTAGTCCAGGCTCACTTTGAGGGATCTTTCCCCCCAGCTGTTGGGATCATGCCATCTTTCCTCCTCATCTCTGCACTGGCCAGGTAGGACTCAGCTCTGCCTGTGCTGAAATGCTTAGGCACAAGAGTGCCTAAGCTCAGGGTGCTGTGTGGCCTTGTTTGTGCAGTTTTATGTGACATTATTTTTACTCTAATATAGCTTTCTCTGACATCACTTTGTTTTATTTTGACATTGAAACAGGGCTGCCCCAGAGACTGTCACCAAACTGGCAAAAGCAGACATTTTAATGACATTGTATCAAGGTCTCTACAGACTTAAAAAAGAAAAATCAACAACAATTTTAATCTATTTACCCACAAAATCTCGACTCCAGGCTCAATTGAAATGCAGCATCTGGTTTCCATGAGGTCGACCCTTTAGCCAGTTTTAAAGCAGAGTTGACTGTGGTACAAAGAGGTCAAGTGCCTGAGGTCTAATTATAATACACTGAACAGGAGACTCATTAAGATTTGAACTCAGGACACTTGTTCCCAAACCTTTGCTCTAGTCACTAAACTTTGACATTAGAGGGCTTCTTGGGGCTAATGCTGATGAAAGAAGAATGCAGAGTCAAAAGATTTATCTTGCAACTTTATCAGCAAAATCAAGTGGAGTCAGTGTGCTGACTATACTGTGTAACCAGTAATAGCACCACACTCACATCCCAGGCTTTCCAGTAATTTAACTAGAAGGCACAACAACTAAAATATGTTAGGTTCACTTTCCAAAATGGATATGCAGAGGCAAAAGTATAAGGTAAGCCTCTTAATTGGAGAACTTTCAGCAAGATTCTTACCCCAGGGGACTATCCCTTGGAATTAATAGATCAATGACATCTGGGCTCTGGCACTGCCTCATTGCCCTGGGTTCCCACAAGATATGATGGCAGAAAGTCAAAGAAAAATCCTAAAGCTCTTATAACATGGAAGATGAGGATTTTCTGCTGTCATTGATAGGGCCTTTGGGAGAAAGCAAGCGGCAGTTTACATTAGGAGGAAACAATCTCAGCTTCTTTTCACTTGTGGAATCATAGAAATGGAAAAACTAGCAAACAACCTATTAGCAAACTAGCAAACAACCATTGCTCTGCCAGTATGGGCTTGTCCCCGCAACACATTCTCTGGCTCCTCATCCAATCTAGTTTTAAAAGTCTCAAGGAATGATGCTTACTCCACTTTTTGGGTACGACTCTAATAGCTGAATGCAAACATTTTACTAGCATGTGACTTTTTCATGGTAATCTGTTTTTCTTTTCTTAATTTAACCCTATAACTTCTAATTCTATCCCAATTAGCACTCTAAATAACTCCTCTATGTCCTTGGGGCTAGATTGTAACTTCACATAGCCCTGTGTAAAGGGTGGTGTGGAAGCTGCACTACTTCCGGGATGCACTGTGCTTCAGACATACTTCAGCATCACAACTCTTCTCCTGCTTCTTTCTTTTTCCCAGGGAAGATACCTAGGATATACATCAGTAGTAAGTTACTATCCCCTTACAGGTTGGCTAAACTGCCCTGGCCACAAGATAGAGGGTGGAGCCAAGACTTCACCCATTCCCTACTCACTTTTACACCTCCCGACCTATCTGCTCTGGGAAGGGAGTAATTGAGCAAATGGGTTGAGGCCTACACACCTAAAACCAGATTCTGAGTAGCCTGTGTAGAGATGTAAGGAGAGAGGTTCTTATTCTTTTTCACAGGTGCATAGCTGGAGTCAGAACTGAGCCCTTGGTTAATTAGCTGTAGTCTGCTATCCTGACCTCTCATACAGTTGCTCCATCAGTGGTCTGTTAGGAGTACACTTAAAAATAGTCGCTTCTACCATTCCTGACTTTCCTCCTTGTCTTGTCCTTTGTGATTAAAACTTCTTATGATTTGCTTTTTCACAACTCATTATTTCCCTGCTAATAGTAGGGAAGCTCCACACAGACAGAACTGCAACATGTGAAAGGAGTGACCTAAAAGACATGTACCTAGTGCCTTTTCATCCATAGATCTCAAAGCAATTTGTATGGGTATGTAAATATCATCAGCCCCATTTTACAAATGGGGGACATGAGACACAGGCCACATGTTTAAAAAAATGTGGATGCCTCAGTTTTTGGGTGCTCTGCTTGAGACATCAAATTGGGCACCCCAAGTCACAGGCCACTTTTGGAAATATAGGCCTACGGTTCTTGTGTCAGCATCCCAAAACTGGGCACCCAAAATCAGTGGCAGAGTTTACAATAGAATGTAGGTCACTTAGGGATCTGGGTCAAAATCAGTACTTGGTCCTGCTGGTGAAGGCAGGGGGCTGGACTCGATGACCCTTCAGGGTCCCTTCCAGTTCTATGAGATAGATAGATAGGTCTTATGACTCCTGAGACTGTGGCTAATCGAACAGCTAAACTATCTTGGCTCCCTTGAAATCCACCTACAAAACTTAGTTTTTAAAAAGTCAGTAAGAAAATGGAAAATGAATCCTTCTTTTTAAAGGCTGAGTTGGTTTCTTGTCATTTTCTGCAGAGCTCAAGATATGATTGGGGTTTTTTGCATGAATAGAGATTGTTTCTTTTCACAACTTCCCTTTCATCAGACTGCTATGAAGGCCTGGAGGTTATTAAAAATGTAAAAGAAACTTGCTACCCAATTACAGTCAATCTCTTTTATCAGAGTCTTTGCATATAAACTTCACTTTCAGAAGGATTTTTATAAACTCCATCAATGTCTCTTACAAATTGGGAGATACTCAAATCTCAGTAGGAATCACCAGAGTGGCTGATTTTTCCCCCAAACTCACAGCACAAAGAGTGGATCTGATCTGTCATAATGACTGAGAACATGTCACAGCAATCTGTTTGCATTCTTCAAGAAATAAAAACATCTTTATCTCCTTGAGCAGTAGCTAATTTAGAGATTTTGCAAGCTGACATGCAACCTGATTAAAATGACCCCAGGCCACCATTTCTTTTTAGACATCTCGACAATCAAAGTCTAGACCTTCTGTAGCCCACTCATCTCAACTCCCTTTTAGGGAAGAAAGAGTTTTGTGTTTTATTTTTTAAATCTACATATTTGGAGGTTTTATGCACTTTGCTTCTACTGTACCAGAATGAACTAATGGGATTTTTTTTTCACAGTCTCAGAGGATGAAACTTGTATACAGAAGTCTCAGTTTCTTGCCTGCTGGAAAGATATACTGAATATCTACACTAAGGAAACAACAGATGAATAAACCTGAATGCACTAAGAAATACCTAAGGCCTTTTGTGGCCTAGATAAAGCTGCCCATTGAGTATCCTAGGAAAAAGACTGTACTCCCAGGTTCCAAACTCAGCTGATTTTTTTGTAATGACCATCGTACTAACTTGAATGAATTTTTGCTGTTCCCAACTGCCAATTAGTTAAGCAGAGGGATCAGCTTGTTAATCTGCTTAGTTTTTGTAAAAGCAGTGATTTGTGAAGAAGAAAAAAACAAAAATAAATGGAGACCTGCTGGAAGAATATTTGTCAGATCATAAGCAGATCCTGAATTTAATTCTGCAATGTGGGTAGATTCAGTAGTTTGTATCGGAATATTTAAGATGTCTGTTTAAAAGAAACAAACCAACCTAACAATTCTAATGTGTGATCATTCAACTAAGGTAAAGCCGGGAAATATTTATTTGGTTCTCCTTCGCTGAGGACTAATTCAGCATGAACCAGTCACTGCATTGACTGGTTTCTAGTTCATTGTCACCTGACTAAATAGATCAACAACCTGCATTTTGATAGTGCTCTTTGCAACATAATTAGATTCCCTAGAGGGATTTACTTATTAATTTTGATTATTCACCTTTTAATGATGTACTAAACTGGAGTGACTATGCAGGCAAATTCAACAGGGTTTATACAGCACCAAAATACTACAATTATTTACGTCAATGCCAGTGTATTTGTGGCTTTATATTGTAGGAGGAAGAGAGAGTATGAATGAATGATGCTGGTCAAAACCATTACCTATCTTCTAAAAGGAAGGCTGGATTGTTTGCTTCCACTTGCCTATCTCGGTTTAATATTTTATTGGAAAAATAGCATCTCATAGTTGGTCGTTTGATCATTCTTATTTTGTCATTCTGTTGACATGGCTGCATAATATTGCATAGTCTACATTTGCAAAACTGAATAAAAATAGTAAACGGGATAGAAAATCAGAAAATAGGATCATCAGCAAAACAGCACCCAAATCCTCTTTTGCATTTCCCTGTCTTTCTGCAGCTTTAATTCCATGGTATGTTCACACTGCTCTGATGTCTGATGAATCTCACATAAGATCTCTATTGACCTTTAGCAAGATTTCTCACCTCTGTACACCTACCGCTCTCTGCATGGGAAATTTGATAAATTACACTATTCTTTCTATTTACACTGCTATGGCTTGAAGTTGGTCCAATGAGACGCAGGGCTGCCCAGGCAGGGGGTCAAGTGGGGCAATTTTCCCCAGACCCCGTGAGCCCTGGCCCGGTGGTGGTCCGGTCTTTGGCAGCATTTTGGCTGCCAAAGATGTGGAGCGACTGAAGGGCCCCCCGCCACTGAAATGCCGCCGAAGACCCAGACCTCTGCCGAGAGAGTACAAGCGCTGCAGCTCCCTCGCTTTGCCCCAGGCCCGCTGAATCCTCTGAGTGGCTCTGATGGGACGTTACAGTGTAAGGTCCAAATCACTCTTTCCTGCAGAAATTTCACAAGGAAAGGGCTCTTGAGGACTCTCTTGCTGACTTCCTCCCATGTAGGGGGTGGAGGAGATTCCTGTTCCCATGGAATAGGACATGGGGCCTGCCCATACACCTGGTAGATAGTACATGTGAGGTCAGAGCACCCCCACATCAACTATGGTTCCTTGCACCTACTTCTTCTTCAGCTTCCTGATAGCTTGGCTCTATTAGACCCCCCTGGCTGAATGGAGAGGCTCAGCAGAGTCTCAGACCATGTTATTAGAGCTGTGCTAAGGAAGCCATGCTTTGGTTCAGATCTGGGTCATGTTTTATCCAAAACAATCAAGGTTCTGGTCTGGCCTCTCTCTAGTTGTTACCATTTGTGACAATACAAAGTATGATCAATGGCTCCATGTCTAGTTGGCAGCCAATATCAAGGGGAGTGGCCCAAGGGTAGGTCCTAGGGCCAGTTTTGTTTAATATCTTTATTAATGATCTGCTGGATGGTGTGGACTGCACCCTCAGCAAGTTTGCAGATGACACTAAACTGGGAAGATGGGAGATACACTGAAGGGTAGGGATAGCGTACAGAGGTACCTAGACAAATTAGAGGATTGGGCCAAAAGAAATCTGATGAGGTTCAACAAGGACAAGTGCAGAGTCCTGCACTTAGGATGGAAGAATCCCACACATTACTACAGACTAGGGACCGAATGACTAGGCAGCAGTTCTGCAGAAAAGGACCTAGGGGTTACAATGGACAAGAAGCTGGATATGAGTCAACAGTGCACCCTTACTGTCAAGAAGGCTAATGGTATTTTGGGCTGTATAAGTAGGGGCATTGCCAGCAGATCGAGGTATGTGATCATTGCCCTCTGTTCGACATTGGTGAAGCCTCACCTGGAGTACTGTGTCCAGTTTTGGGCCCCACACTACAAGAAAGATGTGGAAAAATTGGAAAGAGTCCAGCGGAGGGCAACCAAAATGATTAGGGGGCTGAAGCACATGACTTATGAGGAAAGGCTGAGGGAACTGGGATTGTTTAGTCTACAGAAGAGAAGAATGAGGGAGGATTTGATAGCTACTTTCAACTACCTGAAAGGGGGTTCCAAAGAGAATTGATCTAGACTGTTCTCAGTGGTAGCAGATGACAGAACAAGGCGTAATGGTCTCAAGTTGCAGTGGGGGAGGTTTAGGTTGGATATTAGGAAAACCTTTTCTTCTTTGAGTGATTGCTCATATCCATTCCAGTTAGGGTGTGCGCGCACCGTTCGTCAGAAGACTTTTACCCTAGCAACACTCGGTGGGTCAGCTGGGTGCCCCCTGGAGTAGCGCTGCTATGGCACCGGATATATACCCCAGCAGACCCAGCCACCTCTCAGTTCCTTCTTACTGCCCCTGTTGGTTGTTGGAACAGTGGAGCGCGGCTTAGCTGACCTCCACTTCCCTAGCTACTCGTAGTTTCTCATTCGTTATTGTGTATATAGTTATAATCCTATATATATAGTTATACTTACGTTAGTTCTTTAATAGCATAGTTAGTTTAGTAATAGTTAGAGGGGTTCGGGGATTAGCCCTTTCCCTGCACCCGGTGCCAGGGCCCATGCCCGGCTCACCGGGTTTCAAACTGTGCTCGGCCTGCCACAAGCCGATGCCAACAGGAGATCTGCATGACTCCTGTTTGAAGTGCCTTGGGGAATCACACTTGACAGCTAAGTGCCCCATGTTGCAAGGCTTTCAAGCCACAAACAAAAAAGGAGTGGGACATCAGGCTTAAACAGCTTCTCATGGAGGTGGCTCTCACCCCTCCACCCTCAGCACTGAGCGCTGGTCAGTCGGTGAGCAGAAGCGCCTCCTCGGCATCGGCCCGCACGGGTATGGCCAAAGCCTCTCGGCACCGGACGTCGCCAGCACCGAAGTCGGCTCCACACCACTTCCTCTCCCCGAGGTTGAGGAAGGCCAAAACTCCTGCTGCATCGGCACCGCTCGCACCGCAGCCAGAGAGTGCGCCTAAGTTGGATCGCCCGGCGCCAACAGCCGTCATGGCACCGACCAAGTCGGCACCATTGATTCCGGTCCCACAAAGGCCGTCGAGTCTGGTGTCTGTTAGCTCCCTGGCGCGTGCCTCGGTAGACCTCACCATACCGTCCACGCCGGAGACGTTCTCAGCAGTGAGGGACCTGATCACCTTGACAGACTCGGCACTGCCTCTACCCCCGGCACCGCCGGTGCAGGTAATTCAATCCATAGGCAAACCGACCCTGATTAGACCACCCTCTGTTGGCACAGCGGACCAGCACCACTCACGATTGTGGTCCTGCAGACGCTCCAGGTCCAGACGGTGCTCCCACTCTCGATGCCGCTCCCGGTCCCATCATCGTTCTGCTAACGGTACCAGTCAGACTCGTGGCACCGGTCGGTATCCCGTTCACTGGCTCACTATTCACGGCACCGCTCCAGATCTCGGCACCGCTCCAGGCACCGTGCCTCCCGAAGCCATTCACGACGCTCGGACTCAAGATCTCGGTTGACATCCCAGCACTGATCTGGTCGCAGGTCCCGATCTCGCTCCCGGTACCGATATACTTCCTGGCACCGGTCCCTGATACATAGTGGAGCAAGGTCTGTTGGAACATCTGCCCAAGGCTTCTCCGCTCCTCTATGGCCATCAAGACACACTTCAGTGTCATCCCACGCGGACAGCTACTATGCCCAAGACCGCGATTCGGATGTGCCCACTGGAGTTTTCCAAGAAGCCTAGTCTCAGGACCCAGGACATCACCAGTGGTCCTTTTGGACACCTTGGGCATACCACCAGGCCCAAGGTGCTCCGTTGGTTCCGGCCCGCTCTGCTTCATCAGAGCACCGAGCACCAGAGGCCACAGTTAGCCGTCCTCCTCCACCTGGGATGGAAGAAGCGCTAGTCCACCCACCGGTTTCCCCAGTGCCGCTGGAGCAGGAACCGGTGCAAGAGCAAGAGGCCATACAGGACCCGCTCGTCCCTGGCATTTCCTCTTCTTCCTCTCTAGATGAGGTAGTGGCAGGGACTTCCTCCTCGGGGCCACCTCCAAGAGACCTAAGAGCCCATCAGGACCTCCTCAGGATAGCACTCAACATGAACCTCCAGGTGGAGGACGTCCCGGAGGTCGAGGACTCTGTAGAGAGCATCCTGTCAGCGGATACCCCTACTAGAGTGGCTTTGCCTTCATCAGGACCATCCAAGCCAATGCCGACACCTTATGGCAGTCCCCAGCCTCCATCCCCCCTACGGCAAAGGGGGTCGAGCATAAATACATGGTACTCTCTCGGGGGTACGAGTATCTGTACGTCCATCCTCCTCCCTGCTCACTAGTTATCCAATCAGTCACTGAGAGGGAGCGCCATGGCCAACAGGCGCCAGCCCCAAAGTAAAGGAGGCTAGGCGAATGGACCTACTCGGCCGCAAGGTGTATTCGGCAGGCGCCCTACAGCTCCGGGTGGCAAATCAGCAGCTCTACTGAGCCGATATAATTACAACACCTGGGCGGAGGTGGGTAGATTCACAGAAGTACTCCCCCTGGACTCCTGCCAGGAATTCGATGCTTTCTTGGAGGAAGAGAGAAAGGTGGCCAGAACCACCCTCCAGGCTTCACTAGATGCGGCTGACTCAGCAGCCAGAACTCTGGTCTCCGGTATCACGAGACGCATCTCATGGCTACAGGTTTCCAACCTCCCGCTGGAGTTACAATATACTATTCAGGCCTTACCCTTTGATGGTAAGGGTCTGTTCTCGGAGAAGACTGACCCCAGGCTACAAAGCTTGAAAGACAATAGAGTCATCATGCGTGCTTTGGGCATGCATACACCTGTGACCCAACACAGAACTTTCCGTCCCCCAACTCACTGCCCATACTTTGTACCCAGACACAGGCAAGACTTTAGCAGACGGCGCGGGCGGGGTGGGCGTAGATGCCAGTCAGGAACCCAAGGGGGCCAAAATCACGGTCCCTTGAAACCACCAGTGGGACCAACGTCTGCCTTTTGAAGGTACGCCCGAGGACGGAGTACCAGTTTCAGGACAGGATCCTTTTCCTCCCTTCTCCAGCCGTCTCTCCTACTTCCTCCCGGCGTGGTCCCAATTGACCTCAGACCTCTGGGTCCTACGTATGGTGAAACAAGGATACCACCTCCAATTTGTTTCAACCCCGCCTTCCCACCCTCCAACCCAGTCCCTCTTCAGGGACTCCTCTCACGAGCAATTCCTCCTACAAGAGGTACAGACGCTCCTTGCCATAGGAGCAATAGAGGACGTACCAGAAGACGAAAAGGGCAAAAGGTTTTACTCCCGTTACTTTCTGATCCCCATGTTGAAAGGAGGCCTCAGGCCTATCCTAGACCTGCGAGGCCTCAACAAGTTCATGATAAAGTTGAAGTTCCGCATGGTCTCTCTGGGGACCATTATCCCGTCCTTGGATCCTGGAGACTGGTATGCTGCCCTTGATATGAAGGACGCGTACTTTCACATCACCATTTTTCCTCCACACAGGAGGTATCTTCGCTTTGTAGCCAACCGTCAGCATTTCCAGTTTACGGTCCTTCTCTTTGGCCTCTCTACGGCCCCAAGGGTGTTTACAAAGTGTATGGCCGTAGTTGTCGCACACCTCCGCTGACGTCGGATACACATATTCCCGTATCTGGACGACCGGCTCATCAGAGGGACCTCCGAGACACAAGTCACGCAACATGTAGGCATTGTCAGGGACCTATTCACACGCTTAGGCCTGATGCTCAATACGGAGAAATCCACACTGGTCCCACTGCCTGGACTCCAATCTAGCCAAGGCCTGCCCACCTCAGCCGCGGTTCCAGGCAATGGCAACAATCATCCGAGGTCTGCAGAACTTCCTGACTACCTCGGCTTGCACCTGTCTCGGTCTCCTAGGTCACATGGCTGCCTGCACATATTTGACCAAATATGCCATGCTCCGCCTTCGACCTCTTCAAATGTGGCTCAATTCGGTATACCGTCCGGGCAGGGACCCAATAGACACAATAGTCACCATTCCCCCGAGCACCTTACGCTCCCTCGACTGGTGGCTAACCCCCTCCCTGGTATTTGCAGGGTTACTGTTCCATCCGCCCCAACCCTCACTGTCCCTGACGACAGATGCGTCATCTCTCGGATGGGGGACTCACCTTGGACACCTTCGTACTCAGGGCTTTTGGTCATAGCAGGAACTGGCACTTCACATAAATGTCCAAGAGTTGAGAGCGGTCCGCCTGGTGTGCCAGACATTCCAGCAGCATCTACACGGCCGTTGTGTCTCAGTCTTTACAGACAACACAACGGCCATGTATTATATAAACCAACAAGGAGGGACTCGATCTTCCCCCCTCTGTCAGGAGACCATCCGACTCTGGGACTTCTGCATAGCCCACTCGATAGACCTGGTAGCGTCCTTTCTCCCAGGGGTTCAGAACACTCTGGTGGATCAGCTGAGCAGATCCTTCCTGTGTCACGAATGGTCGATAAGACCAGACGTTATTCATTCGGTCTTCCAGAAGTGGGGCTTTCCCCACATAGACCTATTCGCTTCTTGCACGAACAGGAAATGCCAAACATTCTGCTCTTTCCAGGGTGTTTCACCGGGATCGATCTCGGACACATTCCTCATGTCGTGGAAGCACCAACTGCTCTGTGCCTTCCCACCATTCCCGCTAGTTCACAAGGTCCTGATAAAACTCCACAGGGACAGAGCGCACCTAATCATGATCGCGCCAGCGTGGCCCAGACAGCACTGGTACACCACACTGCTCAACCTGTCCATAGCCAGCCCAATTACCCTGCCTGGGAGGTGCAACATGCAGTGTTAAGGGGCATCTCTTGTCACTAGTGTCCTGCAATGTCCTGACGGGCGGGCGAGCCAACTCTCTCCATGGGGTTCTTGCTGCACCTTTCACGATGCAGTCTTTGCACTGTCCATTAAGCTGCTCCGCTCACACCAGCGCATTACGCACGATGAGCACGATCTCCAAGCGGTTCCACAAACTGCCTGTTTTTGTTTCTAGCTGTCTCTGCTCCCATCCCGAAGTTGTGTCCATGAAGCACGCTCGCAGTTCCATATAGTCGTGGCATTTTTTGTTCGAGGGGTGCGTGAATACGCCCCCGCCCCATTAGGGGATGGGTTGGTGGTGGCCATCCAGTTCGTGTCAGTTTCTTCTCTTCGTCATACTTACGTGGTTTCGTTGCCATTGATCGGTTCTGTGGAGAGTGCAGACGCGAGCCCCGGCTGCTCGTTCTAGTTACAGCAGCGAGTGTGAAGCAAGACGTGAATCAACTTTTGGGGGGCGGACCGAGGACAGGTAAGCATGACTATTTCTGTTGGTAATGGGCCAAGAGCAGCTGAATGATAGCTCTGGTGGAGTGACGATGGCCTGAGGACATGCCCAGTCTCGCACTGCGGTGCACGCCCCGTTCACTAAGGAAAAGAATCCCTGAGGAGGAGACTTCACCACTGCAACAGAATCGGGGATAAAGCGCCCTATGACATTAACAGCTGTCCCTCGGGATACCGGAAGAAGACCAAGAAGAAGAATGTCTGAATTGGATGGAAGCCAAAAAATTTAGGGAGGAATGGCTGGATGTGGCACGATAATAAATACAGTAGACCGATCTTGGCCGATGTAATGGCCTGACAAGAAACAGTGAAACCTCGGAGACAGAATATTTAACTCGTGGAAGAAACATCTGGGTTTGCCCTATGTTTCTCTGGGTTCTGAGAGGACCACTACGTACTACAGGCATCTATCTGTTCAATATTTAAGGTAAGTACAAAAGTAGAAAAGGTGGCTTTAGTCTTTTTCGATAGAATATTTTTTTGCCAATGTGGTATTTGCCGCGGAAAGGCTTAAATGTGTATTTGCTGGAAAAAGAATTTATAATAAAATTTAAAGAAAAGAGGGTATCATAATACAAATAAAAATTTCCAGCACAACTAAAACATAAAAACTTCCAGCAATACACATTGGCAAAAGAAACATAAAAAGCTAAACCTTCTTCTTTGTACTATACATATTTGAACAGATAGATTAGAGAGCCTGTAGTAGTGGTCACTCTCAGAACCGAGAGAACAAAAGCACAACCAGAACCAACAAAGGCTTTCCTCCCAGAGAATTTTAAAGTATGCTTTCCTGAATGGTCCTTTGGTCAGTGTTCGCTGTTCAGTTTGTTACCCTTACAGGTAAGAGACGTAACCTTAACTATCTGTTTATGACACCATTACATCGGCGATGAGATCTGGCTTCGAGCACCATTACGGAGCAACCGTATACTGTCTTTCACAAAGGACAACGGACCAGTTGCGACACATCACGATTCCTCCCTATGTTTCGGTCATCTCATAGCAATTCGGAATTCTCCTTGGTCTTTTCCGAAGCCTCATTTCCTCGATCGGGACACAGGGTACCTCTTAGATGTCCATAGGCGCGTTGCTTTTTATGATCGATGTCCGAGCCTTCCGTTAAATCCCCCCACTCTTTGTTGCAGTGGCTGACTGATGAAAGCTATTCTCCTCCCAGAGACTCCTCTTGAGGTAGACGGTGCATCCGCACAGTGCTGTGCTTGCCTCATGTTCCCTCAGGCAATCTCATGCACAGTCTAACCAGAGCTTAGGCATCGAATCAGCTGCTTCTGGCCAATGTACCAATCCAGGACTTCATGCAGTACTGGTCCTCGGTCACATCTTTGACTTGACACTATGCTCTGTCACAATCTAGAACGATGCACCCTTTGTCAGCAGTTTGCACTGTGCCCACATTCCACTCTCGACCCATGCTAGGAAGGCTTAGGGGAAGCATCCTACTGGAATGGCGTATGAGCATATTACTTGAAGAAGAAAGACGTTACTCATCCTTTGTTATACTGTCTGTTCGAGATAGTGTTGCTATATTCCATTCCAAACCCCACTTTTCCCACTGTGGAGGTAGCGCAAGAGGACTGAGGAGTGGCTGGGTCGGCTGGTATGTATATATCGGTGACCACATGGGCGCATCCAGGGGGCCCAGCTGACCACTGAGTGTTGTCGGGTAAAAGTCTTCACGAAAACGCGCACTGCCGCGCACACCTAACTGGAATGGATAGGCAACATCTGCCGAGAGAATCAACAGTTAGAAGAAGTGATTACCTTTCTTTTCACTTAGAAGGGGCGGGGTTTTGGTGCAGCATGGAAAGGCGTTCACTTAGGGAGGTGGTGCACTTCTTCCTTAGAGGTTTTTAGGTCAGGTTTGACAAGCCTGGTGGGATGATTTAGTTGGGACTGAGTCCTGCTTTGAGAGCGGTGGTTGGATTGATGACTCCCCGGATCAATTTGTCGCTCCCCGATTCTATGCTTCTGTGATTGTTGAATGTTGTTTACGCAGAGTGTGAAGCAGTTATAGGCTCAATAACAAGTTGCTGTCAATCACACATAGAAAATATCACTTCTCATGTCTGAGAAGACCAAGGATAACCAAGTTGAACAACTCTCATATTTGGCCGGACTTTCAGGCACCCTTGTGGGGACGATGGAAGGCGGTTACATGTTTCTGTGGCCTAAAGAAGCGTTCTGCTTTTCATAAGTCGCCCTGTTCTCACCTTCATCGGGCGAATGTCTCAAATTACGGGACCGTCATTTTTCCAGCTTTGTATCATCGGGTATCTTTGTATTCGTTTCCTCCAAACTGCGGAACTTATGGTTTTTTTTTTCGCTTGATGTGTCGGAGAACTATTGAATAATGTATCACAATGATCCATTCATGTTGTTTTTCTTATTGTTCATTATCTTTCTTTCTTTTTTTATGTAACGTTCCCACTCTTCTCTCTTAGTCACTTTGGACTTCCCATGTCTCGAGCTATTTGCGAGAGTTGCCCCCTCCGATTACGCTCTGGTGAAGCTTCCTGTTCTGCAGGTGCGGCTGTGGTTTAATAGTGTAATTTTGCTGG